>NW_027532747.1:2736614-2804353 GCF_008692635.1 Crocuta crocuta | reverse complement strand
AGGCGGTCGTGTCCTTCAGCCAGTCCCCGCCTTCGGCCCTTTTCCTTGTCTTCGGGGAAGAGCAGGACCCCCAACCACCCCTTCCTCACCGATCGCCCAGCCAGGGCTCTGCTGGGTGTCAGGCGGAGAACTGGAACACAGCCGGCGCCCACGAGCCGGGAATTCCTTCTCCCGAGGTAACCCAACCCCGACTTGTAGGGGGTAATCACTTCCTTGCCGTTTTTGTGTGTAATTTTACCTTCTGAGCACAAATCGCATACCACCTATGGTGTCCCTAGTTTTCATCTTGCTTGTTCAGTGAACTTGACGAAAACCAAACAATACATGTTCTTTTGTGTCTGGCTGCCTTCACTCAAGTTGCTGAGATTCATCCATTTTTTTTTGCGTATGTAGTGTTCTGTTCGACTATACCACAGGGTGTCCATCCCACTGTTGGTAGACGTTTCGATTATTTCCACCTTTTGGCTATTGGGAATACTCTTATATGCCTCCTGGCGCACCCGTTTCTGTTGGGTATACACCTATACGTGGAATTTGTAGGTCAAAAGATATAGGCAGGGCTTCAAATTTACTAGATGATACCGAGTTTCCGAAGTGTTTGACCGATTTACGGTGGTACCAGCAAGTGTAGGAGAGTTCTTGAGCTCCACATCCTTGTCAGCACTGGGGATTGTCGCTCTTAAACTTTAGCCATGTGGGTGGGTGTGCAGTGGTATCAGGTTGTGCTTTTAAATTGTAGTTTCTTGCCAGCTGATGAGGGTGAACACCTGTTCATGTTTATTTGGTATCCTCTTTTACAATGTGCCTGTTCAGATGTTTTGCCCAGTTTTCTTTGGGGCTTACGCGCCTTTTCTCCCCTAATTTGTAATTCTGTCCCAAAGTTTCTGTCCCAAGATAGTTTCTTACAACATCTTGCAGAAATCTTAGGATTTTGCTTTTCAAATTAAGATCTAGAGTCCACTTGGAATTGGTTTTTGTGTAACTCTGTGTGTGTGTGTGTGTGTGTGTGTGTGTGTGTGTAACTTGTGGAATTGACTTTTTTCTGGGAAAGAGGTTACATTTCATTTTTACCAGCACCATTTATTCATCGTTGATTATCAAAAAGGTCATCCTTTCCCCATAGCTCTTCGGTGACTTCTTTGTCACCTTCCAGTCTTCCATTTAGGGCCATTTCTTCACCTGAAAACTACTCCTTAGTTTTCCTTTAATGCAGGTCTGGGGTGACAGATTCTTACAGTGCGTGTTTGCAAATGTCATTATTTACCCGCATTAAAAAGAAGCACAACAGCTTGACTGAGATACAATTCACACACCATAAAATTTGCTCATTTAAAATACGAGTCAGTCAGGGGCGCCTGGGTGGCTTAGTCTGTTAAGTGTCCGATTCTTGATTTCTGCTCAGGTCATGATCTCACAGTTCGTGAGATTGACCCCCAAGTCAGGCTCTGCACTTACTGTGCCTAGCCTGCTTGGGATTCTCTTTTGTGTCCTCTCCCTCTCTCTCTCTCAAAATAAATAAATAAACTTTTAAAACAAGTGTACAGTTCAGTGGTTTTTAGTGTTTTCATAGAATTCCACAACTGTTACCACCATCTAATTTTATTTATTTTTTAATGTTTATTTTTGAGACAGAGTGCAGGAGATGGGCAGAGGCGGGGGTACGGGCAGAGAGAGAAAGAGGGACAGAAGATCCAAAGCAGACTCTGCACTAACAGCAGTTAGCCCAATGCGGGGCTCAAACCCATGAACCGAGATATCTTGACCTGAGCCAAAGTCAGAGGCTAAATCAACTGAGCCACCCAGGCACCCTGGCCACAATCTAACTGTAGAACATTTTCCTCCATCAAGAAGGGTCTTTTCAGTACTTAGAGAAATCTTGGTTTGCCATTGTTTTCTTTTAGCATTTCAAAGTTATTTCATTATCTCTGACTTGGATTGATGGTTGAGAAGCCACGTGTCAGTCTGCCATTCCTTTGAAGGTAGTATTTTTCTCCAGATACTTTTAAAATGTTCTTTTTGTCTTTCGTTTTCAGCAATTTCTCATTGCTGTCCCTGGTATTTTTTTTTTTTTTTTTTTAATTATAATTGGAGCGCTTAGGGCTTCTTGAACCCATGGCCCAGCATCTTTAGTTTTGGAAGCTATCAGCCATTGATACTTCAGATATTCCTTCTGCTCCATTCTGTCTTACCTTTCTTTCCAGGGCTGCAATTATATGTGTTAGATCACTCACCGGAACTTCTATCTCTTAACTTTTCTTTTGTTTTCTTTCTGACTCTCTGTCCTTCATTCTGGATAGCCCCTTACTTTTTCTCTTCTGCCATAAACGATCATCTATTAAATCTGTCAATTGAGGTTTTTGTTTTTGTTTTTCTTTACACCCAATGTGAGGCCCAAACTCAGTGACCCTGAGATCAAGAGTCCCATGCTCTACTGACCTAGCCAGCTGGGCACCCCTCAGTTGAGCTTTTCATTTCAGTTCTGTATTTTTCGATTCTTTAATTTCCATCTGCTTTGCTTTTTATAGTTTGCCGTTATCTGCCAAAATTATCAATCTTGTTTTTTATCTCCCTGAATATGGTGTGCCTAATTATCTTAAAGCTTGTCTGATTATGGCACTGCATGTAAGTCATTTCCAATGTCTGTTTTTTCTTGGTTTTCATTCATTCTGTCTTATCTCCTTATGTGCCTAGTTTCTGTTGTTATCCTTTTTTAATTTTGTGCTGGACATTGAACTTGCATAATTGTAGAACTAATTTGAGATCTAAGATGACGGTTTCCTCTGCCACAGATAATTCACATTTGCTTTTGTCAGGCAAATGGGCGCTTAGGATCTGGACTCACTTCAGGGCCATCTCAGGGACCGAGCTGTTTCTCCACTGAGCTGCAGTCCCTGTGAGGGCCTGCCTGTTTGGTCAACCTGTACTCCTAGGGTTCATTTCTTCACCAGCACCTTCACCTCCTAAGCCAACTCCAAGCTTTTAGCATTCCCTTTATTTTATTTATGGCAGAGAGCAAGGGAGACACAGAATCTGAAGCAGCTCCAGGCTCTGAGCTGTCAGCACAGAGCTCCACGTGGGGCTTGATCTCAAAGACCTCGAGATCATGACCTGAGCTGAAGTCGGACACTCAACCGACTAAGCCACCCAGGGTCCCCTTAGCGTTCCCTTTAGAATTGGCAAACACCCCCCAGAGAAAGTAGCCCTAAATGCTGAGTTTACCTCCCTGAGTCTCTGCTGTGTCTTCTTCCCTTAGGCCTCCAAGAGGATATTTAGTGTATTTTTTTGCCTGTGTTTCTGGTTCTTTTCGGCGGGAGATTGTTCTAATTTACTTGGTCCCCAGTTACTGGCAGGAAAAGCCCTTCGTGCATGCATGATAGAGGCAGTTTGAGTCTGTATTCAGTTCTGCAGGAGACTCAAGCTAGCAGGCTACCGAAGCTGGAGAGAATGAGAACAGCGATTTTCTTGTGTTATGTTGACTACATTAAATTGTCGTGGTTTGTGAAATGCTCTTAGAATCACGATCATCTCGGGAATGAATTTTTTTATTTCCTCTTCATATATAATTAATTGAAAAAATGGTAGTTTAGTTCAGATCATTACTGTGATGCAAAGGATTTTGGAAGCAGCTGCTTTCCTCTCTTTTTTCCATATTTCTTCCTTTCTCCTGTTTTGATTTTCTTGTCTATTTGGTAAAAATTACCCTTTATCTGCTTCTCTTGAGTAGAACATTTAATCTTCTGATCAACAGCATCATAAGAGTATTCTCTGATCCTGTTCTTTTGGGTCAACTGTAAAAAGGCACAACTGTAGAAATGAAAGTTTGTAAGTGGCTTTTCCAAAATGAAGCGTTCAGTTATTCTTTTTTTTTCTTAAGTTGTCTGTTTTTTGCACAGATCTGTTAAAATGCTGCTGACAGTTTACCATGGCTCTCTGTCACAGACTGTTTTTATAGTTAAGCACTGATTCATGTTTGTTGACATGTACCTCAAGAATTTGGCTTTTGCAGAAGGGCCTAAATGAGTCAAGAGGGTCTATTCATTGCCTTTCTTGTCAACTCAGACAAATGATTGGCATAGGTGTAAACAACTTGGTTCATCCGTGAAAAACACTTTACTTTTTCAGTTTACTTTTACTTTGTTCAATCCTGAGTTTCTTCAGTGGAAATAACACGTGATTTTTCTTGCTAGATAATCTCCTGGGAGTGTAGAGATGTGATCTGTTCATAAAGGTCTGCCAGGTAGTCTCCAAACCATCCCTTTTAAGAAGTGTCTAGGGGCGCCTGGGTGGCTCAGTTGGTTGAGCGCCTGACTCTTGATTTCAGCTCAGGTCATGATTGTCACGATCTCACTGCTCACGGGGTTCGAGTCCCGGACAGCATGGAGCCTGCTTGGGATTCTCTCTCTTCCTCTCTCTTCACACCCCCTCAAAATAAATGAAAAACATTTTTAAAATATTTTTTAAAAAGTGACTACTCCAAAGTAGTTAGTCTAGTAAAAATACATTTTATCTGGTTTTTATTTATTTTGATGTTTAAAATACAGTAGATAAATCGGGCCTAAAGGTGGATAATATATAGTTTGCCATTACATGATTTGTGTATCTACTCATGTCCTTGGTTCCTTATTAATAACAGTGGTATGCAAGACCGAATTGAAAATACATCTTTCTTGATGTGATGGAAAAGAAAAAAGTTTTTTCTGGTGCTGTTGAAATAACGCATTTTATTCATGTTTTTTATTAAACTGTGTTTTCATGAAAAAAAAAAAAGTGCCTTCAGCCATAGGGCTGGAGATGCATTCTCATGAATAAACTGAACATTTGACACACATATTATTCACAAATTTTAGGGAAACAGTCCAGTTGAATCAAATTCCTCAGATAATTAAGGCTGTACCTGAGTGTTTTTTTTTTAAATTTTATTTTATAGGCTACTGCCTGAATTCTCTCCTTTTCTTAACAGACTTTATATATTTTCATGTCTTCATACAGAGTCCGTTTTTGAGGGCTTAGTGTTGCCTGGCATTGGATTTTTTTTTTTTTTTTTTGCTTGGCATTGGATCTTACGGGCACGCAGGGGAAAAGAACCAGACCTTCTCTCCCAACAGTCCCTGCCCCTGAATGATTCACAGACATTTACTAGATTCCTTTCTGCATCCTTTTTTACTTAAAAACAAAAAACCAAACCCTCCCCTGACACATAGTAAACAGTATATTTCTCTTTATATACTATAGTCATTTATCTGAACGTTTTCCCTATCTGCCTTTTATCTTTTAAAGATATATATATGTATATATAGTTAAGATTTTTATGTCAAATAAAAATTACTTATCTACGTTTTATCTTTTAAAGATACATATATATGCATATATATATATGGTTAAGATTTTTATGTCAATAAGCCATTTTCTTCATGGTTTTTTCATCATTCCTTACGTTTAAGAAATTGTTCTTCCAGAAGTTTGATAAGTAGTTAAGTCATATTTCTGTTTTATATATAAAATCTAAAAAAGTCACCCTTCAAATGATTGGGCATAGGAGGTGAAGATCAAAATGACATTTTTCTTCAACATCACTGATCAGATGATCTGCCTTGTGTACGTAAGGCGTGGCCAGTCTGGCGTCCTGCGGGTCTGGTTTTGTGCCAGGGACTCACCTCATCTGGGGCAGAGGCACTTTATCAATCTCGGCGTTATACGGAATGCAGAGTGAGCACAGGGCACAGTGCAGATACACAGGCATGAACAGAGTCCTTATTTGTCACCATTAGCCCACACAGGCTCTCACGTTTGGGTCCAAGTACATTTCTGGATGCAGTGCTGCGGAACGGGGACAGGAGAGAGGCTCTGTAAGTCACTGGAAGTCCTTTTAGGGGGACCAGCTATACGTGGGGGTTTCTGTGCGTGTATTTCCCTGGGTTCTCCTGTCTTGTTCTGTCTGCCAATTTTTAGGCCAGTGCCACTGACTTCTTGACGTTGGAGATTTTTTTTTTTTAATTTTGAGTTTTACTTTCAGTGCAAGTTTTAAGTGTCAGTGATTTGTCAAAGAATACACAGCAGTTTGGAAACCTGTTTCAGAATGTTTCAGAAAATGTTCATTCAGGCCAACAATATTCCAATATTTTGTATGAGACGTGTATGGACGCGGTTCCGATAGCTTTCCCTGGTGATTTCGCAAGCTGGTGACGTTGCCATGAATCATAGTGCCTTTTATTTTTATTTTATTTTATTTTATTTTATTTTATTTATTTTATTTTATTTATTTTATTTTATTTTATTTTATTTATTGTCAATTCAATTTATCATGCAGTGTAATGTTAGTTTTAAGTGTATAGCTTAGTGATTCAGCGCTTACACACGGTGCCTGATGCTCATCACAAGTGTGCTCCTTAATCCCCATCACCTGTTTATCCTGTCTTCCCCACACTCCTTCCCTCTGGTAATCACTAGTGTGTTATCTATAGTTAAGAGTCTGTTTCTTGGGGTGGCTCAGTCAGTTAAGCGTCTGATTTCGGTTCAGGTCATGATCTTGAGGTTCGTGAGTTCTCTGATGATGAGTGATGTGGAGCATCTTTTCACGTGTCTGTTGGCCATCTGTATATCTTCTTTGGAAAAATGTCTATTCATATCTATTCTTGTGAGGGGGTTTTTTGTTATTCTTTTTAATGTTTATTTTTGAGAGAGAGAGACAGGGCACAAGCAGGGGAGGGGCAGAGAGAGGGGGAGACACGGAATCCACAGCAGGCTCCAGGCTCCAACTGTCAGCACAGAGCCCGATGTGGGGCTTGAACCCATGAACCATGAGATCATGACCCGAGCCAAAGTCAGACCCTTGACTGACTGAGCCACCCAGGTGCCCCTGCCTGTTTTTTTAAATTGGATTATTTGTTTTTTGGGTGTTGAGTTTTATAAGTTATTTATATATTTGGGGTACTGACCCTTTATCAGATAGTCATCTGCAAATATCTTCTCCCATTCCATAGGTTCCCTTTAATTTTGTTGATTATTTCCTTTGCTGTGCAGAAACTTTTCATTTTGATGAAGTCCCAGTAGTTTGTTTTTGTTTTTGTTTCCCTTGCCTCCAGTGAGGATTCTAGTAAGAAGTGGCTACAGCCGAGGTCAGAGAGGTTCCTGCCTGTGTTCTCCTCTAGGATTTTGATGGTTTCCTGTCTCCCAGTTAGGTCTTTAATCCATTTTGAGTTTACTTTTGTGTGTGGTGTAAGAAAGCGGTCCAGTTTCATTCTTCTGCACGTTGCTGTCCAGTTTTCCCAATACCCTTTACTGTTTGTTGAAGAAATTGTCTTTTTCCCATTGGATATTCTTTCCTGCTTTGTTGAAGATTAATTGACTGTATAGTTGTGGGTTGACACTGACTTTTAATATGAGCAGCATCATCCTTTGGTTAAAGTACCGTCATTGTGAATTTTGCTAGTTTGGTAGTTTTATTGTGTCTAGTTTCATAAACTTCATAGATTTAACCTTGGGTTTGCAATTGTACATAAACTACAGGAAAACAAACCAATTTCCCTTTCAAGGGAATCCATACCACCCAAATTTGAACTTTGTAGTAGATTGTAAGCTTTATGATGACTCTGCGTTGTTAAATGGCTGTCATAACTGCTACAGTGATGTGACAAGAACGTGGGGAAGAGCACCTCCCCCTGACATCGGTGTGGGGTGGGAAGGGCAGCGGTCCCCTCAGCAAACAATTCTAAGTAGAGTTTTTCTCTTTCCTAGCCCAAAAGGGGAAGATCCTCATAGAAACAATTTCTAGTGGAAATTACCTCTTTTAAAAAAAAAAATAACTTTTTCCTGATTTAAATGTGGCATATATTACATGTGGAGAATTTGAAAACATAGGAAAGTAGAGAGGACAGCACAAACCAGCGCTGACCCTACTGTCCGGCGAAAACCACTTTAAATGTAGGCCGTAGTTTCTTTACATGTTTAAGAGAACATTTTCCCAAAATTGATGTTGTCCTGCGCATTTATATTGGACAGTTTACATTTAATATGTATGTGTTACCCCCTCATTAAATATTCTTTGAAAATATTTTAAATAGCTGGATAATATATGGTATACCATAATTTATTTTTCAGTTCCCAATTTTGGGACAGTTACCTTGCATTAAGATTTCATCATTGTAGGGGCGCTTGGGTGGCTTATTCGCTTAAGCGTCCGACTTTGGCTCAGGTCATGATCTCACAGTTGTGGGTTCGAGTCCTGCATCGGGTTCTGTGCTGACAGCTCAGAGCCTGGAGCCTGCTTCAGATTCTGTGTCTCCCCCTCTCTCTCTCTGCCCCTCCCCTGCTCATGCTCTGTCTCTGTCTCAAAAATCAATAAACATTAAAAAACTTTTTATAAAAAGGATCGCATCATTGCAAATAGTATGATGGTAAATGTCTGCACATAATTCTTGGGATACACCTTTGATTATTTCCTTAAGAGAAATTAGTAAAATGGTATTACTGGCATCAACGGGTATAAACATTTTAAAGGCTATTGATACACATTATCAGAATGTTGATTTTAAACAAAGAAGAGAGAAAGAAAGAGATAAAGTTAATGGAAAAGGAAGTTTAATCCTGGCCTTAACTTGAAGATTCTCCCCAAAAAGCAAAGGCCTAGAAAAAGAATCAGAAGTAAGTGGTGTGGTTCCACAGGCTGACCAGTTGGGGGAGCCCTGTTCCCGAGTCCTCTGTAGCTGCTGTGCAGGAAGGTGGACTGTCTGCCTTTGTCTTCAAGGCTGTGTCAAAGACGTCTTCTCCTCAGTTTAGGCTTGATGTCAGAGTGTGAATAAACTCTCTTAAAAACCGCTGTGATATGCCACACCTTGCCGCCTGTATTCTAAGTAAGCCTGGGTTTTAGAGTCTGGTCTGTTTCTGCCCCCAGAGCCCCTCCTTACCTGACTGAGCAAATTCCTTAACCCTTCTAAGCCGCGATTTTTCTCCCATATGATGAGAATACTTCCTGCACAGGGTTTTATGAGGCTCAAATGAAAATGCATAAGAAGTTCTTAGCCTATGGTGTTCAACAAAGGTTAGTTATCTACTTCCCCCACCCCAATTTGTTATGTCTACAAGAAGATAAAACCTGAAAAATCCGGAACAATTCTGATTTCAGATATTCTGCCTCAATCACTATACAACTCACCTACCATTAGGGGTCATTTTTTGGTTTAGAAACCACAGTTGCTATTGAAGCTTCAACTTCTAAAAACGGTTATAGGGGCGTCTGAGTGGCTCAGTTGGTTGAACGTCCGACTTTGGCTCAGGTCATGACCTCACGGTTCGTGGGTTCGAGCCCTGCGTCGGCCCTGCGTCGGACTCTGTGCTGACAGCTCGGAGCCTGGAGCCTCCTTCAGATTCTGTGTTTCCTTCTCTCTCTGACCCTCCCCTGCTTGCGCTATCTCTCTCTCTCTCTCATAAATAAATAAAAACATTAAAAAATTTAAGAAACAAAAAAAAGTAAAAACAGTTATAAACAATACAAATGAGAACTGTTGAAATAAAGACAAAGAGGAGGCAGGCTGTATTGGGGGAGAAGAGGTCATTGTAGCAGAAAATTCATATTAAGAAATAGTTACTGGGGCGCCTGGGTGGCTCAGTCAGTTAAGCATCCGACTTCAGCTCAGGTCGTGATTTCATGGTGCCTGAGTTCAAGCCCCGCGTCCGGCTCTGGGCTGACAGCCTGGAGCCTGGAATCTGCTTTGGATTCTGTGTCTCCCCCTCTCCCTGGCCTCCGCTGTTCATGCTCTATCTCTCAAAAATAAATAAATGTTAAAAAAAAAAACAAACAAAAAACCCGTCACTCCAGTTGAGCACATTTAGCTGTGAGATTCGCAGAAGCCATGGCAGAAGGGGCAGCATGAGCCGGTGTGGGCTGTCGTGCTGTGGCACAGGCTCGCCTTTGCAGACGTTTCTGAGTGTCTGAGAGAGTGGACAAGAGTGTGGTTTGGAAGCATCTTACACACCTCCTCCAGGTCTCTCTCCCTCGTGATAGGTTTGACCTGGGGTCCTTCCGTAAAAGCTTCCGGAACCTGTAAACAGTCTCTGGCTCCTGCCCTCCACTGGGCTCTCTTTGTGGAGCTCTGTCTGTTGCTCTGATCTTTTCCCCTCTGTTCTCTGTCAAAGAAAAGATCTGATGGACAAACTCACCGGTTGACCAAAGTCTACTTCCTTTTCCCTTTCACCCTGCTAACTTCCAAGCCTTCAAATCTTAGTTTATTTTTTATTTTTTTTAAGTTTATTATTTATTTTGAGAGAGTGAGAGCGAGCCCACACTCGTATGGGAGAGGGGCAGAGAGAGGGAGAGACAGAATTCCAGGCAGGCTCCATGCTGTCAGCGCAGAGCCGGATGTGGGGCTTGAACTCACAGATTGTGAGATCATGACCTGAGCCATGACCAAGAGTCAGATGCTTTACCGACTGAGCCATCCAGGTGCCCCCAAATCATAGTTTAAATTTTTTTTTTAATGTTTATTCATTTTTGAGAGACAGAGAGAGAGAGAGAGAGAGAGAGAGAACACGAGAGCATGAGCAGGGGAGGGTCAGAGAGAGGGAGACACAGAATCTGAAGCAGGCTCCAAGCTCTGAGCTGTCAGCACAGAGCCCGACACGAGGCTCGAACCCACGAACTGCGAGATCTTGACCTGAGCCAAAATCTGGCGCTTAACCAACTAAGCCACCCAGGTGCCCCCCAAATTCTACTTTAAACATCACTTCCTCGAGGAGTCAGTCCTTGCCCCTTCCCCTGGCTGAGGGCCCTTTCCTGGTATTTACCTCCAGGTAAATCTGGCATCCCCAGATTTCCTTTTCCACAGCTCTTTATCCTTGTCCTTGCTAACATTTTCGTCCTGTATTTCATAAAGGATCTTGCCTGTTTTGGGCTCTGTTGGATCCCTGGAGCCTAGCACTGTGCCTGGCACTTGGTAAATGCTTGATAAATGTTGATGCTGCCACCAAGACCTTAAACGGAGAGGAAAATCATGACATTCATTCCAGCTTGCCCTGCGTCCTTCCAAGAACAACATTCCAGGCAGCCACCCCTAAACCGTAGAAGCTGCCATCCAGACGAAAGTGTTTCATAATGTGAATAATGAATTCGTGCATTGCTGGGGTGACGGCGCGTTTGTTGTTTCCATACTGCTGCCGTGGGACAGGATTTATTTGTCGATGTGTGGATTCTTTCTCCTGTTATTTCTTTGTAAGCATGTTACGGATCGTAACTCTTAGTGTCCTGGGTGTTTCTCAGTCTTTACTTACTGTGCCTGCAGATCACTTGTGTATGTTCTTCCGAAATGCAGATCCCGTTGCCAGAGATGGAGGAATGCTTTCTTAACATCTTTTTTTCCCCCTCTTTCTATTAATGGACTTCATATTTTAGAACAAGTTTAGATTTATAGAAAAATTGAGCAGATAGTACAGAGAGTTCCCATGTGCTCTGCACACATATACACAGTCCCCCCCTGCCCTCGTTATTAACATCTTACATTTATGGGACATTTGTTACGCTTAATGAGCTAATATTGATATTCTTATCACCCAAAGTCCGTTCTTCAGGTTTCCTTGTTTTTACCTCGTGTTTTCTGTCCAGGGTCCCAGCCAGGACACCATATTACATTTTGTTGTGGTATCTGCTTAAACTCCTCTTGGCTGTGATAGTTTTCCAGACTTGCCTTATTGTTGATGACCTTGACTGTGTTGAGGAGCACTGCTTAGGCATATTGTAGGATGCCTCTCTGTTGGAATCTGTCTCGTGTTTGTCTCATGGTTGGAGTGGGGCTGTCAGCTCTGGGGAGCAAGATCACAGAGGTGCGGTGCCCTTTCATCGCATCGTATAGAGGGAACGTACTAGCAGCTGCTTTATGACTGTTGATGTTGACCTCGGCCACCTGGCTCATGTAGTGTTTGTCACATATCATCCTCGTAAAGTTACTTTATTGGTCCCTTTTGTAAGAAAGTTCCTATTCACGGCCCACACTTAAGTAGAGAGTTCTGCCTCTCCTGATGCGTGCTTTTTAAATATTAATAAGTATTTTTATATGCATTAGAAAACCGCAGGGCAGCCCATCCGTGGTACCTTACTTACCCGGGTTCCCCAGAAGGCTGCATCTGAGACCAAGGCCCGTGTGAGGGGCGCTCTGGAGGGAGCGGCCCCTCTGGGGGCCGGAAGGAGGGCAGGGCAGCGCGGTGGAAGGAGGGAGAGCCAGGACGGGCGTTCGGTCCTGAGGAGGCCATCGCTCTAAGCCCCCGAGTGGCAACTGATGACTCCCTTGCCCAAGACTCTTTGTGGGGAGAAGGGAGCAGTGTGTACGCAGCAGCTGCCGTCTTCATCTGGCAGATGATTGCCCTGGCCCCCCGCCCCCTCCCCCACATCACCCCGTGCCTGGCGGGGCTCCCGTGGCAGCCCTGGAGCAGGACCCGGGAAGCAGAAACAGGCGAAGCAGGAGCGGAAACGGTCCAGGAGAGGTGCTCCGTGCACATGGTTGTGGGACTGTTGTTACTAAATGGGAGGTAAATAGATTTCGTTCATTGCTTGTTGATTTTCAGTCACTGCTGGAAAGCTGCCTATACTTCCTGGGCGACTTCGCCTGTGTTTTCTAGTACTTGTACAATTTCTTTTCTTTTTGTCGGGTCCAAATGTTTTGGTCTCTGACCCATTTGCAATGACATACATGGTTTGAGGGATGGATCCAATTTTATCCTTTTCTGTCTGGTTTTTGAGTTACATGAGTGCCACGTGTTAAAAGTTCTGTTTTCTCCGACTGTTTTGAGATGCCATCTTTTGTCATATTTAACTAACTCGACCTATTTCTCAATTTTCTGTTGCATTTCCTTGGTCTGTATTTATTTATGTGCCAATACTTTTAATTAAAGAGGCTTTATAATAGGTTTTAATATTTAGTAGGGCTAGTACTCTCTTCTAGTGAGTTGATTTTAAGGTGCGGTTTTGTTTTGTTTTGTTTTGTTTTGTTTGTTTTGTTTTGAGAGAGAGACAGAGCAAGTGAGGGAGGGAGTGGAGAGAGAATCCCAAACAGGCTCCATGCTGTGAGCACGGAGCCCAGTGTGGGACTTGAACCCACAAAACACGATATCATGACCTGAGCTGAAACCAAAAGTCAGGTCACGAGTTGATGTTAAAGAAAAAGGTTATGAGGGCGCCTGGGTAGCTCAGTGGGTTAAGCGTCCTGACTTCGGCTCAGATCTTACAGTCCATGAGGTCGAGCCCCACGTCCCACATCAGGCTCTGTGCTGACAGCTCAGAGCCGGGAGCCTGCTTCAGATTCTGTATCTCCCTCTCTCTCTGCCCCTCCCCCGCTCGTGCTCTGTTTCAATCTCTCAAAAATAAATAAATGTTAAAAAATTAAAAAGAAAAAAAGATTATGTAACAGCACTCATATTAAATCGACATGACAAAATTCACAAGTGACCAGAGTTTGGGAAATAGTGCTTGAACCTGAAGGAACAAATCTGAACAAATGGCGTGGTTCAGGCCTCTGTGCCCCTTGGGGAGAATTCTCATTTATGACACGATGCACCTGCCTTTGGAATATGAATCCAAGAGAGCTGCGTGGGGCTGGAGGCCTCTTACAGGCAGCATCACTTTTCCCGGTGGGGCTGTTAGCATGGTAAGGGCCCCCCTGCTCTTAGTCATCCTCCCTTGAAATTCTGATGGAAACACAGGCTGTTTTGGAGGATTTTGACCTGTTACGAATACCCATTTGTAAAACCATAGCAAGTTAGAGATCCTCTAAGTCTGGTGGGTTTTAACCCTCGCTGGGTATCAGAAATCTGTGAAAAGGCCCTCCCCCCACCTCTCCCCCGGTGCCAGGGCCCTGCCTCAGAGATTCCATCAGTCTGGAGTAAGGCTGTTGTGTTGTTCAGTGTTAAAATCTCTAGATTGTTATTAAACACGCACCCATAGTTGAGAACTCCTGACCTCGTCTCAAGGTCAGGAGCAAGGCTGGTTTTTCTGGCATGTAGAGGACCTAGCAGTGGACCCCAAACATGGCAAGTGAATGATACGTGAGTCCCTCCTTTGTCAGAGGAGAAGACGGACTCCAGAGGTCACTTCCTGGGGCTCACGAGGCGCAGCATGGTGTTTCCCCCACTCTCCTCCGTCCACGTCCTCCCCTTCTCTGTGGGCAGAAGTGGGCAGAGCACTTGCTGTCACGACTCCTGTGTTGTCCAGCGTCATGATCTTGACCCTAGCTCCCCTCCCTACTCAGTACGGCAGAAAGTGCAGCGCAGGGGTGAGCCTCAGACCCTGTGGTAGGATCACCGGTGGTCTCAGCCTGGTTTCGGGGTCAGCCTGCGGGGGTGGGGGTGAGAGCCGAGGGGAGAAGGGGCAGGGACGCAGTGAAGTGCTGTTCCCCGTGCACCTGCTGTGTGCCGGGCTCTGAGCCTGTGCGCTCACAGCTGCCTCTGCTTTTGACGATGCCAGCCATAGGGTTGGTTAGATTTTCTATTAGAATGCATGGTGACACTAGTTTTGATTAATGCTTTATTTTAACTAGGATGTCTGGTTTTCTGTTAGTCAGCAGTAATTCCAGATCTGTTTTCCCACAGCCCACGTTGCTTCGTTCAGTCTTGATTTGGGGAGCCCCCTGGGAAAGGCTCAACTTTCAAAACTGGTTCAGTTTTAAACAAAGGTTGTGTTGAATTTGTTGGACTTGGGGGCTCTTCCAGCAGTGGTTTTTCGGGTTGTTTGGACTAATCCGACTAAGAACAGGAGACGGTGAAAAGGTAAGAAAGAAACCCCGTTGAAGGCATGGGAGAGCGGCCTGGCAGAAGGCCCTGCAGAGCCGGGATTCGGGAGGGGACAGACGGCATGCCTGGCACTCGGCACCCCCCGTCCCCTCGAAGCGTTGCCGAAATCGCTGAAATGGCCACCTGTGAAGACGACTGGAGCGCCAGGCAGATTCATGGGACGCGGGAGATGCAGGTCGGGGCCCAGGAGGAGGAGCCCTCGTACGCGTGCCCGGGTTCGCTGGGCCCTGCGTAGGGACAGGGCTGCGCCAGAGGCGCCGGCCTCTCACAAACTGGAGGGCCCCGCGGTATCTGATTATCCTCAGGGGACCTGGGGTTGTTCGTGGCCCCGACCTCCCTGCCGTCAGAAGCAAGGCTGAGTCCTCTCTGGAGGAGTCTCACATTATCTGCGCAGATTCCGTATACCGTAAGTGACACTCAGTGAGAAATGACTGTGTCTTGGGGCGCCTGGGTGGCTTAGTCAGTTAAGCGTCCGACTTTCGCTTAGGTCATGATCTCGCGGTTCGTGGGTTCGAGCCCCGCGTCGGGCTCTGTGCTGACTGCCAGCTCGGAGCCTGGAGCCTGTTTCAGTCTGTGACTCCCTTTCTCTCTGACCCTCCCCTTCTCACGCTGTCTCTCTCTCTCTCTCCTAGAAATAAATAAAAAATAAAACATAAAAAAAAAAAAAAAGAAATGACTGCGTCTTTGAGAAGAGAAAATTTAACCCGAAAGCAAGAGTAAACAGACAATAGGAACAGACGCATCATCCGACTTGGATTTTAAAAGACGCGAGAGTAGTATGTTTAAGGAGACAAATTGCGTTGTACCCTTCCTCGCTCACCACGGCCGTCCCAGCTTCGAGGCTGCCGCGGACTCCACACGGCGGTGTTTCTGGTTTGACTGTGGTGAGCAGGTGTGTCTGCTTGTCCTCACGTGTATCTGCATGGTTGTAAACATCTGCTTAACCCCATCCTGGGTAGCTCTGAGGTTGGGGCAGGAGAGGAATTGGAACGATGACCACAGGCTCTCAGACCTGTGAGCTGGAAGAGCCCTGAAGGTCACTTTGGATCTTACTGCGCTTTTTATCATTGAGAGACGTGGACATTGTGACGGAGTTAGGCAGGGTAAACACTCGTGGGTGTCATTTTACACAATAAAGGTAGTGGTAAATATTTAACATAAACATAATTTCAGCGAATGTGAATTCTTTAAAAATACTTAAAAAATTGTTTTTATGTTTATTTAGTTTTTGAGAGAGAAAGAGAGAGAGAGACAGAGAGACAGAGCATGAGCGAGGGAGGAGCAGAGAGAGAGGGAGACACAGAATCCGAAGCAGGCTCCAGGCTCTGAGCTGTCAGCACAGAGCCTGACATGGGGCTCAAACCCACAAAACGTGAGATCATGACCTGAGCCAAAGTTGGACACTTAACGAAGCCACCGAGGGGCCTCCAAAAATACTTTTAAACTTTAAATTTACTCTAATAAATGTGAGTTTTTATTTATTTATTTTTTTACTGAGAGAGAAGGAGGGAGAGGGAGAGCATGCACACGCAGAGGAGGGGCAGAGAGAGAGGGAGAGAGAGAATCGCAAGCAGGCTCTGCACTGTCAGCACAGAGCCCAATACAGGGCTCCATCTCACAACCGTGAGGTCATGACCTGAGCCAAAATCAAGAGTTGGACACTTAACTGACTCAGTCACGCAGGCGCCCCCTGTAAATATGAATTCTTTTAAAGCGTAGACTTCTTTGTAGTATAACTACATGACTGCTCCTTCTTTATCTGTTTTCATGTATCACAATGCTTACATTTTTACGTGAAAGAAATTTATTGAGTACTTGCCACATGCAAAGCACCAGCCAGGGACAGGCTACAGACACCGGCAAGAGCTGGGTCCTGGGGGGCTGCTCCTGAGATGAAAGTGCCAGAGAAGACGTGTGGATTTTTGTGTATTTATTTGAACTTGTTTGCGCCTGCAGTGGGCTAGGCGACGGGGTATTATCTTCTTTCTGGTTCTTCCCTTTTGCACCTCTTTAAACTGGTTCATTTTCTTCCTTTTGGCTCTTCAGTTGCTTGAAGACAGTGGTCTTCTGAAAGTCTTGCCTTTTTTTTTTTTAATGTTTATTTCTGAGAGAGTGCGCGTGCGTGGGGGAAGGGCAGAGAGAGAGGGCCACAGAGGATCCTAGGTGGGCTCTGCGCTGACGGCGCAGAGCCTGACGTGGGGCTCAAACTCATGAACCATGAGATCACGACCTGAGCTGAAGTCAGACGCTTAACTGAACTGAGCCGCCCGGGTGCCCCAAGTCTTTCCTTCTCTCAAATGTCCTCAGTTCTTCCAGTTTTTCATGGTTTATCTCTAACTAGTAGTATCCCATCTCCAACTAGTAGTGTCCCTTTTGAGGCCCTTCCTTCCACTGAGCCCTGACGTGCCGAAGCCCTCATAGCAGCATCAAGATGTAAATTCTCCGGCTGGTGTGATCACACGCCCCGGCACACAGACGAAGCCCTTCACGCAAAGTGGAAATGCCGCACACCCAGGAGCCTGTGTGCCTGTAGACAGAGCAGACGTGCCACTGGCAGCGCTTGCTCGCACCGGCTGCGATTTCTCCCTGAGAAGCACTAGGGGGCTTTTTCTAAACACCGCTTTGCTGGGAGGAGGGACAGTGCTCTCCTCAATTTGTGTCAGCACACAAAATAAAACTGTAAGCAACCTACCGAATCAGATGAAGAAAGTCCTGAACAGAAGAGCAGCACTGAAAGATGAACCGGCCGGTCCCTTCACAGGAGTGAAGAGTAACGTCCGAGGCTGCGGGCGCTGCGGAAGCATGACTGGGCCACACGGACGGGTGACCATTCACCACATGTTTCTGGAGTGCACTGTGCTCAGCCCTGGGCTGGGGGCGGAAGACGTGGTTCTATGCACGTGTGGCTCAGTCCCAAGGACACGGAGCACAGGTACCTCAGGTTCAGCTTGTCGAAAACTAGATGCACTCTTGCTAAATTTATGAGCAATTGCGTTTTTTTCTGTTTTTTTTTTTTGTTTTTTTTTTAATTTATTTATTTCTAGGAGAGAGAGAGAGACAGCGCGAGCAGGGGAGGGTCAGAGAGAGAGGGAGTCACAGACTGAAACAGGCTCCAGGCTCTGAGCTGGCAGTCAGCACAGAGCCCGACGCGGGGCTCGAACCCACGAACCGCGAGATCATGACCTAAGCGAAAGTCAGACGCTTAACCGACTAAGCCACCCAGGCACCCCATATGAGCAATTGGTTTTTGGAAAAAACAATGACAAGAAAAGTCTATAGTCGGGGTGGGGAGGTGGGGAATAGCCTTTCCAGCAAGCGCTGGGACCAGTGAACATCCACATACAAAAGAATGAAGTTGAACCTCTACCTCACCCACGTACAAAAGTTAACTCAAAATAGATTATGAACTTTGAGCTTCAGTGTAAGAACTAAAACTTTAAAACTCTTACAGGGAAAAATAGGAGTGAATCCTCATGGCTTGGGGTTAGGCAGTGGTTTCTTTTTTCTTATTTTTTATTTTTTTAATGTTTATTTTTGAAAGAGAGAAACAGAGCATAAGTAGGGAAGGGGCAGAGAGAGAGAGAGAGGGAGACAAAGAATCCCAAGCAGGTTCCAGGCTGTGAGCTGTCGGCACAGAGCCCGACATGGGGCTTGAACCCATGAACTGTGAGATTGTGACCTGAGCCGAAGTCTGATGCTTAACCTACTGAGCCACCCAGACGCCCCTAGGCAGTGGTTACTTAGATGTGACACCAGAACACATACAGTAAAATAAAAATAGAAATGACACCAAAACACAAATGAGAAATTAGACTCCACCAAATTAAAAGCTTGTGTGCTGCATGCAAACTATACTATGAAGAAAGTGACAAAACTGTCCCAAGATAGAATATATACAACTCTTATGACATAATAATAAAAAAGGCAGCACAGTTTATTTACTTATTTTTAATTTATTTCTGTTTATTTATTTATTTTGAGAGAGAGTACAAGCAAGTGAGGGCCAGAGAGAGGAGGGGGGAGAGAGAGAATCGCAAGCAGACTCCACACTGTCAGTGTGGAGCCCAACATGGAGCTCGAACTTGCGAACAGTGAGATCGTGACCTGAGCCGAGATCAAGAGTCAGACACTTAACCTACTGGAGCCACCCAGGCGCCGCACGAACAACCCAGTTTAAAACTGGGCGAGAGATTGAAACGGATGCTCCTCCAGAGAAGGTGTCCACACGGCCACTGAGCACGTGAAAAGGTGCCGATCCTTCGACACGAGGGCGTGCAGAGCAGAGTCACAGTGAGAACCGCTCTGCCACCACTGGGAGGCCCCGCGTGAAGACGTGGCGACAAAGGCTGGAGGACGCACTGACCGCACGCTGAGTATGGGACTCTGGGCAAATCTGCGGGCGCCCTTGTCCGTTGCTGGGCACGGTGTAACAGCAGCAGCTTTGCACAACACCTTGGTGGGTCCACAGATCGTAAACACCTGAGTTGCCAGGTGTCTCAGCATTTCTACTCCTAGGCATGTACCCAAGAGAAAGTAGAATCTAGGTCTCCCCAAAACTTCTGCACGAATGCCATCACAGCATTATTCACAGCAGCCCCGCAGCGACCCCGCCCGCTGTCTGTGTGCCGGGACCGGGCAGACAGAGGCACCGCATGGCCACGTGCCGCAGTCTTACTTGGCGACAGAAAGGATACAGCATGGATGGACCTTGAAAACGTGATGCCAAGTAAACAAAACCAGTCACAAGAAGACCACAGATTGGAGGATTCCATTCATATGAAATCTCCAGAAGAGGTAAATCCATAGTCACAGAAGGTAGATTCCTAGTTGCTTGGGGTAGAATGGGGTGGCTGTTAATCGATAGGAGATTTCTTTGGGGAATGACGAAAATGTTCTTTTTTTAAATTAAACATTTTTTAAAATTCAGTTTTGGGGTGCATGGGTGGTTCAGTTGGCTAAGCATCCAACTTCAGCTCAGGTCATGATCTCATAGCCTGTGAGTTCAAGCCCTGCATCGGGCTCTGTGCTGACAGCTCAGAGCCTGGAGCCTGCTTCGGATTCTGTGCCCCCACTGCTCTGCTCTTCCCTCACTCGTATTTTGCCTCTCTCTCTCTCTCAAAAATAAATTTGAAAACATTTATTTATTTTTAAAATATTTATTTATTTTGAGAGAGAGCTCAAGTGGGGGGAGGGGGAGAGAGAGTCCCAAGGGGTCTCCGTGCAGTCAGCACAGAGCACAATGTGGGATTCAAACTCATGAACTGTTGAGATCATGACCTGAACCGAAGTCAAGAGTCAGACACCTAACCGACTGAGCTGCACAGACGGCCCGTTTTTTCTTTTTAAGTAATCTCTATGCCCAACGTGGGGCTTGAACTCACAACCTGAGTTGCACGCTCTACCAACTGAGCCAGCCAGCTGCCCCCAAACATCCCAAATTTAGAGTGTGGTAATGGTAACATTGTAAATAACTAAAAAAATCATTGAAGTGTATACTTTAAGTGGGTGAATGTCAGGGAATAAAAATCTGTTTCTCAGTAAATCTGTTTTTTTTTTTAACTGAACTCACTGCTTTCCTTCCCATTCTCTGTGAGTTACACACTGGTGATCCGCAGGAGAAACCTGGAGCCTTAATGGAAGCATTCAGTTCCCTCCCACCACATCTGTTTTTTCCTCCTCAGAATTTTTTGTCTGTCCTCGTCTCCAGAGCCATGATACTGAATTAAGTCGGACCCTCATCCTTGTTCAAATGCTATATAATTACATTCTACTTTTGTTCTTTCTCTCTTAAAAAGGCTCTCTGTTCTTTGTTAAATTAATCATAACTAAATCTGAGTTAATATTCTCTTCCCAAGTTTCATTAGCTTATTGTGATGTCTTTCTGGATGAAGCCATGACTCCTTAGCATAGTATGTAGTCTCGTATGAACCGACTCTCTCCGCCTCTTCAGACTAATTTCCTCTATTCATTCTCCTTAAAAGGAATCTGTCCTCACATGTTCTTTGCTTATAGTCTCCCTCTTGATTACAGTGCCATGTGACAAGCGAGCAGTAGCCACATGTGGCTGGTGGCTGCCATCTTGGACAGCACAGAGTGTAGAAGTTCCACATGGTATCAGAAGCCCTTAGTGGATATTTCCTGAATGAATGAATGTATCATAGCTGTTATCTACCACGGGTATTCACCTGACTTCTGCTTTCATGGTTTCAGCGGTAAGGTGCTCCCTGGGTCATGAGGCAGCATATTGGATAACTAACTCATCCCTAGGTATCTCATCCTTCTTGTTATACTTGGCTGGCATTCACTTCTCTGAAGTTTCCACTGATTGATTCAAGTTCTGTGTCATCCAAAACAGCATCTACATTATTAGACTATGGCAGTCATTTCCTCAAAGTGTGGTCTGTCCCGAGTTACACACTTTGCTCACTTAAGCCTTGTATACCACAGTCAGTGGTCTCTAGTTTGTCAGTGCTTCTTACACCAAATATGGTGTGGCCAGTGCCAAATTCAGGGCTCTCCACTCTCTTTCTGATACATACATTTCAACTTGTGCAGCCCTGTTACCAGCTTCCACATCTGCCACAAAGTTTAACAGCACAGTAGCTGCCTGAAGAAAGTATTCATTTAATGTATGTTGAATTAAGACTTTTTAGGCTTTTTTTGGACAGCAGTGTTTTCTGTCAGTGAGTGTGTAATCAAATAAATTTTAACCATCCTTATCAGAGATTGCTTCTTGCCGTTAAGGTACCTCTTTTTTTGAGTCATAAAAACATTTGATCCTTGTGGAAAGTTTAAAGCCTATGGGTGAGAATAAGAAGACAAGAGGCACCGGGCTGGTGCAGTCAGTGTAGCATGTGACTCTTGATCTCAAGGTTGTGATTTAAGGGAAAAAAAGACAAGTACTCATTATCACATCATCCAGAGATAGTGTTAACTTTCTGCTGTCCTTTCTCAGTGCAGAGCCTGACATGGGGCTCAAATCCACACACTGTGAGGTCATGACCTGAGCCAAAATCAAGATTGAGCCACCCAGGTGCCCCATAAAGGCACACATTTTTAAAAAACGTATATAGTGCAGATTTGTGCTATGCGTACAGCCTTGTAACCTTTGTTTACCAATACACCATGGTTAATGACATAGTTGTGTCATTTTCTAGAGCTTTTATCAACACTTTGTTAGGAAAATTTTCAGACTCGGAAAAATTGAATTGTCTTCTAAGCACCTGTATACCCACCACCATTTCACTGTATTTGCTTTGTCACTCTTCTATCCATGAGCTTATCTTTCTCTTTCCGTCAAGTCATCTGTTGTTTTGTTTTGTTTTGTTTTGTTTTTTAGTGTTTTTGTTTTTTTTTGATAAAAGTTTAACTTTTTAACGACTCTACAGTACTTTGTTGACTGGGGGCATCTAGAACTATAGTCAATCAGCTGTTGGGTATTAGGTTGCTTTCCATTTATATTGTGGTGGTTTTCTCAGCGTTGAGTTTTGAGATTTTATTACATATTCTGGGTATAAGTGTTTATCAGCTCTGTGGTGTGCAGTGTCTCCTCCCAGTCTATAGCTTATTCTTTCATTTTGTTAGTGGTGCCTTAAAGTACATATATTTTTAATTTTGACGAAGTCCAGGTTACCAATATTTTCCTTTACGGATCAATCTTTGCTTATGCCCAAATCAGGGAGATTTTTTCCTGTGTTTCCTTCTAGAAGGTTTATTGTTTTAATTCTCACATTTAGCCTATGTTCCATTTTAAGTTAATTCTTGTGCCTGGTGTGAGATAAGGGCCTAAGTTCACTTTTTTGCATATGGATTTCCAGTAATTTCAGTGCCATATGCCAAAAACCTGGCTTTCCCCTGTAAGCTAGTTGTCTTAGCGCCTGTACTGAAAATCACTTGACCCTCCGCTCGTTCATTTTTAACTTGGTTGCAGAATAGGAAAAATCTCGTTTCCGTTTTACTCCATTTTGCTTCTGTTCCTGATGGCTCCACTTATCCCGAGCATTTTGGAAACTGCGCGCTTTCTGTGGTGGGTCTCGTCCTGACTGTGCTGGTGGATGACGGGCGTGGGGGGTTGTAAAGAGCTGGGGCAACACCAAGCCGAGGGTGCCCTGTTCATGCGCCTCCTCCCCGTCCCTGAGGCTGGGCATTGGCCCAGGCACGTGAGCGGTCCCTGTATACCTGGTGGAAGCTCTCACACGAGCAGCGATCCACTGAATCCGTTAACTGTGAAATGCACCGGGACGCCGGCAGAGCTCAGGAAACTTCCTTAACACCAAACGCTTTTTTTCCCAGTGCTCTCTCTCTTGAAGTCCGCTTTCTCTGGGGGATAATTTAATCCCTTTTTACAGTTTGTGAAGATGTGACAGAATGTGAACTTTGAGTTCAAAAGTGTAGCTTGGCAAGAAGATCTGAACTCGGTTTCCTAATTAACGGACGGGGTAATGGCAACGATCACAATGGCTGGTATTAGGGAGTATTTGTCACGTGCCAGGCACTTTTCTCATCGTGTAAAGTACATTGTCTCATTTAATCATTGTAATAACCCCAGAAGGCGGTACTGCCATTGCTGTCTTCTTACGGGTGCGGCGCCTGCAGCACGGAAGGACAAGTGACTTGTGCCCTCGGCTGGGAAGCCTGGGCGCCAGCAGGTCCCGAGCCTGGGAACCGCAGCGCCACCCGGCTCGGAAACTCATGGCAGTGGGGTTCCGGAGACTGGGTTGAATCTCCGGTCCAGGCCTTCAGTTTGCACTGGACCTTTCCCATCTTTGTTATCGCCCTCGTGTTCCTAATCACGTGTAAACACAACTGTTTGCCTGCGTGTAACTCCCTTGGCATTTCTGGTAGGGCCGGCGCAGTAGGTGTCTGGCTTCTCATTGAGAATTTCAAGCTTTGAGTGAGTTAAGAAGCCAGAAGGAAAGGGAGATGTGGATGTTTAGACTCACAATGTAGTGTCTTCTGGCAGCTGTTCTGTTGCCTAGAAAGCAGGGTCACAGTGTCCTGCACCAATAATTGTCGCGCAGGCTCGTCCTTCAGGCAGTAACGGTCAGGGGAGGGGGCTTTCCTGCTGCAGCTGGGCACGTGGTATCCGTTCAGTGTCCACGGACCAGGAGACAGGATTTAATTCTGGGGGAGGAAAGGGTTGGAGGGCAGGTACTGGGAGCGGGGATGGGGGGTAGAGGGGTGGTNTGGTGGTCAGCGGGGGCAGGGGGAGGGGGGCCGGGCTGGGCTTCAGGGGAGCTGGGGGCCAGGCCTGGCCCTGCCCGAGCATGCTACTACGCGTCCGTTTATGAAGGGAGGGGATCAAACCGCGTGCTGTCCCCAGGCCCCTCCGCGTCCACAGCCTGTGGTTCTGGGATCTTTCTGACTCAGGAGGACAGACAGACCTATGCAGGGCGCCGGACATCCAGATCAGGGCAGAGCTCAGTCACGTGATCATGTGAGCCGTAAACGTAAATGCCTCCTTTTCTTGGTGGTTCTTGTTAGGGAGAGGGATTCTGATGTAAGTGAGCCCCGAACTCTGCTCCACTCCCTGGTGTCAGCCTCCGGCCGTGCTGGAGACCCCAGCCTGGTTGGCAGTGCATAGCTTGCCTTCGCTGAGGTTCACGTCACCGCCTGGATCCGTGGCCTCCTCTCCGTGAAGTAGGGGTAGGAATCCCTGTCTTGCCTCATGCTAGACGGCTTCTCAGCTGTGCCAGACCGTGTCTGCGAAGCGCTTTCAGAGGATCCTGGGAACGTCAGGCACCATGAAGGTACACGGCAAGCTGGCTGCGGCAGGGCTTCAGCTGTGGCGCATTACCTAGTAGCTAGCACTTCCTCCTGAGCAGTGGGAAGAAGCCAGAGTTCCCACCATCATCATCAGGAGAATGAAGCTGAAATCCCGCGGGCACCAGCCCTCATGTCTGCTTGCCCCGCTCTGTGCGGCACAGCCAGGGTGGTGGGCCGGGTTAGGCTGGGCTTCCTAGGGGCACTGGCCGCCGTCATGTCCAGGCAGACTTGATTTTCAGGTAGTCTGGGAGGAGACTGTTCTGGGAGAGCCCCTGATGGCAGGTAAATTATTACTAATTAATAGGATCTGCATGTTGGTTATATCGTAAACGCTTCCTGAAATCAGTATATTGGAGCCAAGAGGCTAGAAAAGAAACGGACCAAAAAAACTCCCTTAATACTTACGGTAAGTTTTCCCATGTAAACTCAAAAAAAATGGCTTACATCATTACCACTGCATCCCCAGAGGTGGGTAAATGCTGTTCTTATTCTGTAGGTGAGAAAACTGAGGCCCAGTGAAACAGCCTGCCCAGGGTCACACAATCTGCTTTTGGCATTCCTGGGACCCGGGCGGGTTGGAGTGGGGGGACTAACTTTTATTGAACGTTTACTGAATGCAAACCTGCTTTCATGTTGACGGCCTCTAGCCGTGTGATTGCCATGTGCATCGGCACGGTCCCGTTTCGGAGATGAGGCAACTGACGATCAACAGGGTTCAAAATGAGTTGTTCAAGGGTAACAGCGAGAAAGTGGCAGTGCTGGTCCTTGACTCCAGTTGGGCGTGGCTCCGGAACTCAGTGCTGCTGCGCACGGTGGCCTCTCACTTCGTGGACTCCTTCCTCTCTTCAGATACTTATGCTGTCCCAGGGCTAGGGTTTCACCTGCCCTAGCTTGCTCTTCTGGTTCCCCGCGGGTCGCTAATTTGAGATACTGCCAATCGCATGAACGCTGGCGGAATAGTTCATTCAGGTGTCCCCTTGGGTGTGTGCTGGGAGGGCACACAGAAAATGGCGTTACTGTGTTTATAAAAATCACACTGTTCATTGTAAAAATTAAGCAATACAGAAAAGTACAAAAAAACACAAATGACGAGGGATGCCAGGCCCCTGGAGACAAGCAGCTGTTAGTGTTGTGGCTGATGGGCCTCCAGACGGCTCTGTGCGTGTGCACACACACGTGGAAGCATCACAAGTGACGGAGCAGCTGTGTGTGGCGAGCTGCTGCCGCCGGCCCTGGCCCGAGCAGCCCCACGCACAGCGTGTCCTATGCTTCTCACCGGAGCCTTGGAGACCACGATGGCACCCCGTTTCACACAGAAGGAAACTGACATTTTAGGACAGCGACGTGATTTGATTTGCCCAAGGTCGAGTGGTGGTAAGCTCTCTGAATCTAAGGGCTGAGCTTCTAACCGCGGGGCCACGTGGTGTGTGTGGTAGTGCATCCGTGACCATACGCTGCCCTGCACGTTCTCTTATAGAACTTGCTTTTCTGTTTGATTTGTGGAGGTGCTTGTTACACAACAGTAATTCGTAAGCCCGTGTCACTAGCCGTCTGTGTTTACAGTGACCCTTTGTATGCACTCTATTTGACCAATCCCTGCCAATGGATATTTAGTTTATTGCTGTTTTAAGTCCTACAGAAATCACCAGCCTTGTGCCCTTTTGGTTTTAACTTGTCGTTCTGCGGTGGTTAAAAGACAGGCGGCCTCTGTTTGAGTATGATCAGCTCTGCCGCTTTTGAAGTTGGGCAAATTCATCTCTCTGATCCTCAGTCTGCCCATCTGTAAATTGGGGAAAATAACAGAACCTGACTGGAGGCCAGCTCCCCAGGATTAAGTTGATTGATACAAGTAGGCAGAGCTGTACAGAGGACTTCATAACTGCTCAATAAATGGTAGCTCGGATCTATGGGGCGCTGGTTGGTGAGGTGCCGTGGATCGCTTCTGAGGAGATGTCCAAGGATCCCTTCCAAGGAAGAGGGCGTTACTGTCCTGCCCTGTGAGGCCAGCATGCAAGTTTGTATTTTCCAGGATCAACTACCTCGGGGCAAAAAGGGGCTTCTGTGCCCATTTGCCTTTTCAGACCCTCTCTTTTCTCCTCTGTTTTAGCCTAGAAGTTCCTTACCATCTTGACAGCAATTTGATGCCTTTAGAAATGTTGGTTTGGGGGCTACTGGGAGGCTCAGTTGGTTGATTTGGCTCAGGTCATGATTTCATGGTTTGTGGGTTCAAGCCCCATGTTGATCTCTGTGCTGACAGCTTGGAGCCTGGAGCCTGCTTCCGATTCTGTGTCTCCCTCTCTGCCCCTCCCCTGCATGTGTACCCACGTGCATGCATGTTCTCTCTCTGTCTCTCATAATAAATAAACTTTAAAAGTGTGTGTGTGTGTGTGTGTGTGTGTGTGTGTGTGTGTTTAGCAGTTTTATCTGGCCTTTCTGGTTATATTCACTAGGAGGGTTGATCTAAACAGTCTCACTCACCATTACTGGAAATAGGAAGTTGCTCCAACTTTTTTTAAAGATCAGTGCTGATCTCTGTCATCACATCCTGGCTCTCCTGGAAAACGACAGTACTTGTGTGGCACACGTGCAGCTGGATGTGGCTGCTTGCCGTGGCGGGGACTGGCTTTGGGGGCTGGGTGCTGGCCTCACAGACGGCTGAGGGGTCCGGATGCCAGAGCCCCGTCCCTGGTGGAGGCACCGTGCGAGAGGACACGCTTACGAAAGAGAAGCAAACCTTCAACTGAGGGGGGTACATACTGTTTAGAGGGAGAGCATGTGGCACGAACAAGTCCTCTCTTTCCCGCCCTCCAGTAGGAGGGAGAGAGCGCCGCTGGTACTTCGGGCCAGAGAATTCTGTGTTGTGGAGGACTGTCCTGCACATAGTAGAATGTTGAGCACCATCCCTGCCCTCTACCCTCCGAGTCCCGGAGCACTCCCCCATCGCCACCTGTGACGGGACAGTGTCCCCACACAGCGCCACGTGGCCCCGGGGCACTGGGATTTGCCCAGTTGGGACTCTCTGGTGGCAGAGCAGTCTGAGGGTTTCTGACTTTCACGTGCAGCCAGGTGCCCTGGAGCGCCTGGTCAGACGCAGGCAGCCGGGCTGCTCCGCCACAGTCTCTGGGTGGCTTAGTCTGGGGAAGAGCGGGCTGAGAATCTCCATCTTTGACAAGCTCGCAGATAATGCCGTTCTGGCTGCTGGAGGTCCCCGCTCTCGAGAGGTGCTGGATTCAAGGATGAGGCACCTAGATTAGAAACCAGGAAACTTCAGTTCTCATTGCGTCTCTGACGGTAGCTGTGTGACTCTAGACAGGGCGCGTGTTTCTCTTTCTGGGGTCGAAGTGAGATCGGACTGATGTTTTTCTTAGAGTCCCTTACCGCTTGATGGACTCTACGAAGCCCTTCAAATCCCATGTCCTTTCGATGGAATACGATGGTTTGCAAAGTCGGTTCATCCAGTGCCTGGGTCCCTTTTGCCCTCCTTTCCCTTTCTTTTATTCAGTGTGTGCTGTGGGGTGCCCGGAACGCAGTGTCACAGGAGAGCGAATGGCCTGAGAGTGAGGCATGGCAGATAGTCAAGGCTCCTGCTTTTGCATGTTAGGGAGAATGTGTTTTTACCAAAGCACTGCAGTTCCGCTGGAGTCAGCTGCCTAATAAATCCCGGCCCCACGTTGGGGATCCATGTGGAGGTCTAGATCAGTTTGTCCAGAGATCTGTTCATTTAAACACCGGGGTTCTAGGCTGGGCGTCGAGTTTTCTGTCAGAAGGAGTATCAACACCATTGCAAGACTTATGCAAATGGAGCTTTTTTGGAAACTAAGAAGCAGTGCTATTTTGGATGAGGAAAAACACCACCTTGTACATGTTAGTAGGGAATCAGAAATAGAGAAAACCTGATTATCGGAAATAAAATGTGAGAAAGAAAAACTAGCTTTGTGAGGGAACTGAATGCATTTTATCTAAAGCGGGACTTCCCAAATTGAAGCTCTCTTAGGTGGATATTCATGTAATTCCTTTACCATTATGTCTTCCCTAAAGGGACAATTCCCCTTATCAGTGCTTGTATCTCAGGAAGGGGTTGCAGGCTCAGGGTTGGTGTCTAGACTCAAAACACAGGGGCAGCTCCCCTCTTTGAAGGCGGCATAGACCTCACCCTTCTGTGGTCTGGTTTTAAGATGTTAAGTATTTAGACCCCTGCTTCACTTCCCTCCCTTCATCCCTGCCTTGCCGGCAGGCCCTGGAAACCCTCCCAGTGTCCGTTCCCTCGGTCTCTACCACGGTCTGAATGTTTGTGCCCCCCCAAAATTCACACATCAGGATCCTAACCCCCCAGTGGGAGGGCGTGAGGAGGCGGGGCCTTTGGGAGGTGACCAGGCTGGAGGCTTCACGAATGGGGGTAGTGCCCTCGTGAAAGAGACCCCTGCTGAGCTCGGGGCCCCTTCCGCAAGCGGTTACGAGAAGTCTGCAGCCTGGAAGAGGGCCCTTACTTGCCCATGCTGGCACCCGCTCTTGGGCTTCCAGCCTCGAGAACTGGGAGAAGATGATGTTTGTAAGCTCCCTGGCGTGTTACAGCGCAGCCCCGGTGGACTGAGGCAGCCCCCGTTTTCCAAAGTCTCCCCCAGGACTGGCCCCAGAAGCTCTCTTCTGCACGTAGCTTCTTGGAAGACACTTGACGTGCCAGAGCCTTTGGAATCCATTCATTCCTTCGATTCTATAGAACATTTAATTAATTAGTTTATCCGTTCCAGTTCCCTACCCTCTTTGGAAAATACAGCTATGGACAAGACCTTCTCAGATTCATTCCGTTTCTTCTTTGACTTCACATTATTGTGCCAGTTGGTGTGGGCTGAGTCTGTATGTGTCCCTGTAAGGGGTTTGGTGTGTGACTTCAAGCACTATTGCATTGGAGGGAAAGGGATGATACGGGTGGGTTTGTGAAGTTGAGGAATGAGAGTTAATTATGGTAAGTGCTTCAGAATAGCCGGATCTGGAGGTGGGGGAGGAGGGGCTCTGAATCAGCACCTATGAATCAGATGTCCCCTTTTGTGTCTTTAAGAGACCCACAAGTGTGACCATTGGAGAGAATTCAGAGAAGCTCTGAAAGCTGGAGGTTCTGGAAATTAGCCCCGGCCCCCCTCCCATTTCAGGATGATTTGACCTGAGAGGACCAAGCAGTAATTTAGAATTGACTTCAGTCATTTGAAGGATTTTCACAAAGTAAGAGGATGTAAATGAGGCAGAAGCAAAGACGACCAGATAGGAAAGAACTTCTTACCTCCGGTTCCCCGGACTCGATGCTGAGCTGCACTGAGATATGGTGGGAAGATTATCTGAAGCCCGGAGAGGAGGCGCACGGGCTCCCGGATGCCCTTTCAGGACGGCTCGGGGGCGTCTGTGAGCAAGCCCACCTAACGGACCCCTGGCGTCTTGCCCAAGACTGACTTCTATAAAGCTAGATGCTGACTTGCAGGAAATAGGTAAATTACACACGATTTCTGCCCAGTAGAAACCTCAGAGGTTATGGTTTCACTGTTGGGTGGGACGTTAGCCAGTTTTATATCTAACTTCGCAAGATTATCACATTCTTTTTTATTTTTCCCTACCGACCGTGTGTGTTTCTGCTGAACCTTGGAACCAGTGCTGTCACTCTGCCGTCCCTTCATTAATCACTTAAGTCAGCCCTTGACACACACGTACTATATTTGTGTATGACAGCTGGTTTGTAGCTTTTGAAAATTACCCTTCGAGTGAACACTTACGGAGGAGGAGGTAACGTGTCTTCGGTGGCTAGGCTGTTGCCCAGAAGTAGGATTTGGCTCATTTGACTGCAAGGTCCTTTTAGCCCCGAATTCCCACAATCGTGTGTGTTTACGAACTCTCTGGGGCACCTGGATATAAGTTGCATTTATGGATCATCTAATTATGTAACCTGGATAAATACATACAGTTCCTGCCTTACCAAGACCCCCAACGCACAGAGGAGAAAGGTATCATTTCCTTTGTTGTTAATAATAGTATTCTCGGCTCTGTGTCCAGCACACAACACTGACACACCGGCCGTCGTATCTGGCCCCCCGTAGTTTCTTTGTGAGGGAGCAGAGACTCTGACAGGTGAGGTGTCAGCTGGCGACAGGGGGAGCTCGGACCACAGCCCAGCTGTTCGCGCTCTGAGCTCATGGGCTGCTTAGCGTGGTCCTGGGTTGCAAGGGGCCTCGATGAGAGCGGTGGGTTGAGGTGGGAAGGGAAGCCAGTGCCAGCAGAGTAACTAGAAAGTCCTTTGTCCCAGCTGCAGACACACCAGCGCTGACTCTCGCTGAGGTTTGTGAGGCCTGTGGCCTGGTCCCACATCTTGGGAAGCTTCCACCTCCCCCTTCGCGGAGGTAGTGAGGTGCCAGACATACAGAAGGGTCCCAGTACCTCTTGACGGGATATATGCATTTGTTTTGGATGCTTTTATCTTCCTGATTCTCCGTCTCTTCATGGTAAGATGTTCTGGGCCAAGTTCTGTCTGGGTGACGTTGGGGCAGCGGCACGTGTTTATTCAGGATAATCTGCCCTGTTATTGGACAGTCGCACCAGAAGGACTGCTGACCTCATCCAGTTTCCTCTCTATGAAACCTTCCCTCTTCGTCTACAAACCGCTGGTTCAGTAATTCAGCGGATATTTATCGAATGATTCTGGGCACCAGCTGGATGGGGGTGGAGAACGGGAAAGAAGGGACGAGGTCCTTCCTCTCACAGAGCTCACGCGTCTTGGGCTCATGTTCCTCTTGGGGCTCTCAGTATTTCCGCTGCAATATTTTAGCCTTCGCTCCGCTTCGTTACTAACCTCAGGACCACATGAAAACAGTGCGGTTGTGGGAAAGACTGAAACATACCCGCAACCCATCAGCTTGTCCTCTGCTCTGTCCTGCCGCCACCGGAGTCCAGACCCCTCAGCTCTTTCTTGCACTGTGGCAGCAGCTTCTGAGTGGCCTCCCCACTTCCATGTTTCTTCTAGTGAAAATCGGGCCCTGTTACTCTCTTGCCTGAGACGCTATGGTGGCGTCCCTGGACGCTAAAGCCCTGCCAACCTCTTTTCCTCTTCTCCGTCTCCTCCCTTCCTTACTCCTCTGTTCCAGCCACACCGCGTGAAAGGGTGAAAGCCACACTGGTTTCCTCCCACCTGGGCCAGTTCCTCTGCCTGCAGCAATCCTTCCTTGGCGTCTGCACAACTGTCCCTGCTTGTCATTCAAGTGTCGGCCTAGGTCTCTCCCATCACCTAAGTTCAGTATAGCTCCTGTCACCATGTGGCTCGTTGCTGTTTGATTCCTTCGCGGTGTGCCTTCCCTCGTCAGAGGCAAGCGCTGGGGGTGGAGTCGGGATTAGCGGCCCCGCCGTGTTCCCTGCAGCGCCGGGAGGGAACCCGGCCTCAAGCTCCCCACGTGTTTGTTGGGTGAACGCAGCGGGAGTCTTCTGTAACCCGGCACCGACACTTCGAAAGCTCATTGGCCGAGCAGGACCGATGCGGACAGGAGTGCGGAGACCGTTACCAGTGACTCCTACTGCTGCGGAGTGCTAGACTGAACGACAGGGCTGTGTTTGCTTCGTGGTAGAATGCTTTTGAGGGGTAGCTTCTAGTTTAAATAGAATTCTCAAAATAGAGGTGAGGGATGGCTTTATTTAAAACTTACACTTTAAAGTTAAATGTCGCTGTAGAGGTTCACTTGAATTATGTAATTCGGAGGGAAGAATTAGTGCAGCGTGGAGGACTCACATTTCTTATCAGTTAAAGAAGGGATTTTTTTGTTGTTTTTAAATTTTTGGAGAGGTGAATTCAACTGCAATAAAAGTGCATTCAGCGAATTGAAAACACTGTTGACGGAAGGCCTACTGTGTGCCAGGGAATGTCAGGGGCCCGGGGACACCGCATGTCAACGATGGTGTCTGTGTTCAGTGGCCCCACGTTTGTTTCCCCGGGGACGCCTCCGACAGCCCACATGGCTGGTCCCTGCGGAGACTGTGCTCTGCATGGCAGCGGGGATTTGCGAGGGGGCGTGCTCCTGGGCTGCCCGTCCTTTAGGACAGGTGTCCATAGGCTGAGTCCAGCGTGTCCCTGCTGGAGGGAGGGGGGGACACCTGGCTGCAGGGACTGTGGGCTCTTCCACCTCTCCTTCAACCAGAACTCTCCACATTTACCAGTTTTATGTCCTATGTAAGTGACATTTTAGAAACCAAAAGGTTGTAAGGGCACCTGGGTGACTCAGTTGGTTAAGCGTCGACTTCAGATCAGGTCATGATCTCAAAGCTTGTGGGTTCAAGCCCCGCGTTGGACTCTGTGCTGACAGCTCAGAGCCTGGAGCTGCTTCTGATTCTCTGTCTCATTCTCTCTCTGCCCCTTCCCCACTCATGTTCTGTCTCTCTCTCTCAAAAAAAAAAATTAACATTTAAAAAAAAATTTTTTTTAAACCAAAAGGAGGGACACCTGGGTGGCTCAGTCAGTTAAGCGTCCAACTTTGGCTCAGGTCATGATCTCACAGTTGGTGGGTTCGAGCCCCGTATCAGGCTCTGTGCTGACTGCCAGCTCAGAGCCTGGAGCCTGTTTCAGATTCTGTGTCTCCCTCTCTCTCTGGCCCTCCCCTGCTCATGCTGTCCCTCTCTCTTTCNGGTGACTCAGTTGGTTAAGCGTCGACTTCAGATCAGGTCATGATCTCAAAGCTTGTGGGTTCAAGCCCCGCGTTGGACTCTGTGCTGACAGCTCAGAGCCTGGAGCTGCTTCTGATTCTCTGTCTCATTCTCTCTCTGCCCCTTCCCCACTCATGTTCTGTCTCTCTCTCTCAAAAAAAAAAATTAACATTTAAAAAAAAATTTTTTTTAAACCAAAAGGAGGGACACCTGGGTGGCTCAGTCAGTTAAGCGTCCAACTTTGGCTCAGGTCATGATCTCACAGTTGGTGGGTTCGAGCCCCGTATCAGGCTCTGTGCTGACTGCCAGCTCAGAGCCTGGAGCCTGTTTCAGATTCTGTGTCTCCCTCTCTCTCTGGCCCTCCCCTGCTCATGCTGTCCCTCTCTCTTTCTCTCTCAGAAATAAATAAAAACATTAAAAAAATAAAAATAAAAACCAAAAAGATAAAAATGGATATCTGGCTCCTCCTTTGTGCTGCAAGGGCCCCGTAGGAGGAGCAGGCTTTGTCTGAGCCTTGGGTCATTGAGCCGGGATGAGCGTTTGTTTTTTAACGTTCTGTGGTCACAGAAGTGCCTTCTGGGTCCGTTCGGGGAGGAGTGGAGCTGTCAGGAGGCGTGGACCCTCGATCGTGTCTCTGTTCCTATGCCCACCGGTGATTGAGTGGAGTGCCCAGCCCTTGAAGCCAATTCTGTCCCCAGTCTGGTCCCCTGTCAACTTCGGTTTCTGCCCCTTGCTGCCGCAGCAGAAGCACTCTTGAAGCCCTTGAGGTCGCTTGCCTGGCCATGAAGTTCGGGGACTAGCCAGGACCAGCTGGATAGAAGAACTCCCGAGGGTCACCGTGTCCCAGCCCTGCCGTGGCCGCAGGCTGCCTGACCATCTGTGGGATAAGCCCCCTTCTGGAGGCAGCCTGAGACTGTTGGCTCATTGGTGTTGGGACCCGAGAGGCCACAGGGCCTGCAAACACTGGCATTGAGCCGACCTGGCTCCAGGTCGCTGCTCTGCCCTTTGAGAGCAGTAAGACCTTGGGCTAGTTACTTAACCTCCTCGGCCTCTGTTTCCTTATTAGTAAATTGGGGACTCTCACCAGTTCTGTGTCACATATACCTGGTGCTGGGATTCGGAGATTTTTCACCGTTTGCTTTCCACTCTGCTGTACCCGGACCTTAAAAAGTGCCCCGAAAGGTACAACCAGCAGCCAAAGAGGAGATTCTTGAGTTACTGATGGAAAACAAGCATGAAGCCTGGGGCCGCCAGCCCCCAGGCCTCTGCCGCCCTGGGCCCGCCTGCTGCCAGGCTAAGGCCCACCGGCCAGCTGCCAGCATGACAAATGTCTGGGTGCTAAGACCACTGCCACTCCTCCCCCGACCTTACAGGGAGCGCTGGCTGTGGCTCTGACTGTTAGGCCAACCAGCGCCATCAGTCCGTCAGAAGGAAATAGGGGGTGTCTGCAGCTCGCTGGCGCTGGCCCTCACGCTGGGAAGGACAGATGCCAGAATGCTCCGGAATCTCCTTTCCCTCCAGAAGCTTGTGTCTGGTTGATTACCAGCTGCCCCACCCTCATTTGTGACTCTAACCAGGTAGTTTAATAAACTAAAATGTCTTATAATTGTATTTGGTGTGGGTTAATGGTTGTACTGCCTTTTTTTTTTTTTAAAGAGAGAGTAACTGTGAGCGGGGTAGAGGGGGAGAGCGAGAAAGAGAGAATGAGAATTTTAAGTAGGTTCCATGCCCGGCACAGAGCCCTATGCCGGGCTCGATCCCACAACTCTGGGAGCATGACCTGAGCTGAAATCAAGAGTGAGGCCTAACTGACTAAGCCACCCAGGCGCCCCTCTGCTGCTTCTTTAAATTTAAGATTTAGGACAGAGATTTTAGATATTTATCCATACACAGTATATACGTATGTGTGCGCACGCACACACACACCCCTTGTCCGGAGAATCATAGGACAGAACTACCCTGACCCTCACCCCGNGGGGGGGGGGGGGGGGGGGGGGTGTTGGCCTCACCTTGGAGAAGAATGTCCAGTTCTCAGCAGCGTCAGGGAGAGGCGGCCTCGTGAGGTGGTAGCGAAGATGGGGAACGTCCCACAGCTCGGTGCCCTCCACAGGGAGCCCTCTCAGCGCCCTGGGGGCTGCCCTGCGAGGTCCCCTCCCCGTCTGGAGAGAGAGGCCCCGGACAGCACCTGCCGTCAGTCTAGCTGTGCACGCAGGGAGCGCGGGGCGCGGACAGCTCAGGTCGCCTGCGGGCGATCACAGAGGCAGGAAGGGGCAGATCTGGGACGGAAACTCGGTTAGTTAATGACTCTGAAATCTCTTGTGTTTTCTGTTCTATCATGACTCTGCCAGGAAGCTGCCGCCACGGGAGGGTCCCAGGCAGAAACCTGTCAGGAACGCAGTGCAAGGCGTTCTGGGTCAGTTCAGTTGGTGCTGGCTGTGTGGCTTGAGGGGTCCCAGGGACCCCCCCAAATCATCCTCACTGATCAGCCTGCCTCCGTGGCTGTTACCACCTCATTTCTTTGAGTCAGGCTCTGGACTGTAGCTGCTCCTCAAGGTAGGGGGAGTGTGCGAGGGGGGCGAAGTCGTCATGGAGCACCTTCGTGTGACACCTGCACTCCGTCACCTTCATGTGACCCCCGCACTCCGTCAGTGTCCTCCCCAGTGGAGAGCGGAGGCAGACGGCCGTTCCTTCAGCAAGGCTTCATCGGATGGCTCCCCTGTCCAGCTCTGTGCAGGGTTCTGGGAATGCGTGTCGCTGCCCTCCCGGGCCTCAGGGAAATGGGGGGAGGGCAGGCAGGGTGCTGTGCGGTGGTGGGTGGGTGGCAGTAGAGAGAGCAGCTCACCGTGCTGGGGGTCGGGCACACGTGAGGGCACGCACCTCACAGCAGAGCTGGGATTAATCTGGGCCAGTGCCCCATAGACCGAAGAAGGGAAGTCCCCACATAGTTTGGGAACCGGGGATGTCCCCGTGGCGGAATTTGGGGGCTTGTGAAGAGTTTTCATGGAAGAAAGAGTTGGAGAGAGGAGTAAGGCTTTCTTTGCCTAATCCCGTGGGCCCCGGGGAACTCAGGCAGGGCTGGAAGGGGCGGGGGCATCAAAATCCAATTCGGAAAATGCCTCTGGTCGGTTTCTAGAGAAGGGACAGAGTGAGAAAGACCAGTTCTGAGGCCACATGAGAAATGTCGAGGGCACGGGACGGGGCAGCTGGAATCGAAGAAACCTTTGGAGGTAGAATCAGAATTAGTGACTGTATCTGTGGTGTGAGGGAGAGAGAAAGTCAAGGGTGACTCACACACAGGTTTTTATTTGAGATCTGTCTCCCTCATTTTATAAAGATTTGCGGTCCAAATGCTGACGCTCTCCTTAACGGCAAGTCTCAGAACGCAGCCAAATCTTGGCAGCTTGGGCTTTACAAACTGGTAAACATTTCTCTTTTTTTGGCTGACATCTCGTTTCCTTTTTCTTAACTTCTGTTCTGAAATTAGTACTGTAATTTTTGTGCCTCAAGGAATTGATAGGAGCCTAGTACGTACTAGACGCTCAATAAATGAGTAATCGAGTAAATGAGATCATTTATCAGAGTGGACCTACAAGGTCATGTTGTTCTCGGAGGGGTAGTGGGCACACGGCGTGACCCCTGCGGCTCTGGAACCTGAGGAATTCTCAGTGCAGCGCAGCCTGACATCACTCTCCATTGTTCACCGGCCACACCGGCCACACCTGGCCGTGGTGGCCACGGCCACGGAAGATGAGGTCATTGGGCAGGTCGCCGGGGAGCCAGCTGCATTCCTTCAGGCCTTCACTCCCTCTCCACCCCCCCCACTTCCCAACCTGCAGGTTTCTGGTTTTGGGGGTGGTGGCTGTGTATGCGATTCACCCAGGATCCCGGGCGTGCCTGGGGTCCGACTTCCTTCTCTGGGCTGATCCAGCTCACAGCCTGGAGCCTAAGCACACACTGCATTAATCAGGCTTGCTGGAATGATCACATGGTTTCTAGCTGCCTCCCCTGTTCGCTGCCGCTTGTCGGCAGCTGGTGGAGCTGGAGGCCGCAGGCCCCTGTCTGCAGAAAGCCTTTTACTTTCGAATATTGGGGGGGGGAGACCCCGCCTCTTTTTTCTGCACTTTGCACCATCCGACTGACTAAATGGTTGTCCTCCGAACCCAAACGGCCACCAGACAATCTAAGGACATTGTCTCTGACTAGGTCATGTTTGCATTTGAAGAATTCAGGTACGTCGTGGGCTTCCTACATCAGCCTGCTGCTGGGTTTTTGTTCTCGCTGGGTTTTTGCTGTGTAATGACAGCTCGGGCTCTGGCTGGTTCTCACCCCCCAAAACGGCTCTTTCCCGCATTCCGGTGGGCTCTATCCCAGTCACGGGGGTGGGAGGCGCAGAGGTGGTGCAGGTCGGGGGTGTCTGCTGCACGCCCAAGTGCGGCAGGGCGAAGGGGTGTGCTCGTGCGTACATTTGCCGGGGACCCCACCTTGAGCCTCGTCTGCGCTGCTGTGGAGGGTGTGGAGTTATGAATGCAGAATAGCAACTCTTTATCCAGGAGTCTCTTGCTCTCTTTTGTTTTTCCTCCTTTGTCAAACTCACGGAGTCCACCGCTCTTTTAAAAAATGTTCCTGGTAGCCGTGAAGATGAAAAACCCTGCAGGTCTGTCTGCTTAGTTGAGGTTTGATTTTGGCTCTGATTTCCCCCCCTCATTGTTAATAGTAATCTCGTGCCTGGGGAGTTTGCTGGGAAGTGCCCTGACCGTGTTTTGTTAGCAGGGTCCTCCTCTGCTTTCGGAAGCGTTTCAGCTGCTGTAATTGTCGATGCTCCAAATGAGTCTTTTGTGAATCAGTCCTTCTCCTTCCTCCATCTCTTCTCTGGGGATCTGTCCCTGGGCACGGATGTGGGAAGGGATGTTCCAACAGAGAGAGTTTCTGAGAAATGAAAATAAAGGAGGCGGAATGGGAGGATCTGATCATTCGTGTGCACGTTTCCACCTTTTGGAACATATGGAAGAGAGTGTGTCTGTGTGTGTCTGTCCCTACCCTCCGGCAGTCTCTCCTTTCTCAGATGGAATTTCAGTGTGTTTTAGAACGGAGCGTAAATACCGTATCGATGGGCGGGGGCGTGATTGTGTGGGAACCCCGGTTCTCTCTCTGCAGACCTTTTCTTCCCTCCCGGGGGTTGCTGCAATAGACATTAAGATGATAATAGAATAACCACCTTTCATTATCTGTAAGAGGAAATTAGAGACCTTTTCCTCAAAATCGAGAGAGTGGATGACAGAGGGTCACCAGATCTGCAGGAAGGAAAGCAGGGTTGGAAGGGGTGTCCCCGCCCTTTCAGTAAACTTGGAGCTTTGGATCTAGAAGTTCTCCTTTGTTTAAGAGAGTGTTTCTGCGTTATTTCTAGTAGGCTGGGCTGCTGAAGAGGGTATTCTTTCCATGTGGCAGCATGCTCTGGGGACGCGGGGACTGTGCCCTTACACGGTGGCCGGAATTTACCGTTTTATGGTAGCTCCATTAGATAACTAACAATAATTTGTTTTGTGCTTGACATGTTAGAGTACATAGGTCCATAGAGAATGAATTCGGAGTCCCGGGATCTGATCCCTGTTTGAAGATTAGCTTTTCTGATCCTTCCGAGAGTTACGGAGGAGTTTCGCAGATTGTAGAAAGTAATACAGCTGTGAGGTTCGTATCTTGCTGTTAGCATTTATTCTAGATGGAGTAAGCCTTAGCTAACCACCTTGAACAGAGCTCGGAGCCGGTCACCTCCTCTCCTACTTAGGGAAGAGGCATATGTATTGGTGAGCCTCGTCCCACTTGGGCAAGCTCCTAGCCCCAAAGTTGGGTCTCAGCAGTTGGAACGGGGTCAGGTTGAAGGCCACTGCACTGCTGGGCTGAGAAGGTGGGGCCGTCTGTGGAAAGTAGACCCGAAAAGGGAGGTCTGTTCCTGTGCTTCCAGCCTCACTCAAGCTGGCCCCAAAGAGCTTTGCCGACCCAGTAGGTGTGGGCTGGGCTTTGAGGGTCTGCAGTCCTGACGAGTTCCCAGGTGATGGTGATGCTGTAGGTCCGGGGAGCAGACCCTCAGAACCGTGGGCTTGGGGAAGGTAGACACGCTGCCGTTATTGAGGATGGAGGTCTGAGGCAAAGGCGGGGAGGTCCAGGTAGGAAAGCAGTCCGGAGCCGGAAGCCGCACATCCGGTTCAGGCAGGTGGACCCAAGGGGGCGTGCTCATGGGAGGTTAAGCTATGACCAGTGTCGTCACAACAGCCCCTCCTCCTGGGGGTTGGGGGGGGTGAAACCGAGTGTATAGCCTGGTTCCTGCCGTGTATGGACCTGGCAAGCCTCTTCACCTTTTATAGTCATCACTTTCTGTGTGTATTTTCTCTAAGGAAGTCTGTAACGCCATTAGCAGCAAATGAGAGGGCATGAACTTGCTCTTGGCGCCGTGGCGCCCTTTCCCTGTGTGGATGGTGGAGGAGAGGCCCCGGGGCAGCTCTGTGCACTCGTGACGCACGTTTATGGGTCTCCCCCATGCACACGCTGCAACCCCGATGGCACAATGGCCACGTCCACTGTGAGAAGGAAGTGCGATGCTCACAGGGACGCATGCACACACCGCCACTCCCCAGTAAGTTACTAGGAGTTCCCTGAGAGCTTTCCGGCATCCCATGTTTTTAACTTTGACCCCTCTGTGCCTGACATGCTTGGTGCACAGTAAGTCCTCAGTAAGCAGTTGACACCGCTCATTTTCAGAAGGTTTAACAAGGAAGGGAAAACAAGCAAGTGATCGGGCTGGCTCAGCGCAGGCCTGGTGCTGCGGCCACAGTGCCGCCGAGTGTGCCGGCTCAGAGGAGCCTGTCGCAAAGCCTGCTGCTGACCTCCTGAGAAACATGCGGTGTGTCCTCGGCGCACCCCGGCCCGGCCGCTGGAGTGGCAGAGCTCCACTCACGTGTCATAAGGGATCTCTGCAGGTGCTGTCCCTCTAGAATGTGCTGACCGTTGTCATGCTTGGCTCGGGCCAAACCCACTGGGTTGCAGAATCTGAGAGCTTGAGGGGCTGGGCCGGCATTTTCCAGACGGTTAGGGGAGGTTTTGCCTGCCGTTGGCTTCAAGACTGTTCTGACACCAGGCAAGCTGTGCTAGCTGGCCGTTGCGGGAGACACGCTTCACTTACACGTTTACCTTCCTAAAGAGACTTCCTACGTGAGAAGTGTACGGAATCCATAGTTTAGTAAACATTTACAGTTACCACACCGCAGAGACTGCCTTCTGAGCACTACTGAGCACCAGAGACCGCTCTGGGGAGGACTATGGTTTTCCTTCCACTTCAGACTCTGAGCGGCGACCACATCCCCTCCCACCCCCAGAATAAACATTTTTATATGTGATTTTTGGCTCTATAATCTCACAAGGGAGAATGGAACCCAAATCAGAAACCACTGTTTCTCAGAATTCCTGATACGTATTCCGATTTATTTCTAGAAGGAATGTGGTGTTCCAGCCCCATGATCTAAAATCCACAGTTGGAACATGTCAGTCACAGACTCTGAGTCTGTTGTGCTTTATTTTATTTTTTAAGTAAAATGTTACAGCAGCATTGAGGTTCAAACTCGGGAGGTTCAAACTCCACCCAGCTCTTTCTTAATTCACATTTATATCTAGTCTTGGGAAATGTTTTTACTTCTCTTGCTCTTTCACTGGAGTAATGGAAATGGGTTAAAATGAGTGGTATCGGGAAGTCCTGAACTTCGGAAGCCAGGACAGCCCACTCAGTGTCCAGAGCCTAAGCCAGCCTGGCCCCTCTCATTTCCCTGGCCCTGCAATCTGCAAAAGAGATGTTTAGCTACAGTGGCTTTTACACTATGGCGAGCACGTGAGGCTCACCGACGAGATGGAGACAGGGCTGGGCAGGGATGGGGACGGTGCCTGTGGTGTCCCAGAGGCCGCTGGCTGCCTTTCCCCTGGCAACGGTAACCCACATAGCGTAAAACAAAACAGAGGCTCGCGGATCTGGGCACGCCTGAAGCCCATCTCTCCCACCCAGACCTTTCCCCGGACTGGTGCTGCTACCCAGAAGTCTACCCGGCATCTCAAACTTAACACCTCTAACACCTTTCTTGTATTTTGTCCTAAGCCATGACTTCTCCGGTTTTCCACAGCCCCGCCTTCCTTTGGTGGCTCAGTCATCCCTGACTCCATTCCTTCCCCTCCACTCCATGTCTGAGCCATCCGGGGAAGTTCTGTCAGCCCTGTGCCAAAGCATGCCCCGTGTCCCAGCACTTCTGAGCGTCTCCAGCGCTGCCGGCCTGGTCCACACTGCCACCGTCTCCCGCACAGCCCCCGCCGTGGCCTGGCCCCTGCCTCCGCCGTCTCCTGCGCAGCCCCCGTCGTGGCCGTGTAACTGCCTCCAAGCTTCCCGTCTGCCTTGTCCTCGTGCTCCTGGTTCTTCAGCTCTTTTTCGTTGTAAAATATCAAGTCAGGTCACGTCAGCCCAGTGCTCAGAACCTTCCAGGGGCTTCCCACCTGCCTGCCGGCGCCCCAGCTCTTGGGGCATCTCGCAGGGCCTGCTCAGCCTGGCCCATCTCCCCTGGCCTCTCCTCCAGATGCCTACATGGTTTGCGCCCGTGTCTCCTGGGGTCTTTGCTCAGTGGCGGCCCCGCCTCTCTTTTTCACACACCCCTTCCCACGTCTTTCTGCCTCCTGCACCTTGGGCTCCTGGAGGTCAGGGAACGTATCTGAGTCATCCTGCATCACCACCAACCCCTAGCGTACCGTCGGCTCTCATCTAGGAGGGGCTGGGAAATGCCCGCCAGACTGATACTGTAGGTTAAAATCATCTAAATTATGTAAGTCTCAGTCCCTGACCGCGAGGAGCTTGTTATGACCACACGGTCTCTGCTCCCCCAGGATCGATGCGAATGCACGGCTGTGTGGGTCTTTAACAGGTGGTAGTGGGAGCATCCGGTTGGAGGAAGTAGCGGAGGGCGGAGCGCTGAGGGAGAGGAGAGTGGCGCAGGAGAGGAGGACAGACAGACTGCACTGAACGGACAGTTTCCCTTCGGGTTTGGCCACAAGCAAAATGTTATTTTGGGAAACAATTTTGCTGTTATGGTGGCAAAGCAGACACATTTTAAACTAGCAGTCTGTCCTCCATTATTAAATAAGTGTTGCGATTGTTGCTGAGTTTTGCTGACAGAGAGGCAGTGCCGTGGATCTGGGGTCCAAAGACTTGGCTTCAGTTTGTGTAATGTGAACTTCAATGTGACCTTGGGCAAGTCACTGGATTTATCTAGGCCTTAGTTATTTCGCTTCTAGGAAAAGGGCTACTTTGAGGATAATATATAGGGAAGAAATAGTGTATAAATGACAAGATTTTGCTATAATGTTCATATTTTATATTTTAGAATCTGTGGAAGCTTAATCAGTTAACATTTAACTGGCTCAGATGCTACTTTTTGAAACAGTCCGGATTTCCATTCCTCATTTCTCTTTGCTTAGCATATTAGTAGTGTCTTATGTTAAACACTTGAGAACAAAACTTAGAGGAAAAAGTTTAACTGGACTCATTACGCAGAGGAATGGGGAAGAGGATACCGTCCTGGGTCCCGAGGATTCTTGCTGGTGACTTAGGGTACTTGGAAAAGTATCTCTGTGTAGGTTTCAAAGACTCGGCATATATCTTTTGGAAGGAGGGAGGGCCTTTTGGCAATGAGGGTTAACTATTCATTGCAAAAACACTTCCTGAACATTTACTAAATAGAAGCCCTAGTAGAAAATGCAAATATGTGACCTATGTGTAATCTTCAGGCCTTCCTGCCGAAATTTACTGTCCTGAAAAGGTGCTGAACCAGCACCAAAAGCATGAGGTGAGGTAGCCAAAGACAAACACCGGAATGTAGGATAAATTCTTAGGACGCTGATGAGGGATGTGCATGCTCAGGAGAAGGATGCGACTTTGCCGCACTGAGAATTAAAGGGGACTTTTGGGGGCGGGGAGGGGCGCCTGGGTGGGTCTGTCGGTTAAGCGTCTGACTTTGACTCAGGTCATGATCTCACGGTTTGTGGGTTCGATCCCCACGTCGGGCTCTGTGCTGACAGCTCAGACCCTGGAGCTTGCTTTAGATTCTGTCTCCCTGTCTCTGTCTCTCCCTCACTCATGCTCTGTCTCTCTCTGCCTCTCAAAAATACATGTTAAAAAAATTTTTAAAAATAAAGGGGACTTTTCAGGAGGAGGCGTCTCTTGAGGGAGTCGGAGAGAAGTGTGGGGTTTGGGCGGAAGAAAATAAGGCAGGGGCAGCTCAGGAGCCTGGGGGCCGACATGGGTGTGGGGTACGGTGTGTGTCCCCAGCCATGCTTTGCCTGATGAAAGCCGAAGAGAAGAGATTTTTCTCCCTCTCAGAGCAGCTGAATCTGTTTTGTCCTTTCCTCACCATTGGCGACATCTCTGCCCTGACGGTCACTGCCTTGCAGGGGTGAGGCCTTTTCCCCCTAAGGTGTATGTGACACTTGAGGGAGGCGCTGCTGGTGCCATTGCTTCCCTGCTAGTCTCGCTCCCGCCAGCAACTTACTTAGGCCCTTTGTGCTTCAGTTTGCCTCTCTGCAAAATGGGCGTATTACCCACCTCCCAGAGTTGCGGTGTTGATGAAATAAGATTACTTACACCAAGCATCTGGCATCGGCCTCAGGAGACACTCCACAAATTAATTTCTTTCATTTCCCTTAAGTAACAAAATATTTAGTTAGACCCCCATTCTGGACCGGAAGTTGCACATGAGCCAGGAGGGAGGCCTGACACCCTAAGAACAGAGAACCTCGCCTCCCACCCGCCGAGGGTGCAGACTCCAGAGTCCCAGAAAGCAGGCCCTGTAGTGTTCGTGCGGAGCTCAGGGACCCCGGCTCTGCTGGCTCGCAGACTCACGGGAGACCGAGTTCCTTGCCATTGGCGGACTGAGGTTCTGGTGCCTTCTGTCCAGTTAGGACAGCACAGCCAGAGTCCAGCCCCGGTGTGGACGTCCCCTCGGTACCTCCGTACTTGGTCCACAGGCACGTGTCACTGTTGTGCGTCCCCTGTGTTTCCGGAGCCTCTGTAAGAACAAGGTGCCCGGCGAGCTAGCGTGGGCTGCCTGGGACAGTACAGTGTGTGACCTACAGGGGCTACCCTGTGGGGGGAGGCGGAGTGGGTCACAGTCGAGAACACAGTGGTGACACCTTTCCAACGAGAAGCAGCTGGTGTACGTGTGACGGGACATTTGAGCCCAGGGGCTCTGCCGGCCGTCAGGAGACGCTTCTGACGATCCTCAAGTTGAGGGTTCCATGCGACCGCTCTCACTGGGGGTGCCCATCGCGATCCCGACCCGGCGCCCCGGCTGCACCTCAGCCCCGCCGAGCCCAGCTGTGCAGACGTGGAGCCTGGGCACGGGCACGCCTGCAGGCTCTGCCGGTGATGCCGATGCACACGTCCAGTTAGAGTTTGCAGGAAGAGCGTGATCTGGGGGATCTGGGAGCCCTGAACCCTGGGGATACTGTGTTACGCTTCCCTTCACTCGGATCTCGTGTGTGCGCCCGGAAAATAGAGATAATACTTTGTTCACAGAGATGTGGTTCAGAGAGGGTAAGTGACGGCCCCATGGGAGCTTCGGTAGGTTGGGAGCGCCGGGTCCAGAAACGTGCTCGCACGTGCCGTGGGACTCGTGGGTCCAGGTGTGTGGCACGCATGGCTTGCAGGGACTGCAGCGTTTGGTCTGGACTGAACTCATGCTGGTTTGCGGCCTTTCCTGGGTTCGGTAACCTCACAGCCAGTCGCTTCGGCTGTTAGGAGTTCATTCTTACCCGTCTACAAGCGAGGGGGACTGTCTGCACGCCAGTCACCAGGTCGGCGCCTGCCCCGTGCCGGGGCTGGTCTTGCTGTGTGCTCCCTGACACTGGCCGCCCTCTGTCTTTACCAGCACCCGTGCTGGAGGAGGAAAAGACAACCCGCGTTTACCTGTGGGCGCCCTGGGGAAAACCTGAAAACTTGGAGCTCCTCCATCTTTGAAGATCACTTCAAATGTGAATCCAGTGAGCAGGACCTTTGAATGGGTAGCATTGGTCCAGGCAGTAGATGTGCAGGAAGGCTGGAAAGCACTAGGTGGTAGATTTTCAAAACTGTAGGGATTTGGAGAAGTATTTGAGCTAATAAATATGCATCTGAAGTTTAAGGTGTCCTTACGTATTTAAATGAAATGGTCTTTTTTTTATTTGAGAGAGAGAGAGCACGTGCATGTGCACGCACGTGAGCTGGGAAGGGGCAGAGGGAGACAGGGAGACCGAGAGAATCCCAAGCAGGCTCCACGCTCAGCCTGATGCAGGGCTTGATCCCACGACCCTGGGATCGTGACCTGAGCCAAAATCAAGAGTTGGACACTCAACTGACTGGACCACCAAGCACCCTATAAATGAAATGTTTCTGATTCCTCTAGATTCAGACAAAGAGGATCACACCCACGTGTTTCAGGTCCTTCCATTACCACCTCGCATCCCCTACAGTCCTGCCCGCTGGGGGCACCAGGCCCGTCTCGCCTCAGGAGCACCTGGGAAGACTCGGAGAGGTCAGAGCGCTTTCCCACGGTCAGATACCTGCTTCGTTGGAAAATGAGCCGGGGCCCATTTTGCCCTGTCATAGCCACCTCCTCCAACCCTGATTTCGTGAAATGAGGAAAACCGGTCAGGTGCCCTAGTGATACTCGTTTCATGCACTGTCTTGTTGAAAATATGAGTATATCACATTTATTGAGCCTTAACTAGGAACGTTGCAACCTGCTCAGCACCTTCTATGCATGAACACCCATACCGCTGTCCTCATAAGAGTCCTGTGACAGGGCTGCCGTTCTGGTCCTGCCTCGCAGATAGCAGAAGCCGCAACACACGCCAGCTGAGTGACCTAGGCAGAGCCACACACGGCTGGCCTCTGCACCTGAGGTCCTTGCGCTCCGGGACCTGTGCTTCTGACCGCTCCCTTCATCACACAGGAGGCTTCAGCGGGAACAAAGTTTCTGTGAGCAGTTGTTTGGTAAAAACTGCACGGACTCCCCTGGGAAAGGGCAGTGCATAGTAGCGTGAAGGCTCTGAGAAGTCCTGCGGGGTGGGGTGCAGTGGGTGGGAATTTCGCCCCCGAGTTTCCCACATGAGTTTGGTGAAGGAACTTTTATTGCCCAACATGTGGTTTTTAGTTGACACCGTAGAAGATCCCGCCACAGTGGGGGGAGATTGGGAGACTGGGAATTAGAAATTGGGGTGAAGAAGAGAGTCTTCAGGACAAAATCTACAGTGGAGGAGGTAAAAAAAAAAAAAAAAAGTCTCATTTGAGCGTGGATTCAGCTTCTTGCTCTTCTTGGCCATGCATTCTTTTGGGGTCCCACTTGCCCTGTCTGTAAAATGCGACCATTGTGAGGAAAAGTGTGATTGTATGTGCAAAACTGCTTGGTAAATGATGAAACTCAAGGTTTTTTTTTGTTTGTTTTTGTTTTTTTTTAATGTTTTATTTATTTCTAGGAGAGAGAGAGAGAGACAGCGTGAGCAGGGGAGGGTCAGAGAGAGAGGGAGTCACAGACTGAAACAGGCTCCAGGCTCTGAGCTGGCAGTCAGCACAGAGCCCGACGCGGGGCTCGAACCCATGAACCATGAGATCATGACCTGAGCTGAAGTTGGATGCTTAACTGACTGAGCCACCCAGGCGCCCCTCAAGGTTGTTGTTTTTAATTGTCATTTACCAGCTCACTCGTGTCCTGGCGCCTAGCTCAGTACCTGCCACCTGTTTGAAGGACAATTAACAGTTATTGGACGAGTGAGTGCATTTTGCCTTGTGTCCTATAAGTGGTATGTTACAAGTGAAACATTTTCTTCTTCCCATTTTTATTGAAATCTAATGGACATACAGTGAAACTTCTTATAAAATGGTACGTTTCCCCTTGAAATTTCCTTCTAAATTGTGTTTTTGCTGGTTTTTGTGTTTGGGGAATTTAAGAACTTCCCTCTGTTGGAAAATCAGGAACCACGTTTCTCTCATTCATTTTGTCACACCCGAGGCTGGCCCACGACAGCAGTTTATTTTGTTTTTTTTGACATGTCTCTGGCAGTGAGAGATTTTTGGACAGTTCCAAAATGGTAAATTTCAATCAACAGTGTGCGTTTGTGGGTTTTGTTGTTGTTGTTGGATTTTTTTTTTTTAACACTGCTCGTTCCCTCAGATGTGCCCATCTGCGAGTGTGTTTTTTAAAGGAAGTTCTCCTGTATCACACTCCCAATGTAATTCCTGCCCGTGTTTCCTCCTCGAGGACTGGCAGGGAGAGAGATGCGCTGCAGGTTTGCATCCCAGCGCGGTTCTTCCCGCTGGAGAGAGAGAGGGTGGAGACAATTCTTTACCTGCTTCAAATAAGCCCTTTGCTTTCAGCGCCTGGCCAGAAGAGACAGATGTGTGTTCAAGGTCATTCCGTAGGGAAGATGTTGCACAAAGATCTAGAAATTAAAAAGAAGAGAGAGGCGATCCGATCAGCATTTAGATCGCGGTGGCTGGCCTGTAATTCCTCCAGAGACTGTGGTTGGCCGGCAGCCTGCTGGGAGAGGAAGGGGTGGGTGGAGGGGAGCTGGCGTTCCATTCCCCCTCAGTCTGTGGGCCTAACCCCCCACCCACACTTCAGGGTGGCACAGAACCCCGGCCCGAGTCTCTTGGCCGTGGTGATTGGTTCAGGGGCACATCTGCTTTTGAAGAGTCTTCCAGGGCCCTTGGGCAGGATCGTTAGGAAAGATGCGTTTGGCTTTTTTTTCTGGGATCGAGAGCTGTCAGGACCAAGAGAGCCGCAAGTCGTTGGCAGCCAGCATGTGGGGACAGAGTGTCTGATAATGAAGCCAACAGAGAGGGGAGCAGAGTTCAGTGGTGGCCAAAGACCCGGGTTTTCCTGGCGTCATTGAGCTGCTGCTTTAGGCACTGAGCTGCTTCAGGCGGGCTTATTCAGGAGCCGTATGTGTGCGTGCGTGTGTGTTTGTGCACGTGTGTGTTCACTACATGAACAGTAAATTCCATTTTTCTCTGTTAGTATCTTTCACCACTGAAAGAATCCCAAATAAAACAAACTGTGCAAAATAAAGAAAAAGCAGACTAAAACTTGTATCACTTTTCCCTCCAGAGGAGGTGACCCTCCCTCCCATCTTCAGAATTGCCAGACCACATTCACAGCTTTGTATGCCATCTGCCTGTCTGACTGGAGACTGTCTGGCCCACTGTCATGGACCAAATTGTNACTAAAGAGGGCTAAGGTCTTAATGTTTGTGCCCCCCCCCCCCCATTCATATGTTGAAGCCTCAACCCCCAGTGTGACTGTATTTGAAGATAAGTAGGTAATTAAGACTAATTAATTAAAAAGATGAGCAGGTTAATCGAGCAGGGAATCACGGCTAACTGAGGCCCGAAGGCTGGGGCCCTGATCCGGTAGGTTGGTGTCCTTAGGAGGAGCACTGAGGCACCAAGCAAAGGGCACGTGGGACACGGGAGACGGCCGTCCGTAGGCCAAGGAGAGAGGCACCTTGGTCATGGGCTTGCAGCCTCTAGAGCCGTGCAGAAGAACATTTCTGGCCCTAAGCCCCCCCAGTGTGGGGTTTGCTGACCGCAGTCCGAGCTGCGAACTCCAGGTGCCTTTGGAAGAAAGAAAGGAGGGGCGCCGGGTGGCTTGGTCAGTTGAGCATCTGACTTCAGTGCAGGTCGTGATCTTGTGGTTCTTGCATTCGAGCCCCGCATCGGGCTCTGTGCTGTCAGTGGGGTGCCCTCCCCTGCTCACACTCTCTCTCTTTGAAAAATAAAGTAAAAACCATTAAAAGAATAAACGAATAATTTAAAATTGCAAGGGGGCTGGTGAGGGTGCTCAGGACCACGTCTGAGGCACAGCCCGTGAGGGCCTGGGGGGGCTCCTCGGGGGAGAGCAGGCAGCGTGAGGCCCGCGGGGCTGGAGCTCTGGGAGGGGTGGCACTTAGGAGCACCCTCTGTGTCCCAGGCACTGTGCAGTCCTCTTCTTTTGTTCGTTCGGACCCAGAACCTGGTCATGGTCCCCAGGTGGTCGGCAGCAGAGCCAGGACCAGAACTCCAGTCTGCGGATTCCTGGCCTGTTGCTTTCATCCCTGGCCCCNGCAGAAATCAGCCCTGACGGGGACACCTCGGCCGGAGAGCTGCACCCTGGGTCCTGGCCATTGCGGGGGAGCCAGCAGCACTGCGACTGGCTCTGCCCGTTTAATCAGACACCACAGTGAGCGTGCCCTGTAGGATTAGGAGGAAACACAGGAAATCGAAGACGCCGTGGCACGTGGGGAGACCTGCTGAGCACGGGCAAAGCCAATAGGGCAGGTTCAGCAAACGGGTCGTAACCCTGCTGCTGTCTGGGCACTTTGCTGGCTCTGCCGGGCTGCTGGCACCCTGACCTGCCGCATCCCAGAGCAGGGGGCCCGGCGGCAGGCACTGCCAGGGCTCTGGGTCCCAAATCACGTACTCTCTTAACCTGGCACTTCACCCGCCCACCTGCCCCATTAAGTGTCTTTGTGTTTGATGACCTGGTTTTATTAATTGAAAAATTAATAACAGCTCATAATAAAACACTCAAACAGAATAATACTAGGACTTCACTGAGATCCTTCAACACTCGGCAGAGGCCACCGCTTGGCTGGGAAGCCATCTGGGATGGTGGTGGTATCAGGTACAATGTAGGACCCTGTGTGTGTGTGTGTGTGTGTGTGTGTGTGTGTGTGTGTGTAGGAGGGGGGGCATGCTGTAAGGAAAGAATATGGCTTTGTTTACTCACAAGGATTAGGAATTCAGTGGCAAGTTGTGGGTTCTTGTTATTTTTATGACTTTCTCTGGGTTCTCTTGAATACATTAAGCAACTGGCCTCTGCACATAACAGCTTACAAAACAGTCATTAGGCAGGACACCAAGTACGTGTGAGACCCGAAGGGGGACAGCGTGGTGAGGAGGAGTGATGAGGCCCCTCAGAGCCCACCGATGGCCAGCACTCGTCAGACGAGATTCCTCATCCAACTGCCCCATCATTGCACTTTTCCCTGCTTTTCCACTGTTGGTGCGATGAAGCTCAGTCATTTCCTAATCACAACAATCCTTGTTCAGCTTCCTCGGGTGGAAGTTTAGATAAAAGGAGTCACACGGGTGCGTAGGGTGGAAAGAACTGCTGAAGTGTCCACTGAACCCCACTCAAGCAAGTTCAAGACAAGCAGCTGTGGCGAGGCCCATCCCCCACACGGAGGGGTGACCAGCGGATTCGTCGGCCAGCACCCCGTCCCTTCTCTCTGGCTCTGCGCCCCGAGGGGTGCCCCCGACCCCGCGGACCTCGCTCTTGTCCTTACCAGTTTCTGCCCCTCTGCGTGCCTGCTCCAGCACTGGGAGGACGCGGCAGCCCCTGGGCACAGCGCGACAGTGTCGCCCGTGCTCTGCTCCCCTCGGCAGACTCTCACGAGCCCCGTCTGTGTGTCTGCTCTCTCCGTCCTGCTTGCTTCTGAGCACGTGAAAAGTGATTGTGCCTTTTTTCCTCTCCTGAACTCCTCCTTACTCCTTGAAGGTGACATGCTGTGCAGTCGCTCCTCTGTCCTGCCTCGTCCCCCTCCTGGCTGGGCGGGGCTCCTCCCCGACCACGCCCAGGCTGCACCTGCTGATCTTGTACTTGCGTCACTGCTGTTTCTCACCCTTTGTCCCCTGTTTTGACGTTATTAGGTTACAGGTGGGGGAGAAGGTGATGACTCCGTTGCCCTTCAGAAAACTCACCCAGACAAACAGAACAAAACTGGACTCTTGCATGGTCCTTACAGCTCACTCCCAAGAAAGTAAGCCTTTTCCTGGATCTTCCTATCTTTTGCTTTTACGTTTTCCCCAGTCTGTACCTGCGGGCAGCACGCACCTTCCCTGGGACATTAGGACCAAGAGGCAAGGTTTCTCCGTGACGCTTCTCCATTTCACCTTCGTTACCTTTGCTACCTATGCTTTTAATTGGTCCATAAGTAGTTCAGTACCTCAGTTTCTTCCCGCTTTTAAATTAGTACAATGCTGTAGGCAGGCCACCGTGCAAAAGAAATACTGGTTGTAATAACACACAGAATGGCACACTATACGGTCATGTGCTATTACTCCATTAGTAATACAAGAATATATAACATACAGTAACATATGTTTAGAAACAGTTGAACTATTGTTGAAGATGAACATAATGGACTGCAAAGACCTTCCTTCCATTGCTCTATTTAACTCTGAGACCAAGAAAGCAATCAGTATTAGTTAGAAGGAGGAAGTTATATGTGGAAGAGCAGAGAGGAAAGTTTTGAAAAGATACCGAACTGTCTTTCAGAACTCCTGGTGTAAGAGTATGCTCTCTCTGCCAGTCTGGAGGCCAGGCTCTTCCCGCTGGACTTGTAACGCCCTCCTTCAGATATGATGATTGCCAACCTCCATGTCTGCTTCAGAGAATAGTTTGGATAATTAAATGATATATATGAAAGCACTTTGTAAACTATAAAGTGTGATGCAAACACAGAAAAGGCGGAATGTCAGTGGAGAGAGCAAGGGGCAGTGTGTGCCATGGTCCACGGACCTGGGTCCAAGGTGGCCTGCCATTTACTGGGTGAGTGAGTGGTCCCGAACTGCTTTCTGAGCCTCGGTCCCCTCAGGTTTATGGGAAATCATGATGATAACTGAGAAGAGCCCAGCACACAGTAGGAGCTCAATAAATGCCTTTGAAAAGAGAGTGTTAATAGAGGTACCTCCTGGATGTGGCATTTCCCATTTTAAGTGGGTATTGCCGAACAGATTTCACCATGAACTCAGACCGCATAAATAAATCTGTCTGACTTACTGTATTTTCCCTGGGATTTTTCATGAACTGTTTTTTCATGTGCCAATTATAATGCCTGACTTAGAAAACTCTGTCTGAAAGCTCTGCTTTTAGTTTGCAAGGAATAAGACATTTCATAAGGTGGGAATTAATCATTGATGGAGAAAATAGAATAGTTCTGTCCCACAGAAACACACCATAAGCCACAAATGTGAGCCACATGGAATTTTAAATATTTAGTAGCCCTATTAAGAAAAGTAAAAAGAACAGATAATTTGAATGATGGTTATTTAACTGTATCCAAAATGGTATCATTTCAACATGTAATCATTAGAAAAATTATTAATGAGCTCTATATTACATGACTTTTTTGTACTAAGTCTTTGAAGTCAGGTAGGTCTTTTACATTAACGTCATTTGTCTGTTAGGACTAGCTGCATTTCAAGAACTCAGGGTCACAGTCATGGTCATGCGTGGCTTCAGGCTATGGTATGAGACAGTGCAGCGCCAGAGTCCCAGGGAACTGAGCTCTGGAAAGGGACTCACTGACGTTTATTACATTGTTGCATTTAGCAAATGGACTTCCAAGTGCAGAGCCAAAGGGAATTCCCAGATTTATGCAGTATTCCTTGCTCCGTCTTACATTTGCAGCAATCCTGGAAGTTTCCAGACCCGTACTCTGCAAATTGTGCCAGATTTCTCCATGACCAACCAGAGCGCAGTGGAGATGCTGGAGCCCCCTCCTGGGCAGGCTCAGTGATCCCCTGGCAAGGCCAGCGTGCGGTGACGGTGCTTCAGTAGCAGTCCCTGGGCTGGGGGTGGGGGGGCGGTGGAGAGCAAGGTCGCATGGTTTTTTGTGGTGGAGCGATCTCTTATCGGAGGTCAGGAGCACGTTTGAGAAATTGCTGGAGGTTAATACAATCCCCTGAGAAAACACACAGTTGCAGGGTTCTGTGGGGTCCCAAAGCCCATGTGCACCCGCTAAGAGGCAGTGCCCAGAGCCGCCGTGCCCTGCGCTAAGAGCCAGTGCCCAGAGCCGCCGTGCAGTCCGCTGGCATCACTACAAGTGGCCATTAGTATTATTAATACAGCAAAGTGCTCGGCCTCAGACGTCTCTGACCGGCTTCTCTGGCAAATGAAATGGTCTCCTTTTCAAGAAGCTTTTGCATCCACTGCTCTCCTTCATCTTTCTTAGAGTAGAAATGAAGAAACCAAGACTCAGACCGCTTGAGGCTGGCAGTAGTTCTGGGAGCGCGCTGAGCCACCCCGGCGGCCGGCTCGGCCAGGCCCTCGGGTGCAAGGCGGGCAGAGCAAGGCCCCAGAGGCTCGCTCGTCCGCCTGACGTCCTGGAGCAGGTGTGCTTTGTCTCCTGACGCCCAGCCCCGTGCTCGATCCACGGCGCCTGCAGAACTGCCAGCCGCTGTGGCCAGTGGGCACGTGTCCATGCACGATTCATAGCAGAAGTGTGAGCACGGAGCGAATTAGGTCCGTCACCTGCAGAACTGCTGGAGACAGCAGTCTGAAAATTTGGACACAGATTCTTCAAGGATTTAGTTTTTCTGAAAACTGATTCATTAGCAAAATAATTTTATTTCCTGTCAACAGAGACCGAGGCACTAAGCGATCCCAGCCGCCTTCCTAGCCATGGTTTCTGTTGGCCACGCTTGGAGGCAGTCTCGTTGGCTTCGGGACAGGAGAATGTTAAAATAGAACAGGCCCCGTTCTTAGGGCGGGGAGTGCTCTTCAAGGAGGCCCAGTGGCCCTCTCGCTGTGAGGACGGGCAGGGACGCCCAGAGAAGCCTGGTGACTCTCCGGAAGTGAGATGTCTGCACCTGAGACTCCAGGAGCAGAGCCCGGGTCCGCCGTGCCTCTCTGTTCCTGCGCCTCGTTTCTGCATTAGCTCACAGGAAGGCCCCTTCAGAGACCCTTGTCCTGCCTCCGGAGACCGCAGGCGGCCCAGGAGCTGGTGTCGGGGGTGGGGCTGGTGCAAGGCTCTTTCCCAGTGAGTCCTGCCTCCCTGCAGAGCTCCGGGACCTGGGGTAAGCACTTTGCTCTTCGAGGCTCCAGAAAAGAAGAATATTTATTTCGCCTCCCCCACCTCGCCAGTGTGGCCATCATGATGATTGAGCGTGAAATCGGCTTCTTTAAGTGCAGATCACTATGGAAATGTTAGAGGGTGCTGATCTGAGAGCAGAAATAGACCGGCTGCCCACTTCCTTCCCTGGCTGCTTCCTGTCCCCTTTCTCTCTGCCTTCCTCACTCATGGCCCTGTCTGGTGGTGGTGCTCCCACATGGAGACCAGCGTCTTTCCTGCCCCGCGTCCTCCGGGCTCCTTTCCTGTGCTGCCTGGCTGCAGACCCTTTGCCGTCGAACCCGGGGGGCCTGAGGCGCTGTGTCATGAGATCTGCATTCAGCCCTGCTGCTGGCCGCCCGCTTCTCCTCTGCACCTCCGTTTCCTTTACAGCCGCTCCCTTGGCCTGGCTCGCTCGACACTGGGGCTGGGTCACTCTGCTGTGGGGGCTGTGTGTTGTGGGCTATCTAGCAGCCAAGCTGCTGCTTTATAATAGAGCAGCGGAGTGGGGGTCCCAGTCAGACGGGTGCCACCATGCAGAGTGCTCCAAGATTAAAGAAAATAAGGAGACTGCGATGTTTTCCAGAACCTAGTACGCTCTCTCTGCAGCCGTAATACACATGGCCCACCTTCGCGTCATCTTCCCTTCCTGCCCAGACTGGTGAGGGGTCCCCCAGGGCCTCCCCCCCCCCACCCCCGCCCCATGCTTTTCTCATCAGCATACTCGCCGCATCTGATTGTCGTCCTGAGGGCAGGGCTATATTTTATTTAACTTGACCTCCTTGGTGTTTAGTGCACTGCGTGTCATTTAACAGGTGCCCAACACACGTGACGTGACTGAAGCTCTCCCCCAGGCGCAGTGCTTCGCGGTGTGCCAGGTGCTTTCCTGTCTGCCGTCTCCACGGATTCTCACCAGATTCGTGTCCTCTCGAAGAACCTGGAGTTACTGCTTCCCTTTGTAGGGAGCCCGCCTTCGAAGGCGAGAAGCAGGGCCATGGACCTCAAGTCCGGCCTTCCTCCTGTCCCACGCCACTCACGGGAAGAGCCGGGGAGGGGAGTAACCCAAGCGTTACTGCTTTTCTGCTCTGTCCTGCCCTGGGCATATTAATAAGACGAAATCAGTCCGCGATGTCTGTTCTCCCTGCGTGTCTGTGTTTGTGGTTAATCGGTGGAATGGAATACGGAATGAATCAGTGAGTTCCTGGAATGCTCCGAGGCCAGTGTGAGCGCTGCTGATCTTAAGTAATCCTGACAGCTTCTTCCTCCAGCCATGTCCTGGATCTCCTGAAAGCCAGGTTTTCTTCCAGCATAATTAGAGCAGTAGGTGACCCAGAAGCAGCTCAGAGCAGAAATAAAATCTTCAGAAAAGACCTGTCTGATTTCATACGATTTTTTTTTTCTCATCTTGTCATTGAAAACAAAGGTTGAAATTTCAAATCATGGGATTCTTTTCTCTTGTAAAGGCCTCTGAGATGGTGAGCCTGCAAGATGGAAGACCTAAAGAACCCTAGAGACAGGGCATGGAAGGAGGAGACATTGGGTTATTAATTTTTAGCATATACCGTGCTGGTCAAGAATGTTAACAGATGGTAGAAAGGAATCCTGGCCTAAGCACCGGCAGGCGTAGTTTCCACATTCAGTTTTGCAGCCGCTGTTGAGACCTTGGCAGATCGCTTTCTTTCACGTGCCCTCAGTCCTTTCGTTTGGCCGTTAAACCCCAAAATAGAACAAGTCGTTTGTTCAGAAGGGGCTGTTAGGCCATCTTTGGCGACCATGCAAAGTCAGAGTCAAAGCAAGTCTCTTTATCTGGTTTCCTACCTGCAGCAGATGCGTGTTGCCCTTACAGGTGGCCTGATGGCCAATGTCAAACCAAAGCAGTTTTCCCTGTGGTTTCCCCCTCCTGAAAGCAAAAGTGTATCTTGTCCGTCTCTGGACTCCCAGCACCTACTGCGGTGCCTGGTTGTAGCCACTGGCTCTAGTCATCTCGTAGGGATCCCATGAGGAAGGACTCTTTGTCTCCAGGGAGCACCATTTCCGAGGTCCGGAGCAAGCGTTCTTTTTCTCCGTTTATCTCCCCAGGCGAGCGCTCCATTTTCCGCAGCCTGCCCTGTGCCGTGGTCCCTGTGGCCTCATCAGCTCGGTCACCTTTCAGAACCCTTCCAGGCTGCCAGTGCCTCCCGCATTATGACATCACAAGCTGATCTCAGTATTGCGCGTGAGGTCCAGCCTGGAGAGCGAGAAAGGGTAGGCATACCCCACAGCCTCCATCACGGCTTAGACGAGCCGAGGACCCCAGCCCTGTTCCCGGTCCAGTTCTGAGTTCAGATCACGGGTCACGTATGCAGTACCAACAGGCTTGCCTGGGGACCGTTCAAAGGACTGACGGAGACGGGGGACACTTGGGTGGAAAGTCCAGAAATCAGTTGTCAGTTGATATCTGACAGAGGGCAGTTCGATGGAGAAGGTACGGTCTCCACAAATGCACTTGGAACCGTCAGACGTCGACACGTCAAGGAATGAGCTTTGGCCCAGCCCTCACGTGTCATACCCGAGCTACCTCTGAACAGATTCTAAATCTAAACGTCAAACCACGAAGCTGCTGGCAGAAACCTCGAGGCAGCCTTTCTGACCACCCGGTTGGGCAAATGGTTCACTTGCATCTCTTCAAGACCACCATCCATAAGATGTTTTTTTAAAAAGACAAGTTGGACTTAAATTAGAATTAAAAGTTGTTACTCCCTAAAAGACCAGGTTAGGAGAGTGGAAGACAGGAGACAGATCTAGAGGGAAGCTTGGCACGTCACAAGGGCCTGTCTTCAGAAGGTTGTAAAGAACTCTCAAGACTTAACAGTGAGAAAACAGCCCTGCTTTTGTTGAGTGGGCGGAAGACTTAAGGAGACGCATCACTGAAGACTCAGGTAGTACCCGAGCGCATGGAAGGATGCTCGGCCCCCGCCAGCCACTGGAGACACGCAAGTTACGATGAGATGTGACCGCACGTGTATTAGAACGGCTGAAGTACAGAACATACTGACGATGCCAGATGCTGGTTGGCCCCTTGCGTGGCTGGTAGGAAGGAAAACGGCACAGCCACTCTGGAAAACAGTTGGATTGTTTCTTATAAAATGAAACATGTAAGGGGTGCCTGGGGGGCTCAGTTGGTTAGGCGTCCGACTCTTGGTTTTGGCTCAGGTCTTGATCTCACAGTGTGAGTTTGAGCCCCATGTTGGCTCTGTGCCTCCTTGGGATCCTGTGTCTCTCTCCCTCTCTCTCTGCCCCTCCCCTGCATGCGCCCACTCGTGCTCTCTCAAAATAAACATTAAGAAAAAAATGAAAGGGGCGCCTGGGTGGCTCAGTCGGTGGCGCGTCCGACTTCAGCTCACGTCATGATCTCACGGTTCGTGGATTGGAGCCCCGCATCGGGCTCTGTGCTGACAGCTCAGAGCCTGGAGCCTATCTTCAGATTCTGTGTCTCCCTCTCTCTCTGCCCCTCCCCTGCTCAAGCTGTCTGTATCTCCCTCTCAGAAATAAATAAATAAACATTAAAAAAAAAAATAAAAAAATGAAAGAGCATATATTCATGTTAAAAAAATAAACATGTAAACCAGCAGCCCTAATCCTCTACATTTAGCCCACAGAAATGAAAACTTAACACTCAGTAAAAACCTGCACACGTGTGCATGGCTGTTTATGGCAGTGCTGTTTATAATGGCCAAAAACAACTGTGTTCTTCAACCGAATGGGTAAACAGTTTGTGACACAGCCACGCAACGGAACACTAGCCTGCAAAAACAAAAAAAGAAAAAACCGAATTGTTTAATAAATGCAACGGCTTGGATGAGTCTCAGAGGCATTACGCTGAGTGAAGGAAGCCGTCGTAAAGGGTTACATACCGTATGTTTCCATTAGCGTGGCATTCTCCAGGAGAAAGGACTGAGCTGGAGAACAGACCCGTGGCTGCTGGGAGCATGTCGGGGGACAGGCGCGGCCACTCGGATAGCTAGAGGGAGTGGTGGGGGGGCTGATGCAATGATGACACAGATCTGTACAGGTGTTGGGTTCATAGAAATGATTTACATTCAAAACCAAACGCAACAAAAAGTTCTGAGAAACCAACAAGAAAGCTCCAGTACTTTGAATGATGAAAATGCTTCTCATTACTGTGCTTCTCTGGATGTATTTTATTTGTGGGTAACTGAATCTAGCCAGGCGCCCTGTTTTCTTCAGATGCTCACTGAAACCATTAGGAGTCATGGGAAGGAGACGAAGTTCTGGCAACATGAGAGTACTCAGCGTGTGGCCTGAGAAACGAGGACTTCTCGGGTTGAGTTCACAGACTTGAAGCCTGAGCACAGTCAGTGCACCTGCTCTGTTCTGGGGAGGCCTCTGCACTCAGAAGGGCCCTTTGTCGTATTTTCTTTCTACTTTCTGGAAGGCAGAGATAATTTAGAATTGTCACACCGGAAGAGGTCCTTTCTACTATGGTTTCTGATGGGGGCCAAAATGATGGGATGGTTTTCTCCAACAATCTCAAAGCCGCGCCTGCCTCCATTAATTCATAGCCCATTTGAAAGCAGCTTTTGTCTGCATTTGGAGCACTTTTTAATAGTGGCTATATTGAGATATGTTACATACCATAGAATTTGCACACTCGAAGCACACAGTTCCGTGGTTTTGGTGTACACAGTCATGTCCCCGTGACTGCAGTGTACTTTACAGCATTTTTGTCACCCCAGAAGCAAGCTCTGTGTTCCCTAGCAGTCACCCCCCAGGCTCCCCCAGCCTAGGCAACCGCAGGTCTGCTTCTGTGTTCATGGATTTGCCTGCTCTGCACACATCCCATGAATGGAATCACAGAGCCGTTCTCTGTGGCCGATGTCTCCTCCTCACCCCTCCCCACCCGGGCCTCCATGGCTCACGCACATTCCAGCGAGCATGCACGCCTGTTTGAGATGTCACGTTGCTCAAGTCCCTCTGTCCACAGCAGAACTGACTGTAGTTCAGCCCCTGAAGGAGATGCAGAGTGTACCAGAAGCAACACTGGACAGGGACAATGGGACCTACAGCGCCCTGCACACCGTCTCCTCCCTCCCTCCGCCCCGTGTTCACCAGGGTTCTGTTGGGGGAGGGGGGAGGGGCCTTAATTTACCTTCTGTATCTTTCTGTAGTTTGAGTTTTCTGCCTCTCAACAAATACAACCTTAAAACAAGGGCAGTGTTAGTGGGGAGCTAGCACCTCCCTTCCTTTTTACTTTCTCTCTCACTGTTTTAAAAAAAATCTAAGAAATAACGTATTTTTAAGTTTTCACCAGCATTATTTTAACTATTCCCCCAATTTTTCAGTTACATTGCAGAGTTGGGTCTATAGTACATACATACATGGCTATGATTGTTTTTTCTGGTATTTCTCTGGATCCTTACTCATGTTTTTCTCCTTAAATTCTCTTTGCCTGATATCCGAATTGCTACCTTGGTGTCCTTTGACTTAGATTTGCTGTATAACTTTTCCATGTTTTAATTTCCCAGCTTGAATTACCCTTTCGTTTGAACTGCCTCGGGCAAACTGCCTAATTCTGTTGCTTGTTTTCTGTCGTATCCCACAGCGCGTGTCTCCTGACCAGTGACTTTAACCAGTCTGTGGTAGGTGGGTCACTACTATTAACATGAGTACAGCTGTCTCCAAACCGAGCCCTGTGTGGTCCCAGGGCTCCAACGGCTGGGACGGTTTGAAGGAAGCCATCGCCGGAGTCCCCGCTTCCGTACCCTCTCCCTGCTGACTGGGTCTGTCTGACAGCGTGCCTGTGGCGTGCTGGCCCCCCTTCCCAAGTCCTCTGCTCTCACTGCAGCAGAAGGGCACATCACCTCTCCAGATCTCAGGGAGATCCCGTGCCTCGGGCTCTCCCAGCCCTCAGCAGACCAGACAGAGGACTAACTGGAGGAAGCAGTTAGTGGCCTTGATGAGGGGCTGGGGCGGGGGGGAGGGGGGGTCTCCCGGGAGCAGAGGAGGCGGCCATGGAGAACATGGCAGACGGCAGCTTTTGTTTCAGCAAGGCCACCAACTCATGGCGTAGCGCCACACCTCATCTGTCAGGTCGTCTGTTCAAAAGTAAAGACTTGGGGCGCCTGGGTGGCTCTGTCAGTTAAGCGTCCAACTCTTGATTTTGGTTCATGAGATCGAGCCCCGTGTCTGGCTCTGCACTGACAGCTAGGGGCCTGCTTGGGATTCTCTCTCTCCCTCTCTCTGCCCCTTCTCTCCCCATCTCAGAACAAATAAACTTTTAAAAATGTAAAGACTTCCTAGGTGGTATGCTCTCACTTTGATGTGTATAAGCATGTTTGATTTGGAAAATCAGTCCAAATTTTTCTGATAGCAAGTAAATCTGAGTCAGCTAGATTGAGTAAACAGGCCCTGCCCTACATGTTTTATGGCAGACCTTTGTCATGAATTGGAAGAGCTTAGGGGCACCTGGGTGGCTCAGTCAGTTAAGCATCCGACTTCTGTTCAGGTCATGATCTCGCAGTTTGTGAGTTTGAGCCCCATGTTGGGCTCTGTGCTGACAAGCTAGTTCAGAGCCTGGAGCCTGTTTCAGATTCTGTGTCAGCCTCTCTCTCTGCCCCTCCCCCGCTTGTGTGTGCGTGCGCAAGCACACTCAGGTGCGCTCTCTCTCTCTCTCTTTCAAAAATAAATAAATGTAGGGGCGCCTGGGTGGCTTAGTCGGTTGGGCGTCCGACTTTCGCTTAGGTCATGATCTCGCGGTTCGTGGATTCTAGCCCCGCGTCGGGCTCTGTGCTGACTGCCAGCTCGGAGCCTGGAGCCTGTTTCGGAGTCTGTGACTCCCTCTCTCTCTGACCCTCCCCTGCTCACGCTGTCTCTCTCTCTCTCTCCTAAGAATGGATAAAACATTTAAAAAAAATTTTTTTAAATAAATAAATAAATGTAAAAAAAAAAAAGAAAGAAAGAAAGAAACAAAGAGCCTGGGGGCACCTGGCTGACTCAGCCAGTAGCATGTGACTATTGATCTCAGGGTTGTGAGTTCGAGCCTATCTAATCTCTGCTTAGTGGGGGCGTAGAGATTAATTAAAAATAAAATCTTATGGGGCGCCTGGGTGACTCAGTACGTTAAGCATCCGACTTTGTTTGGCTCAGGTCATGATTTCACAGTTTGTGAGTTCGAGCCCCACATCAAGCTCTGCACTGACAGCTCAGAGCCTGGACCCTGCTTCTGATTCTGTGTCTCCCTCATTCTCTGCTCCTCCCCCACTTGTGCTGAGTTTCTCTCTCTCCCTCTCAAAAATAAACAAACATTAAAAACATTTTTTTAATCTTAAAAAAAGAGCTTAAGCTCACATATTAAATTGCACTTATAAATTTGACATACTTAATGCACATAAACCACAAATAGTGTTTCTAAATGTTAAATCCTTTGCAACCATCTAAACTTACCAGGAAAACTTATAGTTGCCACCTAAAAAATATGCAACAGGATACATAATTCTCCGAAATATTTCTAGAGGGAACACAAGCAGAAGAAATTAGGAGATGAGGGTAATAGCACTCACTTCTGTCTTCTTCTGTATTTTCTGTATTTTTAAAATGCTTTTTCTCCCTTTTTTTCCTCCTGCCCCACCGTCTGGACCGTATAGATTAAGTTTTCTTCAGTTGAATTCAAAACCGGACAGTCTGTTTTCATTCTCCCGGTTGTGCCTCCTAACTTCTTGTGACCCCGTGCTTGTGCTCATGTTCCGTTGTCACTGTTTTAAGACTTCTCGATGTCCAGGGCCGCCTCGGCTGTCCGTGTCCCTGTCTGTGTCCCTTAACTTCCTCTGCTCCACATAGGCTCATACCCACACTCACAAAAGTTAGTGTATCCGGAATTTCTGTCCTCAGTTATAGATACACCTGCTTTAAAAAATGGTTATGATTACCATTGTTGCTTATCAAAGACAATTAAACCTCAGGCAATAAAAAACCTTACTAGATGTTTGCTTCCCCCGATTCTTTGAACTGTTTTTAAAGCTGTTTCATTCCGCGGCTCCACGGTGCCACGTACATTCACAGCGCTGTGCGGCCATTACCACGGCCCAGTTTGCAGGTCTTTTCATCCCCCGCAAAGGAACCTCCGTACTGGTTCCCATGCCTCCCCCCCCTTAATTATATTTTTGACATTTGACATCTTGCGGGGGGCAGGATGCTGGCCGGGGAGAGAGCCCTCACACCCTGGCTAATTCCTGTAGACTGTAAATTAGTGGTGGGGCCACTTTTCATGTACAGTCCAGCGCATATCAGTCCACACCCCCAGCACCCCCTTTATCAGACCCCCAGGCCTGGAAGCCAGGACTGCTCCTGCCCCGAGCAAACCCAGACAAGGAGGACCTGTCCCCTCAAGGCTGCTGGAACGATTCAAACTAGCACTTCTCCTCCGCGTACCCTGCCCCGCCTTGCCCACAGAGGCCCTGAGAAAGGCCATGGTCTCTGCTTTCCCCTTGCTCTTCCTGGCCCCCCCGCAGCACCGGTGGCCAGTACCACACCGCTTGTTCATGGTGGCGGGGGCGGGGGGGCTGTGGGTAGCATCAGACTCTTCTTTCCACGGCATCGTCATCACTCAGCCACCTTTATAAGCTGAGACCCGGGCACACGTTGCTGCCGCCACCCGGGACAACAGGAATCTGTGTCCTGTGTGAATTTGCCTGGTCTGGGGGTCTCCTAGAAAGGGAATCAGATGTGTGCCCTTTCGTGGCCGGCTGCTCTCACTTAGCATCGCGTTGTCAAGATTCATTCATGTCACAGCCTGTGTCACCACTTCCTTTTTAGGCAGTGTGCCCTGGGATCATCACCTGAGCCGAGATAAAGAGTCGGACACTCAGCCAGCTGAGCCACCCAGGTTCCCCAGCACTTATAGTTTTACAACTGAAAAAGAAAATCACTCGGTTCTTCTTCCTCCTTGCCCATTCCCACCTCATGTCGTATCTCCTTCTCTCCGTTGGCATTTCTTATACTTGCTAAATTTTAAAATTCCGTTTCCCACAGGGTAGGCCTTCAGAAGATACCCATTTCTGTGTTTTCTTGCCTCTGTCATTACCACAGCACAGCTTCACTGCCAGCACGAGGTGTGTGGGTTGTTACGAATGACACGAGTGCCCATGTCACATCGATCCCACTGAACCTAGTTCAGGAAGTAAGGACAGAGGCCAAACACTATCAGACAGGATGCCCCCATGACTCTTACGCTTTAGAAATTCCAGGGGTTTGGGGACAGCTGTCGGCCAGAAACTGGGACAAAGTTGAAATACGTATTTGTTACGTATCACTGGTTGCTTCATTTGTTGTTTTTCTTTCGACAGAAGTGCAAGCACTTCTAACCGAGATGTTCTAACCTCCCTCCCCTCGGTGAGTTCACCGTTGTTTCCTTGGAGCATTCATTTGGCCAAGCAGTCATAATGTTTGTTTATGCTGCAGATGAGTTTGGCCAGGAGCTTGGTTGGGATAGAAGTTTCTCTCCTCGGGGCAAAGCAGCCCGGTGCCACACATTCCCTTTCCAAATGCTGACACTTGAAAAACCAGACCATATCAGCATCCTCTGTCTACCCTGAGGACCCGTCTTCAGCAGAACAGCTTAACAAACCTTCTGAACGCCGGGTGTGTATACCAGGAATTGTGCCGAGCACAACTGGTTGTAAAAGAAGAAAACGTGGTAGCCCCTCCCTAAAGAACAATCATCTGTGACAGTTAAATTGATCACATTGTAAAATAGAGAAGAAACACAACGGCAGGAATGGTTTTGTCTGCATGGGGGCGGGGGGGGGCGGGGGCAGTAAACACTGAGGAGGTGGATCGTGAAGGGCAAACCCAGGGCTGATTGCGCTTGGTCACGCGGCATTGCCAATAGGTTTTCATGTGTCAGTGATGGTAACTAATTCTCATAGCCGTTTCTCCGTCCCCTTTTTCTCTGTTCCTAGGACATGAGGACCTTCTACTCAGAACGCTCTTTTTTTAAAAACACAAATTTCATGAAAAACCAGTAGTAGTATAGAGCATAATTTTTTTCTGTATTTCTTAGTCAAAGACTCATTTATGCTCACACATCCCACCAAGAGAGAGCAGAAGAGAGAGCAGTCCAATTACAGAAAAGAAGACTAAATTAGATAATTTTCCCGAGCCACACAGCACCTCTTTGAGTTCGGATCTCCTCAGTGAAGTGCCCTTTAGTGTAGTTCCCTGATTTGCTTTCATTCATTCATTCATTCATTCATATATTCATCATGCTGTCAATGTCTGCTCTCTGTTGGGATCTAGACACATGAAAACCCCTCTTTCAATTTGAGTCAGTACAGTTGTCGGTTCCTGAGTATTTATTATGTTCAAGATGCAGAGCCAAATGCCTTAGCGTTTAGTATCCTGTGTGAGATTTGGTGACCTTCCCTTTCATTCATTCATTCATTCACATATTCATCGTGCAGTCAATGTCTACCCTGTACCTACCTCATCCCAGTGTACTAAGTGCTGAGTAATGTAGTAATACATTATAAGGTGCTGCCTTAAACAGGACATTTCTTTTTTTTTTTTAAGTTTATTTTTGAGAGAGAGAGAGAGAGAGAGAATATGAGTGGGGGAGGGGCAGAGAGAGGAGACAGAGAATCCCAAGCAGGCTCCCCACTGTCAGTGCAGAACTCGATGCAGGGCTTGAACTCATGAACCACGAGATCACGACCTGAGCCAAAGTCCAGAGTCAGATGCTTAGCCGACTGAGCCACCAGGTGCCCCTGAAACAGGACATTCCTTAACTCTCTCACTGAATTGCTCTTCAGATGTTAACAGCTCCTATCCTATTTTGCTAGCATTTTCTGTTGTAGGAATTGGTGCTGTGCCTGCAGTTCACAGTTATTAATATGGCCAGTCCTTTCATTGAACAAGGAAACCGTGATAGAGAGTGAAGATGTAAATGCCCGAGGATGTGTGAGAAAGCATGGGCAAGAACCCATATCTCCTCTAACACCCTGGCCACAAATCTTCCCACATTTCTTATTCCTCATAATTTTGCCCAAGCGCCTCATTGAAGTTAGATGACAGAGTTAAAAGAATGCCCTCAGAAGATTCACTTTTCCTTCTCATCTACTTACTGAAACTGAGAAAAGACAGTTGTCACATGACTGGAGGACAGAGGAGGTGAAGGATGGAAGCGAAAGGCACATTCTCACAGTGAAGATGTTTACCCTCAGGCTGACATCTTCAGGAAGTGCTCAGAAAATGAAAACAAGATTGGTAGTTTCATAATTATCATTGACTTCTGCTTCAAGCCATGACACCGTAATGATCATGGACTTGCTCTCTTGACCAAAACACTGAAACCGAACAAAATATACAGAGCGCCTGACTGTAAGGATACTTAAATTCACATAAGATATTAAATCCTTGTTGTTTCCAGGCAGCGACAGGTAGCACAGGACTCCGATTCTTGAGTGAAGAAATATGATGAGCCCCACAGTGGCTCTGGCTTTGTGCCTCGGGGCTCTTTCTCATTTTGGCACAAAGTGGTGGAGCTCCAGCTGAAAGGTGATCGTAATGAGCTCAGAAGGCAGATACATATTGGAATTCCAGGCTTCTGAACTAGCTGGATGTTGCAGGGCAGAGAAATAGAGAAGAGGAAGCCTCATGGTAAGAGAAGGGAGAGCAGAGTTGGGTGGAGGGAGTCACTTTGGATAGTTGGCTAAGGGCTGGCCGGCCATGCATGTGTGGAATGAGACTGTCTCAGGGGCCTGCGGTAGGGCTAAGAACTGAATGATGATGCCAAAGTTCATGCACTGCTGCGAGCTGTTGGAGGTTCTAGTCAGCCTTGGCGAAGAGAGCTCACTGAACACCTCAGGCATTCAGCCAAGACCCCGGAACAGCCATACCTTAGGAGTAAGGACTGTGCCCTTGAGTAAGGGCTACCCTCTAGGGCTAAGTTCAAAATGGAAATAGAACTTAAGAAAGAATTAATACACACTTGACAGCACTGATAGAATCTTCCAGTCATTTACCTGCCTGCTAGGACAGAGTCAGTACCTTCAAAGGAAGCCAGTATAACCCAGACTCTCGGCAGCGTGTCATAACAATGTCTAACGTACAGCCCTAAATCAGCGAACATATAAAGAGCCAGAAGATGTGAGGGGAGAAGCAGTCAGTAGACCTGTAAGTGATGCTTAAGTTTGAATTTGCAGGCAGGTGCTTCCAAGTTGCTGTTATAAATATGTTCAGAGACTTAGAAGATGGATAAAATGAGCGAACATACAGAGAAATAGAAATTGTAAAAAAAATTCTACCAAATGGAAATTCTAGTACTAGAAGTGAAATTTTAAAATTCACCAGATGAGATCCACAAAAGTGGATCAGAGATTGTATTAAAAAGAGTTAGCAGACTTGGATACTGATCAATAGAAATCATCTAATCTGAAAACCAGGGCAGCAATATTGGGGAAAATTAACAGAGCCTTGGTGACTTTGGGGGATGATACTAAGAGGTCTACATGTGTGTGATTGGAATCCTTGAGGAAGAGGAGAAAGGGGATGAGGCAGAAGAATAATGTTTGAAGAAATAATTACCGAAACCTTCCCAAATTTGCTGAAAAACCTTAACTTACACACCTAAGAATCTCAGCAAAAAGTTAATGTATCTCAGTACAAAGTTAATGTATATTGCAATCCCTAGTTAACGTAATCTCAGTACAAAGTTAATGTATATTGCAATCCCTAGAAAGACCTCTCAAAAATAATGTGAAGGGGCCCCTCAGTGGCTCAGTCAGTTAAGCGTCCAAATATTGATTTTAGCTCAAGTCATGATCCCACAGTGTGGGATTGAGCCCTGTATCGGGCTCTGCACTGACACTGTGGAGCTTGCTTGGGATTCTCTCACTCCCTCTCTCTCTGCCCTTCTGCAGCTTGCCCACGTGCTGTCTCTCAAACATTAAAATAATAATAATGTAAAGAGGTATAGCTAAAAAGTCAATAGAGAAATTAAAATCGAATTCTAAAAAGTAATTTATCCAAAAGAATGTGGGAATAGGGAAACCAAAACAGATGAGACAAACAGAAAACAAATAGCAAAATGGTAGACCTATATCCAACCGTATCAATACATTACATGTAAATGGACTAAATACTGCATTTAAAAGATAGAGATTGTCAGATGAGGTGAAAATGCAAGGTTCAATTGTATGCTGTCTATAAGAGACACTCTTTAAACACAAAAGTACAAGAGGTTGGAAGTAAAAGGATGTGTCGTAGGCAGAGTGCCACTACCATCCCACCCAAATCCCCAGGCTGCGAACCTTTACCTTATGTGGCCCAGGGGGCTTTGCAGACATGAGCAGAGCATGCACCTGGAGAGGAGCCAACTATTCTGATCATCTAGCAGGCTGGTCTCATCCCATGAGTCGTTAAAAGCAGAGAACCTAAAAAAGAAAATGGTAACTATGTGAGTTACATGTGATGAACGTGTTAGTTAGCTTGACTGTGGTGATTATTTCACAGTGTATACATCTATCAAAGCATCAAGCCATGCATTTCAAATATAGATAAGTTATATGTTTATATGTATATACGGTTTTTGTCAGTTATACCTCAAACCTTCCCCCCCCCCC
>NW_027532747.1:2724307-2735979 GCF_008692635.1 Crocuta crocuta | reverse complement strand
ACCCCTCAGATAGGGCCAAAAGAAGCGACTGCAGTGCAGAACCTTTCCTGGCTCTGGTCAGACATAGATGTCAGGGTGGAAGAGGAGTGGTAGTCGTTCCACACTCCTGGCTCTGCAGGCAGAGGAGGAGCCTCTTGGAGCTGAGAAAGGCCAGGAAATTCTCCTTTAGAGGCTCCACAGGGAAATCTAGCACTTCCAACACCTTGATTTTAGCTCAGTGAGACCTGTGAGCTTTATGTCAGACTTCAGACCTATTATCTTACACAACTGAGGTAATAAATATGTGTGATAAACTGTCAGCATGCAGTAATGTGCTACAGCAGCAACAGAAAGCCAGTACGGGATGGAGAACGAAACATCAGGCAAATAGCATAAGAAAACCTGCATGGCTATGTTAGTACCAGATAAAGTAAACTTAAAGGCAGACTGTTACCATTGGTAACGAGGGACATTTCCTATGATCGAAGGGTCAGTTCATCAGGAGGACATCTTAGTTACAAAAGAGTGTGTATCCCACAGGAGCTCCAACATGCAAGATGTAAAAATTGCAGAATTAAAGAGAATAGTAGACACATCACCAGTTGGGGATTTTAAACCTTTCTTTCATCAGTTGATAGAACAATTAGACAAAAACAAATCAACAGCAAACCAGTAAGGACTTAGATCTGAACCACAGTTCACCTCATTGACGTTCTTAGAAGGCTGTACCCATGTCCTGTGCACACAGTACATTCACCAAGAGAAACTTCACACTGGGCCATTAAACAAGTCTGCATAAATTTTAAAAGATTGATATCAGGGGCGCCCAGGTGGCGTAGTTGGTTAAGTGGCCAACTTCAGCTCGGCTCATGATCTCACAGTTCGTGAGTTTGAGTCCCACATAGGGCACTATGCTGACAATGCAAAGCCTGGTTTGGATTCTCTCTTTCTCTCACTCTCTCTGTGCCCCTCCCTCTTAAAAAAAAAAAAAAAAAGATTGAAATCATACCAGGAAAAACAAAACAAAAAGTTACACTAATTATGTTCTTTGACCACAATTTGAATTAAATTAGAAGTATGTAACAATAACAGATACTTTAAAAATGCCAAATATTTAGAAGTTAAAATACTTTTCAATAACCCATAGATAAAAGAAATCATATGGAAAAATAGAACATATTTTGAACTAAAGGAAAATGAAAAGCACAATATGCCAAAATTTGTGGTTTGCGCCTAAAGCAGTGCTCAAAAGGAAATGTGTATTTTTGAAAGCCTTTTAAAATGCATTTTCAGCGTGCCTGGGTGGCCTAGTCAGCCATCCACCTTTGGCTCAGGTCATGATCTTGGGGTGTGTGGGTTCGAGCCCCGCGTCGGGCTCTGTGCTGACAGCTCAGAGCCTGGAGCCTGCTTCAGATTCTGTGTCTCTCTCTCTGCCCCTTCCCTGCTCATGTTCTCTGTCTCTCTGCCTCTCTCTCAAAAATGAATAAACATCAAAAAACATTTTTTAAATACATTTTCGACCTTTAAATTACTTTGTAGCTGTCCATCTAGAACTGCCCTCCGACACTACTCTGTGCAGCTGTTTTTCACTATATCAGTCATAACATGTTACCTTTATTCATTAGCTTCTCAGTCATTGTCTCTTGGTTCTGGGATGAGGCCCGACTTTCTGTGGCCCCAGTTAATCCGGAGCGAAGGACTGGGAATGGGCCTCATCTCCATGAGAGCCCAGTGGAGGCAGTGAAAAGGGTTGTTCGCCCTTTTCACAGGTGAGGAAACCGAAGCCCCAGGGCCACTTAACGAACAAGTGACGGGACGGGACGGAGTGGTTTCCTGTGTCCCCACGCATTTCTTGGCCTTGTAGGCCCTTGGCCGCCAACTGAGATCTCACGGTCAGAAGTGTCTCCCCAGCAGGGTTACAAAACTGATACCAGAGTCAGTACTAAACCCTTAGCAGCTAGGACAGCCTTGCCACGTAGCCTTGCATCCTCCAGAGGACGGGTGACATTACTTCTGAGTTTCCTCAGGGCCTTTTCATAAAAGCCTTTACAGGGGTCTAGACCTTTCAGGCGGCTGAGGCTGAGCGGGGAGTCACCGAGCTGGGGGGGCAGCCAGCACCGCCGCAAGCCTGGCGCCAGGCTCGCCACCGCACCCTCGCAGGAAGTGCTTCTGGGCTTGGGGCCCCGGCCTGCGAGTCTCGGGTGGCGGGGCTCTCGGCCGCCCACGCTGGTGGGGCTCCGCGCTGTGAGCCTCGTTTCTCTATTTTCTACCTCGGTTTCACTTTATAACTGGGGTTTGTTTCCCCTCTGCCGCTGGTTCAGCTTCCTTTTCCTGTTTGGTTTTCAGTAGAGTCTAAAAAATCAAGTTGCTCTGCTCCCAGGGTCTGTGGTCCTCCGGTCGGCACAGCCGGTGGGGTGCAGGACTCCGCTCCTCCGGGTTCCCTGGGCTGGAGCCTTTCAGCCATGGCCCCCGGGTGAGTATGGGGACCAAGCAGGGGACAGAGGAGTTTCTGGAGGAGACCTAGAATCCCAACGGTGTAGAGCTGAAGGGCCCCCGGAAACCATCTCAGATTGCCTTGTTATGCTAATGGGGGCATCGAGGACCAGGGGGCAAGGGACTTAGCCAGGGTCACACAGCAAGTCAGTGACCGAGCCCATCCGTGCTCTCTCCATCTGCTGGCCCGTGTCTCTTACTGTCTGCTATCTTTAATGGCTTCTGCGTTGAAAGCCCCCCTCAGAAGTCAAACATCCGCCTCAGGTTATGGAGGGAGGTCTGAAAGCTCTAAAGGGCTCATGGTTTGGCTCTGACGTCCTTGACTCCTCTCTCTGGAATGGCCTGAAAACAGATCGTTTTCTCTCAACGTTGGGGCCAAGAGGGAAGCGCGATGTCCCTTTTCTAATAGAAACTTCCCCAACTGACTTGTGCAATCCTGACCCGTTTGAGGGCCTGGTGACTGACTTGGTCCCTCGGTCCCTCGGCCCCGCTGCTCCGCTCGTGTGTGGGCGGCAGCCCGTCCACCCCGCTCGCGTCTAGTCGTGAGTGAGCTCTCTAAAGATGGGGGGGCACTCCCCCCCGTGACCCCATGAAACATGGTAGGTGATAAGACAGCTTTATCCTCTGGGGTGTTTGGCGTTGACTTGACTCCTCACAAGTTTGTGCCTTAGCAGAAAATGAGAATCCCTCACCTTACAAGGTGCCGCTCAGTTGCCAGAATGTCGCTTCAACCCTGTGGGGCTGATCAGGGCGGTGCCATCTCTCCTGTTTTGTGGGTGAGGAGGCCCAGCCTCTGGAAAGAGGTGGCACCTGCCCAGGGCCGCGTGGCCGGGAGAGGCGGGAGGGCCGCGCCTCGGGCCTTTTCCAGGGCGCAGCACAGGCACTGTGGTGACGTTTTACAGTGAGGCGGTAACACTGGCCCTACAGTAGGGAGGTCGTGGCCGCCGCTCCTGCTCAGCACCAGAGGGGATTTGGTGGGGGGGCCTCGCCTTGGCCAGGCCTCCGGAATCCTTCCCTCTAGGCCCAGAGCCGCCGGGGCCAGGAGAACATGCTGTCTTCTTCATGCTGGCTTTATTCCTGGTCCCTTGCAGCCGGTTTTCTGTCATTTTAGCGATTTTCCTACAACTTTAGAGGACTTGGGGGGGGTGGCGGTGGAGAGCAGAAAACTTGCATTTCAAAAGCATGTGAACTTCCAAGGAGGGCAGGGACTGCAGTTTCAGCAGGTGAGTTAGTGTGAAAAGCTCAGGCCCTTCTCTCTGTCCTGTCACCTGCTGCTTGCGGAAAGGGGTGTCAGAGGAACTGGGGAGGAAGCAAAACAGGTTTTTAAAGTTCTTGTAAAATCGTCAGAGTCTTGGAATTTTCCACCTTGAAAGGCCCTTAGGAGCCTCCCTACAGTAGATCATCAGGGTTAGCGGGGCTGCCGGCCTCTTACCCTCCCCTTCAGCCGAACCGCGTCTCTTTCATCTTTTTAAAGCTCCCTCAGCGTTTCTTTGAGGGAAGAAGTGGGTCTTGTTGGCGAGGATGGTTTTGAAGTCTGGTAACTGCCTGATGAACGCAGCTCTGAGGCGCGCAGACCGGAAGTGGAGGCCCCGAGCCCAGGAGTCCGGGCAGGACGTGGCCGGGGAGTGAGGGAGAGGCCCGACCAGACCCGGAGCCCGGGGCGCCTGCACGTCCCTCCGCACGCAGCGCTCGGCGGGGCAGGGGCGGGAGCCACCAGCACAGCAGCTGGAAGACCCGCGAACTTCCCGGTTTTCCTCCTGCTGACACACTGGCGTATACATCTAGGTTCCTAAGTCGCCGCCGGGCCTGGGGTGGGGTCACGGGGCCTTCGAATCATGAAGACTCGGCTTCCAGGCCCAGCCCTGGCCGTCCGAGCGCTGCGCTGGGGGCTGGGAGCCCGAGTGTGCGGAGCCCGCGGCCTGCCCTCGCCGGCGCCCTTGCCCTGCAGTGTCTCCTGAGGTCCTGGGGGCGGCCAGTCTCGTTTCTCTTGTTTCCACGTCGCAGAGGAAACCAAGGCAGAGAAGGAGTGACTCGCCAAGAAGTCTAGCCTTGAGCTTATGGCCCCTGAACCCCAAATGCATTGTTCTTTGCCCTTCCACGCTGACTGAGAGCCAGTCATTGCTCAGAGACGTGGGGATGCACGGGCTGGGGGGACAGCACTCAGAAACAGAGAGCCCACGAGTCCTCAGGGCCGCACGGTGGTGAGCGTGGACTGGAGGGGTGACGGGAGTTGAGAAGTTGGGGCTGTCAGGAACGACTTTCCAGGAGAGAGTGGGATCTCAGGGCAGCCTGGAAGGAGAGGGCGTGATGCGAAAAAGGAAAGGAGCAAGCGTCCCAGCCGGCGTCCCCCGGGGCTGCCCTGGGGGCCGGGGAAGCAGCCGAACAGGGCAGGCGGTCCTGCTGGGGGCAGGGACACAGTCAAGAAACCATAAACCACAGAGGAGAGAGAGACCAAACAGCACCAGAGGCTGGTGGCCAGTAACGGCCATCACCTTACCCCGTGCCCATGCTGGGGACATTTACTCAGACACCTCAGCCGCAAGGTCACGAGATCAGCCACAAGGCGGCCTTGCAAAAAGCCGAAGATGGAAACAGGAGGTGGGGGCAAGTGTTAGGTCCCCTGATGGGAACAGTTTGGTGGGCTCGGGGGTCAAAGGACAGGAAGGCTGAAGCCACTTGAATTGGGGGGAGGGAAGGAGATGAGGGCAGAGAAGTAGACAGGCCCCCTTACACCGAGCCACCGGGTGTGAGTCATTGTCTTCGGAGGGTTTTCAGCAAAAGGAAAGGCATCTGATAGAGGTTTCAGGAAAATCACTCGGGCCACTGGGTGGACAGTGCTCTGTATGGGGGCAGGAGTGGAGGCAGGGCGGCCTCCTGGGGCTCTTGTGGTCCCGCAGCTAATGGGGGAAGGGGGATTGGGCTAGGGGTGGGTGGGGAGAAGTAGCCGGATCCGGGATGCGCTTCCGAGGGACGGGGTCCAGGACATCCCAGTGGGTCAGATATGGGTGCGAAGGAAAGTGAATCGGACCTGACTCGGGGGGCCCGTGGTTTCTTTTGCCACAGTGGGGGTGGGGGATTGATATAAACAGCCGGGGTGCTAGCTGGGGTCCATCGGGGTTTGGGGCCCGTGCAGCCAGGCTCCCAGTAAATGTTGGTTGAACAAGACTGCAGCGAGTGCGAACGGGCATATCTGACAGAGCAGCAGGAAAGGCTGCGGGAGAGAATGTGTGCGCCCCTTTCCAGTGGAGCCAGCGGGTCGGAATCCCTTCCCTGTCTCCCTCCTGCCCTGGGCTGTGCTTGGCTGTTGTGTTTTTCCTAAAGGCTCCTCGCCTTCCAACACATTGCAAACTTATTTACTATTTTTTTAAAAAGTTTTTTAAGTCTGTTTATCTACTTTGAGAGAGATAGCGACCGCATGAGCAGGGGAATGGCAGAGAGGGGGAGAGAGAGAGACAGAGAGAATGAGAGAGAATCCCAAGCAGGCTCTGCACTGTCAGCACAGAGCCTGACGCGGGGCTCAAACTCAAAAAACCGTGAGATCCTGACCTGAACCGAAACCGAGAGACGCTTAACCGACTGAGCCACCCAGGCGCCCCGAACTTGCTTACTGTTTTTATTGTTGGTCTCTCTCCACCCTTCTGGAATGTAAGCTCCGGGAGGGGAGGGTTTTGTCTGTTTTGCTCACAGATGCAAAGGCGATGCACATTTCTCCAGTTGCCGCATTTTGTTCATTGTGTTTGTGTTATGACCCTGGAGATGCCGGGGCTGCCAGAGCCACCGCTCAGTGCCACTTCCTGGCGTGGCGTGCGTGGTAGAGAAGAGTCTGGAACAGAGCAGGCGTTCTGCTTGCTCCCGGCTAGGGGAGGCGCCGAGGCCCCGGGTACCGCCTGTCAGTTGGCTGCCCAGGCCTTGTCCTGCAGGCCTTGACCATGTAGGGGTGTGAGAAGCCTGGGTCGGGCCCGCAGTCCCTCTGGCCCACGCCTCTGCAGCGCGGTGTGGAAGTCCATCTCTGAGAGGAGCTGGTGTTTCCCTTGCCGTCTTCTCCTCACAGGCAAGTTAGAGAGTCTCAGAAGCCTACGGTCAAACAGGCCTTTGGAGGTCATACTGTTCACTTACTGCTCCCAGGGGCGTGTAGCCGGATCATTTGGAGAGCTTCTTGAAACTTCTCTGTCGTCTTCTGTCCCAGAGAAGCCAGCGTGCCTCCGGTTGAGAAACGTCACCGTGGTGGTTCCGGGTTGTTCTCGTGGGAGTGTGTCGTGCCCCTCGGGAGTCCTGGGCAAGACGTGGCCGAGAACTGGGCTAATCCAGTGGTTTTTCTCTGGTAACAACCTGTAAAGAAAAACGACAACAGCTCCCCTTTTTTGAGTGTTCCTTACCACACCTTACGCCGATTATGTTCTGTACATCTTCTGAGGTGCTATGTTATTTCCATCCTGCAGATGAGAACAGGGGTCAGCAAAGAGGTCACTCACTCCAGGCATTGCCTGACAGAGTTGGGTGTGAAACCAGATCTCTCGTGTTCTCAGAAGCTAAGCTTGGCGACGGCTTCTCGAAGGACCTTGCCCTAAATTGCAGAGTCAAGGGTGGGGTCAGAGCTTCCTAATCTCGCTTGTCCTCTGTGGTCTTTGGTTTCACACTGCTCATGCAGCCAGAGACCCAGGAGACCTTCTGTGCGCCCCTGCGGCACCCATGCCTACGCCTGCCGGGCACCCATTCGTTCATCCTGGAGCTCCCAGCCTGCGGCGGGGCGGGGCGGCACGCATTTCTGCCTGTCCCCACATGTACCGGGATGTGTGCAGAACTGAGCCAGTTGCCGTGCTGATAAGGAGGGATGTTAGCTGGGGCTCAGCCAGGGCTCATTCCCAGGCTGTTAATTTCCCCGCTGAGATCAGCATCCCGCCCCAGTCCCTGGTCCAGCCGGACCTCTGCAGCCGGCCCAAGGTCGTGTTGAAACGCATTCCGTCTCCACCAGTGATCAGAATCCCCTACTGTGGGGACACAGGCATGTACTGGAATTTGTAAATGTTCTTGAGGTCCACACGGACCATCAGATGGCTCCCCAAGGAAGGGCTGTGTTAGTGGCCTTGAAAGAAAGTGGGGGAAGTGGGTGTGAGACAGGTTCAGTCTAAGAATATCAGACTGAGGGTCGCCTGGGGGGCTCAGTCTGTTGAACGTCCGACTTCAGCTCAGGTCATGATCTCGTGGTTTGTGGGTTTGAGCCCCACGTTGGGCTCTGTGCTGACAGCTCAGAGCCTGGAGCCTGCTTTGGATTCTGTGTCTCCCTCTCTCTGACCCTACCCTGCTCACGCTGCCTCTGTCTCTCTCTCAAGAATAAATAAAACATTGGAAAATTAAAAAAATATATATATCAGACTCGGTCAGAAGTTGGTGGGATCGTTTTCTCCAGATTTCACTAGACTCCACAGAGAAGTGCAGACGAGCTGTCCAAGCATCTGGGACAGTGGCATTATTAGAACAGAGAAAAGGGAAACACTTTCATTGCAGGTGACATAGCTGTCTGACCCTCCCAACCAATTTGGATGGAAGAAAAGATGACACTGAATTTAGGCTTCATTCACCCAAAGCCTCCTTTGCATTCTCGCGCTTGCAATATGGGGCTCAGACAGTCAGCATTTGAGTTTCCTTGTGTGGCTGTACGCAGACCTCACCCTGTTTTCATTGCTGTAGTTCAGCCGCTCTCAGATGTGGTCGGGAGAACAGCCCTTATAGGGGGTGAGTCAACACTGTATTTATAATAACACTAAGACGTTGTTTGCCTTTTTTACTCATATCTCACAAGTGCATAGTGGAATTTTCCAGAAGCTACATGACATGTGTTGATGTTGTCAACTGTGACGGGTAGTGAAATGTGTGCTTGTGCATTCTTGTGTTTTGGCTCTATTTTTTGTTTTTTGGGTTTTTTAGAGTTGTTTCTTTATTTTTTTAAAATGCTTATTTATTTTGAGAGAGAGAGAGTCCGCACAAGCGGGAGAGGGGCAGAGAGAGAGGGAGAGAGAAAATCCCAACCAGGCTCCCCACCATTAGCCCAGAGCCCAGCGTGGGACTCGATCTCATGAACCGTGAGATCATGCCCTGAGCCGAAGTCGGATGCTTAAGGTCATCTTTCCTCATTGTCCGTTTCCTTTGCCAACTAAAATACCATTTTACATCTAATCACCATTTCCGGTTACTGAAAAGTAATCGTGCCGTTGCCGCCTGAGTGCGCTGGGTGTGGACGCACTTTGTACTGATGCCGCCTGGGTGACGGGGGCGCGGACGCCCTTCATAGACGCCGCCTGAGTGCCGGGGGCGGGGACGCGCCTCGTGCCGACGCCGCCAGAGTGTCCGCGCACACAGACCTGTTACCGAGCCAATATTTCTTGCTCAAGATGGTAGCTTGGCAGCCGATCGTGTTAGCAAACCAGCTTCTGTTTATCTCCTCAGGCTTCGCCACGCCCTGGCCTCCCTGAAGCCTAGTCCAGAAGGATCGTTACCCTCATTTTGCGGAGCCAGGCACGGGCTCCCCCAAGGCCACGTGGCTAGCGGACGACGAGCCGGGCCTGGGCAGAGCTCGGACTGGGGCATCACATCCCCTGCTCTTCCCACACGGCCTCCACGCGGGGCAGTGTTGGTTGGACGTCCCTGGCCTGTGTTTTGCANCTCTGTTCACAGGAAAAGAGCTAGCGCTGCCAGAGGAGCCCGTGGAAAGTTGCAGCAAGGGGGCTCAGGACGGGAGCAAGGGCGAGTCTGTCCCCTCTGGGGACTAGGCCGTGGTTCTGCAGAGAGCAGCTGGTGTGGAGCGGGTGGAGGGCCTGCACCCTGCGGGCCGGGGCCCCAGGGACACTGCACGGCAGGCTAGGGGTGAGGGGTGCCGCGTGTGTGCGTGGAGGGGGAGTTGAAAGGTGAGCAGGGGCACCGAGGGAGTGATGCCTGAGAAACCAGAGGCAGAGACCTCCAGAAGAAGAAGGAAGGCAGGGTTCCAGCTAGTGGTGTCTGTCCCCGCCGCCCCTGGGTGACTCCGGACAAGCCACTTCCTGTAACACGGGGATACACGTAATCACTTGCCCGAGAGGGTTGAGTGTCTTGAGATGTCATGTGTGCTTTGACACAGGGGCCTGCACTCGGGCAGGTGTGCGCTCCATTCTTCGGAGAGAGTCTGGGGTGTGGCCAAGGAGAGGCCGGCCCTCCCCATGCCCCTTGCCTTGGCACTTGGGTTGAGGGGCGGGGGCGGAGCCTGGCACGTGATTCCCTGCACTGGGCACCCGAACAGGCTACCGTGGCTGCACCCCTGCCCCCACCCCCCGTGGCTGCCCTGCTGCCAGCTGAGGGGCTGCCTCCCAGCTGATTCTCAGCCTGCGTGTTCAAGTTCACTCTTATTGCTTGTGTGTCGAAAGTAAGCAAAGCACAGCGTTACAAGCCGCCTCAGAGTCTGACTCTGTTTTTGCTTGGCTTTGGGAATGTTTATCTATGGCCACCTGTCTCTAGCCTCCCTCTGAGTCTGAGCTTGCGAGGGTGCTGGTACCGTGCTACTCCGGGTGGGGGTTGAGGGGATGCACCGGGTGGCTCACACTGTGGCCTGCCCTCCAGTAGCTCCCCTTCTCTGGAGGAGGGCAAGTTCTAAAGAGGGATCACTAAAGCTTGAAAGTGATCAGAAGACGCAGGGCCATCGAGGGGGGCAAGGGACAGACACATGCTTGTTGGGCACGCAGACTGTGCCGGCTACTGGGCACCATCATCTAGAAGAACGCCTCTGTTTTATTAGGTCTGTTTTATGGAAGAGAATTATTTCCAGGGAGCCCCGTGTTCTCCCTGTCATGTCACTAGTAGGAACCCGCCTTGTCACTGTGTGTTTCCTGCTGAGTTATAATCTCCTCAAGGGCAGGACATGTCCCGTTCATCCCCAGAATCTCGCGGTGTGTCTTTCCCTTAGTAGTTATTAAGGGAATGGGAATGAATGTTCCATCAGCCAGAGGTTTGCTGAAGGCAGTGACGCTTGACCTGAGCTTGCAGAAGAGGGAAGACGCAGACCTGTGGATGGAGGAGGGAGAGAGCACCTTAAGGAGGAAGAGAGCACCTTAAGGAGGAAGAAGCACCTTTAATTTCCTGAGTACTACCAGAAGGTCACTTTAACTGGCCCGGCATCAGGAGGATGCCTCTGTGGCTAGACACACCAGGCTGTCCTTCCGCACTGGTTTCTGCCAGGCACGGTGTGGGACAGCAAGGAGGGAGGGTCCCTGGGACCAGCCAAGAGCTTGCCCTGTTGTCTCGGAACTCCAAAGATACACAGGTACGACAGGAACTCAGGGAAGACAGGGAAGCCTGTCTTGAGGAAATGGTCCTTGAGCTGGTGGCGTTCATGCCCAGCAGAGGCCCTTGCCGTGAGAGCTGTTCCCGGCCACGGCACAGCAAATGCTAACGGGTCAGAGAAGGACCATCTAACTCGGCCTAGGGCTTCAAGGAGAGCTTTCTAAAGGGAGTAACGTGAGTGGCGCTTAAGGATGAGTAGGAATTACTGGCAAACTAGGCTGGAAAAAGCATCCCAGGCAGAGGGACTAGCATGAGCCAAGGCAGCCGGGCGTGACCAGGTAGGCAAGGAGTAGAGTGTGAAGCGAAAGGCCACCGGCCTTGCCAGAGCAGGGGCTTCACCCGGTAATGATCATGATGCCCACCCTCCGGTGCCAGAGCACTCCAGCAGCTGCCCCAGGGATTTCCTGAGGAGGGGGGCTGAGAGTGTATTTTAATAAGCACCTTACCAGACTCTGAGGAAAACAGTTTTGAGAACCACAGGCACAGCATGAAGAGAAGACGTTCTGGGTGGTTCACACCAGGGAGCACCCAGATTTAAGGTGGTTTTAAAAATCTGTTTTGGAGCAAAGAGCCCTTGAGGACACCGTAGAAGCCTCCTTCAGAAGGAGCTCGCACACTCACTTTTGCAGATAATTGCAGGTCCAGAGTCCTTTCTGTGGAACCCCCCGCCCCACACCGTGAATCACCCCTCGTGTAAGCGCCGAGTAGAAAACCTCACACGAGGGGCTGCAAGGAGCCTACGGAGAGAGATGGGAGCCAAGGAGCAGGAAGAGTCAGGGACGGGAGAGGTTTCCAGAAGTACGATGTTGCAGCACGTCTGTTCAGTACAGGGGACGAGAGTTCTGTGCACTGCGGAGCAGCCACCTGCCCCATGCATGCCAGGTCCCAGGGTT
>NW_027532747.1:2722939-2724118 GCF_008692635.1 Crocuta crocuta | reverse complement strand
TGGGCACCGGTTCATGCCGGCTCCCATCAGCCACGCCCCCGTTCACAGGTTCCTATTAGGTGCTTAACCCTGAGAGGGCTACTGAGTGAGAGAGACAGAAGCAGCCCCCAGTAGGGCGACCGCTCACCCTGGCTCCCCGCCGCTGTCTGGGTTTTAGTGCCAAGTGACTTGCCCTGGGCCCCAGGCAAACCCCGTTCCCAGTCCTGCCCGGGAGACAGAGTCAGACAGTGTGGTGATTTGTTCTGTCTGCAGGGGGCGACCAAGTCAGGGCACTGGGCTGAGCAGGCGGCTCTGCGGGAGCTGGGGGACCGGGAGGTGGGATCCTGTCTTTGCAGAAGTGACCCTCAGCTGACACTACGAGGAGCTGGGGAGGGCGGAGCGCCCTTGCCCAGAACGGCCTTCTGTCTCTGCGGCCTGGGCAGGCAGGGGGGCGAGGCCGGGGGGGCTCCTGCAGACACGGCCGCCCCCCCGGGCACTGTACACTGTGCGCGCTGGGCCCAGCTCAGAGTCGCAGCCTCCCGGCCCGCTGACCCTGGGCATCGGGAGATGGAGAACAGTGTTGGTAATCCGTAACAGATGCTTTGATTTGGCAGCTCCTCGCCCTCTCAGCGTAAGTGGAGCGGGATTGTAAATGGAATGTTCCCACGAGCTCAGGATCCTGAACACGCTCATCCACTTGGAGTCATGTACTCCACAAACAGTGCTTAGTGTGTCCCGCGCACAGACTGGAGTTGCAGAGGGGAAGGGGGAAGAGGCTCGTGGGGAAGAGGGCGCTGACGCGGGTACCGAGGCGCAGGACACGCTGAGAAGTGCTGTGATCGTGCAGACGCCGCGGGGGTCTCTGTGCCCAAGCCCAGACTCAGCTTTCCGGCGAGCCTCTGTGATGAGCCCTGTGCCTCTCTGTTCCCTTTTCGGCTTTACATCCCCTGTCCTTGCTTGACAAATTTATACTCTGTCCTCGAGGTTTCTGTTGAATAAGCCCTGAAAGGTACGTACTTGTCGGGTGGAAAGGGATTCCCAGCTGACCGCACTAGAGAGCGCATGGCTGGGATGGAGGGTCTGTGCGAGCCTGGGAAAAGTTCAGAAACCTCCTTCCCAGCCTGACGTGTCACGTCCGACAGCTGGTGGGGCAGGTGTCCTGCGCTTTTCCAGAAGCACTGATGGGGCGAGAGTGGGAGG
>NW_027532747.1:2703943-2722265 GCF_008692635.1 Crocuta crocuta | reverse complement strand
GCCGTGGGGGGGGGGGGGGGTGGCAAGCCGCTCCCGTGGGTTAGTTTTATCTCCAGGTGCACGAGAGGTTCTCATGTCGGGTCCAGGAAGATCCCTAGTTGTGTGCAGAAACTTTGGGGTGGAGTTTGCTCCTTTCCTTTTTAAAAAAAATTTATAACGTTTAGTCATTTTTTTGAGACAGAGCATGAATGGGGGAGGGGCAGAGAGAGAGGGAGACACAGAATCCGAAGCAGGTTCCACGCTCTAAGCTGTCAGCACAGAGCGCGACGCAGGACTCGAACCCACGAACTGTGAGATCATGACCTGAGCCGAAGTCAGATGCTTGAACGACCGAGCCACACAGGCGCCTGCTCCTTTTCTTTTTAGGTTGAGGGATTTCAACAGATATTCAATAGCAGTCTCTGATGTGTGCTCTAACAGAGTTAACTGGTGAGCCAGTGACAGGCTGGGCCCAGCAAGTATTCACTGCTATCGAGGGTCTCCCAAGGTCAGATTAGCCTTGAACAGTTGGGGAAACTGAGGCCCAGAGTCACACAGTCTTTCTCCTCTAAGCTTCTGACAAAAGGGCTGTTTAGAGCTTCACGAATGTTGCACATGCCACCAGGAGGGAAATGACAGGCTTCAATTTTTACAAACTCCTACGTACAAATACCTGTACACACACCCATACATGTACCTGTATGCACATCCGTACACACACCCGTATGTACACCCATACACGTACCCGTATGCACACCCGTGCACACACCCGTACAAAAGCCCAAATGACAAAAGGATTGGACCACTTGTTCCAAGAGAGCCCTTCTTCTGAGAGAAAGACTCTGGTTGTACTTACTGCTCAGAGCAGCCTGTTAGGCCCCGTGGGGGAGAAAGTCCATCAGGCTGGTGATGCGGCGTCAGGTGGAATAAACCAGACGGTAGTTCAGCGCATTTCCCACGCCCCCAGTCAGCTGGTTGTTTTGATCACATAAAGACAGCCTGCCAGAGAGAAGCCCTCATGAGGCCCGACCTTAGCTTCCCCTCCAGCTGCATGTGCCTCAGGGCGCCTCAGAGCCAGGGAGGGTGGGAGCTGTGTGTGCCCGTCAGCTTGGGCACAGAGTGTGTGCGGCCTGCTGGGGGGGGGGGGCGGATCTTGTCTGGTTTCATTTAGTAAAGGCAATTTTGTATGTACATTTTTAAAAATAACTCACTTCGTCATTCAATAATATTTTTAAAAACATTTGCCTGAGCTGCCCTCAGATGGTAACTGATGTAGACAAGTGAAGTTCATGGACAGTGCTTAGTTTTCATACCCAGTGAAGACACAGAGGAGCCCGGAGACCGCATGGAGCTCAGAGACCAGGTCCAGGCAGGAGAACAATCAAAATCCTATGAAAATGGAAACAAAACTCCCAAAGGGATGTAATAATCTTAAGTAGACAACATGGGTATTTTCTTGCATTTCAGCTTTGTTAGTGGTGATAAAATAAGCAGAGACAGATCAGTGCCATTCAAGTGGGGGGAAAAAGAACAGGGTTTTTTGGTTAATGCCAAGTTCAGTTTGCACGTCAAGTGTTAAAAACAGCAACCGCAGGGAACCCATGCCTGTAACTACCACGGGAAGGGTAGTTGGTGTGTAAACACGTGCTTGGGTGCAGCACGGTAGTGAGCACTTGACCCCTCCCGTCACCCGTGTGACCCTGAACCACGTGTGGTGACCCCAGGCCCCCGCCCCCAGGAGCTACGGTACCCTGTGTAGCACGCCGGCTGTCCGCCTCCGCCACCCGGAGTCCCACATCCCCTTCCTGAGATCGCTGGGGGTGAGGGTTGAGGCTCTTCGTGGGCAGCACACATGGCGTCTTCTTCAGAAAGTCTCTAGCCCCCCTGGCCCCCCGGGTTCGCTGAGGCGTGTGAGGAGCCGCCTCGTGTTGGGGGTAGCTGGGAGCTCTCTAGGGCAGGGGCTGCCCTGTTCATCTCCCCGTCACTCAGTGCCTTTGACTCCCGGGGCCTCTGTGCTTGTCTCACTGACATGCAGACGTGACACCCAGTCATAGGACCCAGACACGAAGGAAGCAGGGGCCGCTGGAGGAGAGGGACCGGGGACGGCAAGGGGGCTTGCGGCCTTGTCCCGTGAATGGTGGGGGGGGCTCCCTCCAGTTGTCCCGTGGGCCGTCCCAGGCCGTCCAGAACACCTCTGTGACTCTGGAAGACAGAGAGGGCAGTGTCGCTCAGAACTGCCGAAACTACTTCCCAACCGAATGGGCTGCTTTGGGGAGCAGTGAGCCCCCCACCGGCAGCGGTTTCGGTTCAAGGCCTCGTCTGCATGCAGAGCTGCCTCAGAAGGCCTGCTGCACTGGACGTGACAGTGGCTTAGGGCCTCTCTAGGCCCTGAGATCCTGCAGGGAGCATAGATTAAGCCCCTGCTGTGTGCCGGGCTGCGGGCCTGCAGGCACGCCCCGTCTGCGCAACAGGGCATGTCGCTTTGGGTCTCCCACGAAGCAGACCCCAAGCCCCTTCAGATGATTTGCATGCAAGAGATTCGTGGGGACCCATCAGCGAAGGATGGAGGGAGCGGGAACAGGCGGGGGGAGCCCCGGGCCGTGATGCAAGTGTGCCGTCTGTGAAAGGAGGAGGGGCGGAAGGGCCTTGTGGGAGGCGTCCCAGGCCGATGCAGGGTCCCGAGCGAAGGCTTCCCCCGTGGAAGAGCCCCAGGTCCATCAGAGTGAGCTGGCGTGTCAGTTGTTGGGGTAGAGTGGCCAGGGAAACATGGCCTCTGTGCGTGCCTCGGTGGGGCACCTGGCACCATTGGGTCAGCTCTGCTCCCACAGCAGGACATCTGAAGGGCACGCCCGAGCAGCCGCTACCCAGGCATTGTAGAGAGCATCAGCCATCACGCAGTACCTTCCCGGATTTGCTTCCCCAGAATCATCGCAGGGGCTTCCGCAGTCACATGCCAGCAAATGGTAGAGCTGGGACCTCAGCTCCGAGCCCCCTGACCTCTGAGGTCCGTGGTTTGCTAAGTTGTCAGGCTCTCCCAGCCCCCGAGGGCTTCAGGAACACACATGCCTACTCGGCATTCACAGTGACCAACAGAGCAGGTCAGCGGTGGTAAGCAACACGCTTTAGGCCATTGCTTGATCTGTGCTTACTCGACGCGGGGATGGAACCGTGATCTCCCCCTCTTCTACTTGACGTCCTCAGGACAGCAGGGGACCCCCAAGTGCAGTCTGGTAAGATACATGGCCTCAGGCTCCCAGACTCAGAAAAGTCAAAGCATAGCACCGTTTTGTGGTTTCTTTTTTTCCTCCCTGGCCTGGCTGGCTGTGGGCAGGAACCACGCCCATTTTGATCATCACTGATTTCTTCTTAAATATTTATTGAATATATGATAAGTTATGGGGGGAAAGCACCATTGCACAGTTCACTTGCTATACACCCGGCCATGCACAGAGCTCTCAACACAGGGCTTGGTCGGTTGAGGTCAAGCCCACCCGAGACTCTTGAACCCCGAGCACAGCTGGGGGGCCAGCAGGAAGTTGGAGCCCCAGCACTGGCACAGGAGGCCCTTGGCTGGGTAGTCGTAAAATGTAAAGCAAAGTAGAGGAGTGTGTGCAGAAGGGCTTGTGTGTGCCCCGGACACACAATTATTGCTAAGATTATAACAGTCTGTACACCGGGTCGCCCACTGTCTGAGTCCCGGAGGAGCTGGGTCCTGAGGAAGCCCAGTTCTTTGGGAGACTTAAGGAACCGACTGTGTTGGCCAAGTTGAGGTTCCCAGGTCACCGAGGGCTAATCCCATAAAAACCCTACTTTGTCACCCAATCGTCTGGTCGGTGGAGGGGGGAGGGGATCTTTTTCAAATGTTTTGCTTCCCTGACTTCTTACATGGACATAACATGACTTTTTCTTGACTGCTTAGTCGCAGCGCTATGATTATCTGGGACTCACATTTCTCCTATATTAACTGGCTTCAAATTGCTGGGCTTAAAATATTGTTTCTAATTCTTAAATTGCATTTATATGCCCTCCCTTTTTGATAACGGCCACTCCTCACTGTCACGGGCATGCCTGCTTATAAGGAGCGTGCCTTACCTTTTCAGTTTGGGAATTCTCATATGCTAGAGACTGAGAAGCTGCACAGCCAAGATTATCGGGCCCGTATGCGAGTGAAGAGGTCAGGGGGCTCGGAGAGACCCCCTCTGAACAACCTGGTAGGAGCTGTGGTGCACCGATCTTGGTAGATGACCGTTTTCTCTCTCTGGGGGCTTTTAGTACCTCTTTCCTGGTTTCCGTCGTGTTCTTAATGGATGACGTTGCTTGCGAAATCGTGTCAGCACAGTATGGTGCCACCATCTTTTATTGTCACTTACATCCCTCTGTCCTGCAGAAGGTCAGCCAATCATTGTGTCATCTGCATAGCTTGTCTGATGCTTCCCCGCCCTAATATCAGGCATTGAGCCTTTTGTTATCTGTTGTAAAAATACTGTCTGTGTCGTGTGCTTTAGAGTCGACAAAACTGGTTGGAAATCACAAATTTAATCCCTGAATACCTGTGTGAGTTTGTATAAATCTTTCCAAGTCTCTGAGCCACTCGTTGCCTGTCTACAAAATGGCGGCAGTGAATGGCTATGTCCTGAGTTGTGACACTTGGATGCTTTTAATGCAGTGTCTCATTTAACACCGTGACTAGAAGGGTGTATAGACAGTTGGCGAATTATAATCGGAATTTCCTTTCTCATTCAAGCACTTTTTCCCTGAAAGGGAAGCCGTGTTTTCTAAGCTTTGGGAACTGTTGTCACAGTACTTCCTCTCCACTCCTTGAGGTCCTTGGAGAATGAAAACCGCCCTTCCGGCGGCAGTGGGAAGCCCGGGCGATTGGAAGTTTCTTTGTGTCAAGGAGCAGTCGGCGTCCGTTTCAGAAAAGGGAAAGCCGGCTTCCAGAAACCTTCTAGCTGAGGCTGACGCTTAAGTTTTCTCTTGGTCTGCAGTGAACAGAGTATCTGCCAAGCCCGGGCTTCCGTGATGGTCTACGACGACACCAGTAAGAAATGGGTTCCCATCAAAGCCGGCCAGCAGGGGTTCAGCCGGGTCAACATCTACCACAACACTGCCAGCAACAGCTTCAGAGTCGTTGGGGTCAAGCTTCAGGACCAGCAGGTGAGCGCTGGAGCCACAGGCTACACTCAGGGGCACGTGCCCCGCCCCCCCCCACCACACTCACACATACTGAAAATATGTAAGTCATAATAATGATGTTGATGAGGTCAGAATGTGGAGTCCTGAGGTCAGGGTTCCCATTCTGCCTCCATACGAGACCCTGAGCACGCCGTCTTCCTTGAACTTCATTGTTCATATCTGTCTTAGAGCCAGTAATCCCCACTCTGTCTTCCTCACTGTGTCATTATCGTGTTAGAATAAAGTACTGGGTGTGAAACGGCTCTGAAAAATGACATTGCAGACTGTGAGTGTTACTTCCTGCCTGCCCGGCCATAAGCGGTAATGCTGTGAAAACGTCTGGTTCATCAGCCCCCATAAAGTGTAACTTTGGAAAGGATAGTAAGGTGACGCGAAGAGTCGGGGATCACTTCTGTCCCTGAGGGCACGTCCTGGGCAAATCAGACAAGATGGCTGTGAGTGTCCCTGGTGAGTCTGCACACACAAGGCCAGTCCGCCTGTGTGAGAAGTGGTTGTGCTCACGCAGGGAGGGCAGAGTACTGGGCCGTGACCTGGACTGAAATAGAGACGTGGAAGAATAGAGCTTAACCGCAGTGACTCTGGTTACTGCTTAATGTCCTCCCTCCAACTCTCTGAGACCGATCTTTTTAGCAGTGAAATGAATAGTTCCGTGGTTTCAGCGTTTATGAAAAACTCTACCCACATAACATCTCCTGGCGTCCTTTGTCGGTCAAGTCTGAGCTAAACTGAGCAGCAGGTTAGCTGTTACTTCTGCAAGAATCGGCGTGTTAGCAGTTGAAAAACAAAGAACAAAGACCCAGGGCTCTATTTTGAGTACGTCGCCTGTTGAATGGGTTTCTACTTTGGCCAAAACAACCCTGTTAAGTTTCAGATTCCTGTGGCTGAACGGGAGAGCCCCTCCTCAGGACCCTCAGTAAAGGGTCTAACCTGGAACTCTTGGGGACCTTCAGATGCATCGCTTTCCCTTGTCGAAGAGCCTTACTGCTAGCAAGGTTTTCCTAGAAACCTTCTAGAAGCTGCTTCCCTGTTCTTCCAACTCACGGGTTCTGGCTCTGCCTTTTAGAGGTACATTGTGCCATGTATTGCAGCATATACAGCCCCAGTTGTGGTGACAGCCAAAAACCTCACCCATGTTTCCCTAACACCCCTGGGTGGGGGCTGGCAGGGCAGCCCCTCCCCGCTACTTGGCTTTGACCTAAGGGGCCATTACCCAGGGCCTTTCCCGAACCACAGTGGGTGTTCCCTGAGCAATCACTTTTACCGTGACAAGTTTCCTGTGCCCTTCACACCTCTGGATTGCCCTCCAGGGCACACTAGGAAGACACCGCGGTGTGCCGGAAATGGCACAGCGCTGGAGAACGGGATTCCCGGAGGCCAGCATGCACCTTGTTCTCCGGGGCCTCGGTGGGAAGCACATACCGGGGCTCCTTCGGGAGGAGACCTCTTCCCCGTGCGGGGAGGGACTGGTGGCGGTCCTCAGTGATGTCCTGGGGAAATTCGAAGGCTGTGTTGACTCTGAGAGACTCCCAGAGTCTGACAGAGAAGTTACCAGCACAGCCTTCCACCTGGAATTGCATCTTCAAGAGGCAGTTCCTGGAATGTGGCTGACCCTCTTTCCCAAGATGGATGGGTGTGTCCCTAGGAACGTACAAGGCATTCTTTGTAGCCAAGGCTCTAGAGAAAGTGGCAGGAAACCTGGCCCACAGTAGCTCCTGTGTAGCTCCAGGGGAGTTGATTTTTCTCCAGATTGATTTTTCTGCATGGAGGGCAAGGTCAAACATTTAGGGACAGGCCGAGAGCCCCGGGTTTATAACCCAGTCAGGTTATCATGCACATTTAATGCGCTGTATGGTTCATGGCGCACCTCCCATGCCTGTTATTTCAGCCTCCCAGGAGCCCCAGAGGGTGACAGTGTATGAATTCTCACCCCTGTCTTGCTAAATAGGCAGATAGAAAGCCAGGGGATCGTTGGTGGAGAGAGGGACCGATGCGCGCCCCTATCACGAGCAGCGGGCTAGCCCGAGTCTCACATTACAGGGGAAAAAATATCAAAATGAGCGATGGCACAGAAAATGTCAGTGAGCTGCCAGGCTGAATTGACATGAGGGGTCCAGAAGAAGATGGGTTATAGCCCTGCTCTCTGTGCGCTGGTCAGACTTCCCCCGGAACGTCGGGGCGAACCCAAGTGTCACAGGCTGGATTCCATACGGGGAAGGCGCCCAGATGGTGACCGGTCTGCCAACAGCACCGCACTGTGGGACAGCTCGGAGGGGCAGGGGGGCGGGGCCACAGGCTCCACACCGCCCACGGACTATGTGTGGAGGAGAAGGCTTGCTTTTCCTTGGCCCCCCGAGACAGGGCTAGGCATCCCGCGCAGACACCACCGTGAAGGTTTGAGCTGTGCAGCAGGAAGCGCGTTCTTCACACGCGCGTCGTCGGAGGGTGGAACGCATTGCCAGCCCCCAGGCCAGCTGGCCGCCTGCTGAGAAGTCTGGGAAGGACGCTCCTTCACTGGACAGAGATTTGGGTGAGAGACCTCAGAAACCTTCACTCAGAAGCCCAGTTCCGTGGCCTTTAGCTCCAGGTGAACGTGTGAGTCAGAAAGACTGCTCTCTTTTTTTTTTTATTGTCAGGGGCCCTTGACCGCTTGTACCCAGAGGCCTCAGAAGCATGCCAGTCCTCCCTTGGAAGACAGGGAAGGCCCTGTCACTTAGTCCCACACCCGTGCCCAGATAGACACGCAGGCTTGGTAGCTGTGGGCTCGTGCACAGAACAACGTAGGACCTTTGAACATAAGTTTGTCCTGCAGCGGCTGTCCAGACCAGCCCTCCCAAATCTCAGAGAATCGTTTTACAGACAAAACAGATCAGGACAGAGGCTGAAGTGGACGAGTGGGGGAGGCAGACCTACCGACGCTGACTGTGGGCTGGCGTGGCTGTGTCAGCGTCATACACGATAGGCTTCAAGACAAGGAGTATCACTAAAGGTAAAGAAGGACCTTTTTCATGATAAAAAGGTCTCTGGCAAAGGAAGACCGAACAATTCTACATTTATATCTTCAAAACATCCAGGGGTGCCTGGGGGGCTCAGTCAGCCAAGCATCTGACTTCAGCTCTGGTCATGGTCACATTGCTCTTGCGTTCGAGCCCTGCGTCAGGCTTTCTGCTGACAGTGCGGAGCTCACTTCAGATCATGTCTGCCTCTCTCTCTGCCCCTCCCCAGCTTGTGCTTTTTCCCTGTCTCAAAAATAAGTTTAAAAGATTAAAAAAAATAATAAAGCCAAATGGACAGATCTAACGAGACAAACGGACAAATCAAGAAGCAGAGTCGAAGATTCTCATCAGACCTCTGAGCAACTGACCGAACAAACAGACAGAAATAAGTAAAGAGATAGGAAATTTGAATAACGTCATTAACCTATGTGACCTAACATACGTTTAGAGAAACCTCAGCCAACAGTGGTAGAATATACAGTCTTCTCAAATACGCATTGAACATTTACCGAAGCACCACCGCAGTCATTGTGACACTGTGGGGTCTTCTCTCCTTTTGCTTTAAGATCCCTCAACCGTTCTTGATGTGACGTGGTTTCCAGACTCTCTTCCACCAAAAAACATTTCCCTCCGGCTCGCTCTGGTTTGCTAAAGTCACTAAAAGTGCAGCACCAAAACCCGAGACCATTGAACACAGAGCTCCTGGGAGGGACTCCCCACGGCAGGAAGGAACAGGCTCTGCCACCCTACCCCAGAGAGGCTCTGGCCTCTCTACCCCCGTGAGTGTGCTCTCGTCTTAAGAGCAGTTAACCAGCGCTGTCTCGCACTCTTTCTCAAAAATAAAGACATTTTTAAAAAGGGTGGGGGGAGGGGGAGGTGCCTGGGTTGCCAAGTCAGTTAAGCGTCTGACTCCTAGATTGCATCTCAGGTCACGATCTCACAGTTCATGGGTTTAAACCCCAAGTCGGGCTCTGCGCTGACAGTGTGGAGCCCACTTAGGATTCTGTCACCCACTCTCTGCCCATCCCCACTCACCTGAGCTCTCTCTGTCTCTCTCAAAAACAAGTAAACTTTCAAAAAAAAAAAAAAAAAGAGTGGTTAACCAGAAGTCACTGTGCCCTTTCTGGTGCATACATGCCACAAAACCCCAGCCCTTTTCTGATGGCCTGGAGCTAACCCTAGAGAGAGCCCCCCCAGGAACCTTGCGCTGAAACCTGACACAGTTGTGTTTCTTTGGCTGATTCAGCATGCCTGCGCTCACACGCTTGCACTCTCTCTCTCGCTCTCGCTCTCTTTCTCTTCCGCTCTCTCTCTCTCTCCCTCCCTCNTTGTGCCCACATTTGCTGTCCTCTGACCTTACCTCACCCAAAGCACAGCAGAACGGAGCAGTAGAGGAGACTGATAAATCAGGGGTCACAGCTTTGCGCCTAGCCCACCAGCAGGGTAGCTTGGCCACCCTGCATCTCTGAATCTTTTCCTGAGCTCACCTTCCTGACCCACGGGGACAGGAAACAGGCTCTGTCCAGCCTCAGATCACAGAGCCCTGGAGCCTCAAAGCCAGAGGGGATCTGGACAGTCCTTCCCAGCGTCTCCTGAAGTAGATCCTTCCCCCGGCATCACCCACAGCCTCGTCCAGACCCACTCACTGACACTCTGCTGGGTGCTCACACACGCAGGATTTCATCCCCACACTGCACCATGAGGCTGCCGTGCTGTGGTCCTGTCCACTCTTCCCACTTTCCAGGTCAGAAAACAGATGGCAATTAAGTTCCATGAGGTCGGATCATGTGAGGAGCGGTAGCCGGGCAGCTCTAGGCCTCCCCCTGCCCTCCCTGAGCCACACTTAGGAAACATCACCTTGCAGAACTTGGAAGTACTTCTCTGTTAAGTGTCTGAGAGCGTAGGTGCACGGCCGGGCCAACCTGGAGCCACTCTCCCCTCTGCTTGTGGGCACCGGAAGGTCCAGGCCGTGCCCGGGCCTGCTCCTCACTGTCCCTGCTGGGCCTGGCTGGCTCCCAGCGGGCAGTGGAAGTTTGCTGATGGATACATTTGTGCGACACACTAACTTTTCTAACCTAGCTTTTTAGCTGATAGCCCGTTTAGTAATGCATCCAAAGTACTAGGCCCTGTGCACGTGGGAGGCACACACAGGACCTGGCAGACCCTCGCCCTGGGGGTCTGCGTGCCCAGAAATCTAGATAAGACGTGCATCACGGTGTGGCCTTCCCAGTAACCCTACTGGGAAAGCATCATTACCCCCGTTTTGCAATTGGAGAAACGGAGCCCCAGAGAAGCGCCATGACTGCCATGGGCGGCGTGGCTGAGGCAGGCCCAGCACTGGGCGCTGGGACCCCGACTCCCAGCTCCGGCCTCGCATCTGGAGCATTATTAGAAGAAGGAGCTGGTTTTCAAACCCTCGCCATTCCGTAGATCACGCTGAAAAGCTGCCTGGCCTCACCGTCCCCAGGGGACACACTATCCCTGCCCCAGAGCCGCTCTCTGCAGCTCACTTACCTTTTATTTATTTACACGCATTTCTCTGTCTTTTTCTCTCTAGGTTGTGATCAATTATTCAATCGTGAAAGGGCTGAAGTACAATCAGGCAACGCCCACCTTCCACCAGTGGCGAGATGCCCGCCAGGTGTACGGCTTAAACTTTGCAAGTAAGGAAGAGGCAACCACGTTCTCCAATGCCATGCTGTTTGCCCTCAACATCATGAACTCCCAGGAAGGAGGTAAGTGGGGCTCTGTCTTGGCCTGGGCCGGAGACCGCCCACCCCTACTCCCTCCCACGCTGCCAGCTCCCTGGTGTCCCGGCCACCGCGCCAGGCTGGTGCTGTGTGGGTTCTCGGAGAGGCCTGCTGACGGGCCCCAGATTTACAGCAGACGTTAACGGTGTGGAGGAAGAGAGTGCCGTTCACTTCTTCTTGCCATTTGCGAGCTACAGCTCTGCGCCAGGCGCTCCTGAGGCCGTGTGCCCAGCTGTGTTTCGCGTTTGCTATCTTCTGTGTTCTAGAATGCATGTTGAGCAGAGATGGGAGGGAGCCAGCATACGATTCATTCGTGAATTAGTCCTTCATCTGGTTAATCAGCTTTTACTAAATGTTTGCTGAGCGTAAGAAACTGGCCGGGCGGGCAGTGTGGGTAGGAGATGATCAGGTTGCGTCCTTCCCCTGCGGACACCGAGCACTTGGAGTAGGGAGATCCCTTACGCTGACATGGTGCTTCGTGCCCCGAGCGTGGGCCAGGGACTGGGGCGGGGGAGGGGGCTCAGGACGCAAGTCTGGGCTCCGGTTCTGAAGGGCGAGGGGCTTACAGGGCAGAGGAGGAGCCAGGCAGAGGGACAGCGAAGGCCTCCGGGCCTGAAAGCCCTGCGTGTGCGGAGAGAGCCCCCTGCAGGGCCCCAAAGACCAGGGAGACATTGGGCGGGCTCGGTACTTGGGGGAGACGGGGGCTGCAGGAGGGAGCAGGCTGGGGTGCTGCCAGCCTGTTTCTAAGCAGGACAAAACCATTGGTGGCTCTTCTTGGAAATGGGAAGACGGGAGCTTTCTAGGGTGTGGGTGTCTTCACGTCCACGGTCCTGCACTTTGCCGGAGACCTTAATCTTGGGAGAGTCTGTAGTCATGAACGGGGCTTAGGCTCATGATGCTCCGTGTGAGTCCTGGCTCTGCCACGTTCCAGCTAAGGGACAGGCTTTGGACAAGTCACTCCCATTTTCTGCGCCTTGGTTTCCTCATCTATCAGATGGGGGCGATAAAGGATGTTTTTAGATTTGATTTGGTTTTTTTAAGTCGGCTCCACGCCCAACATGGGGCTCGAACTAACAAGCCCAAGATCAAGAGTCACACTCTCTACCACCTGAGCCAGCTGAGTGCCTCTTAGGGTTGTTCTTAAATTTGAACTGGCAGAATGTGAAATACTTAGCAGGCTGCCTGACACACGTCCGTCACCAGTGTTGGGGGTTGTCAGTATTACGACCACTTCGGCTGTTGGCAGAGTGGGGGGGGGTGGCGTGGTGCCGCAGCCCCGGGGAGATGGCTTCTGTGTATCCATTGGGCCTGACAGATTGCGGCTTTGGGGCACAATTTAAACTCTTAGGGAAATTTTTTTTTTTTTTTTAAGTAGATGAAAACGTTTTGCGTATGCTGCCCGTGGGTCACACACAGCACAGTACTTGCAGAGTCCTCTCCCCTCCGAGAACAGGCTCTGGGGTTTGGGGTTTCCTGGCAAGAACGTGGGACCCGTGGTAAGGGAGCCGCCTGACCATGTTGAGTGACAGAGCAGGGACAGCTCCGGAAGCGGCAGAGGCGCACAGCAAGTGTGTATTAAACTGTCTTTTTTCCCACCCAAGAGCCTGTACCTGGTGGTGAGGTCAGCTGGGTTTACGGTTTCCTGTCCGAACCACCTCACCTGCCCCAGGACATGAGAGTTGAGCTGTCTTTGATCTGTTCAGATGGGCATGTCGAGGGGCAAAAACTGAGTTTTGAGTTAAGCAGACTACTGATGCTTGCAAAGCAAGCGCTTATTCTAAATAAAAACTCCTTGTTGCTTTATTAAATCCTGATTAAATTCACCCGAGTCATAGGGAAGTCAGCTAATCAACCCTCATTGCCACATGAGAGCCCTCGACTGTTGTGAGGAAGTCACTCATGTGAGTCCCCTAGGAACCCAGAGCTCCTCTGCCTCCTTTGGGCCGAGGGTGGGGTCACCAGGTAAGAGTGGCCTCGGTGACAGCTCCCAGAGGCGTGACCTCTGGTAGAAGAAGGTCCGGTTGCACCGAGAGGGTTTTAGCTTCTTCAACTGCGGTGTGCCTCCCGCCCCCNTTCACCTGCTGTGTGCCCCCCCCCCCCCGGGCCCCCCCTCCATCCACAGGGCCCCAGAGAGACCGTGCCCCTCCCCCTCCTCCCCCAAGGGCAATGGGGACCGCAGCCTCTGAGACGACAGAGCAGATTGTCTGTGTTTGAACTTCGCTGTGTGTGTATTTCATACACTGCGCACCTGGTGCCTGACTTCTCTCCGTCCATATTGTGTGAGGGGTTCATCTAGGGAGTCGTTCACCTCTGTCGTTGCTCCTTGTCACCGGGGCGCACCCTGCCACGTGGATCCACCATTTCTGCCATCTGCGGTCCAGCCTGTTAGAGCCAGCTCCGCGCACCGACAGCCCCTCCGCCACCATCTCTGTCCGGCAGCCTCCACGGATGCCCTCCCGCTGCCGGACACTGTGCTGCTTTCTGTTAAACCCCTCCGAACCTGCGCGTCCTCAGTGGGAGGTGGTTTGCTGTAGCGGGAAAGGTATCTGTTTGGCGACAGCGAGATCTTCTGTTAAGTCTTTGTTCCACTCCCCGTCTCCCTGGGCTAATGAACCCTCCTTCCCAGGGTGGTTTCGAAGATTCATTTTGAAATGTGTACCAAGCTGTTAGCATCCAGGGCCTGGAATGTGATAGGAGCGCAAACAATATTGGCACTTTATCTTTTGTTCTTCTTAAATGTGGTCATCTTCTGTAAGCTTCAGCGTCCCTCCTCATCCAGGAAGGGCATCCATCCCGCTGCAGAGTTGGGCAGAGGGCGCACGGGCCCGCTGTGGCGTCTGGCACCTCATAAGCGGTCACCTGCCGCTCCTTCCTTCCCTGGTTGGCACCCAGGACCTGTGCCTTCGGATCGTGCCCTTTGCTGAGACTCCATGTCTCCCCAGGTTGTGTCCTGTTAGGCGTTTCCCACATCCACCTGCTGGTACGCGGGTAGGTGCCGCTGTGGCCCCTCCATGGTCTTTAGCGCCTGGCAGGTATGCGAGGCCTCCATCCCAGCCCGAAAGTCACCTGTCAGAGCAAACCGCAGATGCTGAGGGCTGGGTAGTGAACCATCTTCCTGCCCCGCCTCTCTCCCGCCTCTGGCGCCGGCCCTGGGGGACGAAGGCCCGGATGACACCTAGGTTAGCAAACTGAGGCTCCAAGAGGAAAGCGACCCGAGGGTTAGCCGAGACCCAGCCCCAGGACCGTGCTGACTCAGCAGTCCGCACTGTGTGCGCACTAGCGGCCAGCACGGAGCCCCGAGCCTGGGCTCTCTTTGCTACTTCCTGCCTCGCCACCTAGTGAGGCCCATTGTCAGCCAGGATCCTCAAGATTGTTCTAAAGAAAGAAGGGGCACAACACAGTAGTATATTTGCTGCGAAGCCTGCACAGAAGTGACGGCTGGGCACTCGATCCTTGGAAGACCTGTGTGCTGACCTTGTTCCTTGGTACCTATGGCTTCTGTCTTTATGCAACAGTGACTTTTATACTCATTGCTCAACCTCAGGCCCAGCCTAGGGAACTTAAGTCAAGTTAAATAAAGTAACTGCCTGGAGCTTGGGGGCCTCAGTTCCTGGGTGGGGGAAGGGAGGAAGGAGGCACAGAGCTCGCTTAGGGTTCTGTTGGGACCCCCAGTCTCCGGATTCGGGGATTATCTCCGTGGACAAAGGGCAGTCCATCCCTGGGAGGCTTTCTCAGCAGTACCCAAAATCTGGAGGTGGGTTGGGGGGTGGGAGGAGCTGACTGTTCCTAGAGCGTGGCTGTCTTGTGAGCGGAGAAGGCGCACTCCTCCGTGCAGCCCCCATCGGGAGAAACGGAGGCTCCCACCTCGCTGTGGTCACTGTTGTCCATGCAGGTTGCCGCCCGCCCCCCCTCCCCCACAGTTCTTCACAGAGCTTGGCCCACAGACCGTACTGCGCAGCTTCTCTGGGCTTCTGGGCGCTGCGCGACAGGGTGTGATGGCCAAGGATGGGGTCTATGCTAAATTCAGAGCTCAGGGTGGGGCGTCTTTGGCCTAATTGGATGACACAGATGATGGTTAGAGTAATAATAATAGTACCTGTACTTTCCCTGAGAAAGCCTAGGCTCCTTGTTTCTCAGCCATCTCTCTCATGTGCCCCTCCCCGCCCTTCTCAAGGAAACTTCCCACTAATCAAACAGCCCCCTAGGGGCGAGGGCTGCAGAAAGACCCTGCCATGCTGGGGAAGTACCTCCTCAAGCTCTGAAGTGCTCCTATTTTGGCCTCTGTTAGCAGGAGGCAGTGAGGCCAGCCTCCGTCACACACATGTATTCCAGCGGGGAGGCGAAGACACGGGGCATTGGGATGTTGGGGATTTCACCGTTGCGGTATCGGCGGCAGCGGATGTCCTTGGTGCAGGACGGCGTGGTCGAGCGTGAGGACATACGCGTGACTTCCCACTTGCAAAGTGCTGCATCCTCGAAGCACAGAGGATCTTGTATTTCCTTTGGCACGTGAGTGGAGGCCCCGTGGCATCGCGTGCTGGCAATCAGGCTTGTGATAGACAGTAAACACAGCTTCCCCACCGGACTGCAGGTTGGTATTTTAGGAGTCGTTGCTGTGACTCGTGTCTGCACGGCCCGGGAAAAAACCCTTGCTTGCCTTCCCTTTCATTCTCTGCGCCTCTCCTCCCACCGGACACACTCCGTCAAGTTCAGCGCCGAGAATCGAGTTCAGTGCCGAGAATCATGCTTGTCCGTCACACAGAGATTCCAGGGCTGTTCCTTCGTCTGGCTTCTAACAGGAGGGAAGGGAGGTCTGAGAGCTGAAAGACCTACATTCTTCCAGAAGCTGGCAGGTGGGGTGGTTTCCCAGTTAGCGCACGCCCCTCTTGCACTCTTCTCCCCCTCGAGGGCACGTCTGACCAGGGTGCTTCCCTGCTGTCTGCTGGCCCCGGAACACACCGTCCTGCTGTCCCTACTTTAAAAATGGACAGAAACCAGAGAGGCGGGATTCCGTGGCTCTGCGGTTTTTGAGGAGGCTGGCAACATTACCATTTTAAATGATCTCAGGAGTATTTTTAAAAAGAAAGGATGCCAAAAGTGACAAGAAAGGCACACAGAGAGCCTTCCGACGAGCTTGTGGTCTTTTCACGGAATATGCAGCCGGCAGAAGGGCACACAGCCAAGGACAAATCTGGAAAGGGCAGACCTCACGGGGGTTGGATGCCAGGATTTCTCAACTGTTGCTCCCTCCCTGGGGGTGTTTCTTTCCGTCTCTGCTTCTCCCAGCTGCGCCCGTCCCGCTCAGCCCCGTCCACCTTCTCAGCTTCCTCCTCCAGCCGCTTTCTATTCCTTCCTCCTTCCTTGCACCCTCCTCCCTCGCACGGGAACGTCTGTGACCATGACGCCCCGTCCCCGATCTGGGCCTCTCACCACCCGTTCTGTGCTCCCAGGGCTCCCCGTCCACGTTCCCCTTGCCAGCCACATGCTCAGGCCTGGCTGCCATGGAGGCAGGGTCACGTCCGACCTGTTCCCAGGGCACCCTGGGACCTTCTGAGTGCCCAGAACACACAGTACGTGCCCTGTAAATGTTCGCTCTTGTAGAACCCACTGTGATCTGCTCGTGGGGGCTCAGCCTCTGTGTTCCTCGGCACCAGAGGACTTTACTCTTCGAGTTCCCCCGTTTGGTCAGTGGCTGTTGTTTAAACCTCCTGCCTGTCTGTCCGGCTCTCGGTCGTTACTTCTCACTGTCGATCAGATCCCTGGCTCTGGTGCCCCTTCTCCCTGTTTGTTCGTGCTCATGGCCCTGTCCCGGACTGTGAGTTGTTTCCCAGGGGCCACGGTGCCGCCGGCCCCAGCCCCCAGCGGCCGGTGCGCGTCTGCAGGACAGCTCTGCCCCCAGCAAGGGGCAGTGCCCCGGGCTGCTGGAGGGTGTGTTCCCCTTGCGTTCTCGCCTCCCTTTTCCTCTTTCTGGTGGACAGCTTTTCACAGTCTTGCAAAGCTCCTTCTACGGGGCGGGGAAGTAGCTATGCGTTAAGAGTAATAGGAGTGGAGGGGCGCCTGGGTGGCTTAGTCGGTTAAGCGTCCGACTTCGGCTCAGGTCATGATCTCGCGGTTCGTGGGTTCGAGCCCCACATCGGGCTCTGTGCTGACTGCCAGCTTGGAGCCTGGAGCCTGTTTCAGTCTGTGACTCCCTCTCTCTCTGGCCCTCCCCTGCTCACGCTGTCTCTCTCTCTCTCTCCTAGAAATAAATAAAACATTAAAAAAAAAAAAAGTAATAGGAGTGGGAACAGGGAGAGCGAGGGTCTTCACCCTGGACTTTGAGAGTCCGGTGCTCAGGGGAGAGAGCGGCTCCCTGGGAAAGCGATGTGGCCTTTCCCTGGGAAAACCGCACAGGTAGATACGTTACTTCCTTACTGAGCTATAGATTTGTTTAGATTTGTATAGATTTGTTTAGAAGTACGCTTAAAGATGGGGAGGGTCTTAGAGGTATTTAGTTTCAGTTTTGCCCCAGAACTCTGTTTTGACCATGGAGCTGCTTTTGTGGCTGAAAGGGGAGGGGAAGGGGGGAACACAGGGGACCCCCAGGCCCTGGAGAGCCCCGACCCTGGTGGCTCACGCTGCCACCTGGCCCCGTACCTGCTGGTACACCACCGCCTCCTGCTTGGGCCGCACCAGCATCCTGTCCCTGCACGCGCACCCCCCTCCCCCGTCAGTCCCCACTACCCACCCCCAGCCCGGAACTCATGCGGGTGGGAGGGACGCACGGCTGGAGCTCAGGAAGTCAGCCTTCTGCAGGGGCCAGAGGCTCCAGGTCATGTTCCTCAGGGAGGCCTGGCTCTGGTCCTGGGTCCGACGCTCGCTGTGTGGCTTTGGCCAGGCCCGGTGATCTCTGTGGAGGTCATGTGTGAAGCACGGGGTGCTGGTTGTCCTCCCGAGGCCTCTTACCAGCTGGTGACCGACCACGGCCCTCCCTGCGTGCTGGGGGTGAGCCGCCACCTGCTCAGGCGCTGGGCCTGGGGTGGCACTTGGCAGCACATGGCCTCGGCCAGTCACTTCCCTTCTCTGGGCCGCGATGTCTCCGTGTGCGAGGTGGGTGACACGCCCGCACAGCACAGACACAAAGGTCCGTGTCAGCGCCCAGCAACAGTGGCCAAGTCCCGTCCCGCTCAGGAAGGTGCCTCCCTGCTGAGGTGCCTGAGTTCTGGGGAAACCCCGACCCTCCAGCAGCTCCCTGGAGCCCGGGAGGGAGCCTGGCCTGGACCCCAGGAGTCGGGTTCTCGGCCCCGCCGGCTACCCCTGTGTCCCCCGCGCGCCTTCAGGCAGCTCCAGCCCCTGGGCCGTCTGGGCCTGAAGTGGCAGGGAGAGGGGCTCGGCGGGCAGGGGCCAGGGAGGCTGGGCGGCTGG
>NW_027532747.1:2702796-2703936 GCF_008692635.1 Crocuta crocuta | reverse complement strand
GCGGGTCCTGCTTTGCCACGTCCTGCCGAGCACGTGGAGGTAAAAACCTTAACGATCCGAGCCAGAACTCCGCTCCATTTGAAGAAAAAGTGCTCCTTTTTTCTTCCACCGGGTGTAACGCGTGCCGGGTCCTCCAGGGATGCCGCCGCCACACGCTTCCCAACAGTACGGGCTTTAGTTCGTCTGTGACTTCGCCAAGGACTGCTTNATCATGACCCAAGCGAAAGTCGGATGCTTAACCGACTAAGCCACCCAGGCGCCCCACCAAGGACTGCTTTCTGTTTTGGAAACACCGTTGTCACTTGTGAGACTGTCCGTCATGCACGCAGCTCCCCTTTGTCACTGTGAGTCCGTGGACAGGCGTGCGCGGAGCTGACAGCTCTTCCGGTGTGGCCACGTCTGCGCGGTCACGCCCTGCGGTGTGAACCTACGCACCGCTCCTCTCTTCCTGTCCCTGAGGACGTTACTTTCTTTCTAATTCATGTAGGTACGTCATACAGTCCACGAGTTTCATTTTAGAACCCAGGAACATTATAAAAGATTTGTAATAAGAAGAGATGGTTGAGTCTGGAAGAAGGGCCAGAAGTTCTGTAAAAATCAGACTCTCCTTGATCACGTCTGGCCGTCTCATTTGATTGTCATGTGACAAGTCGATAGCACTACGTCTGTGCCCATCTTACAGCTGAGAAAACAGAGCCCCAGAGGGAGGGAGCAGGCACTTGACCGCTGGCCAGTAGGAGAAGCCGGCGTAGCGTGCTCTCCCCTCCTCATCCAGACAGCAGGAGGTGTGGGAGAAGCCACGAGGCCCGGTGGGAAGGACGTCCATGTGGCTGAAGGAAGGCCACGCCTGTCTTACTCCTTTGCGTCTCCTCTGCCCACAGTCCTTCACTTCTGACGCCAGAGGTGTGCCATTCCCACAGATCAAGCAGTTCCAATGTTAGCAGGGTGTCCCGTGGTTTACCTCGGCCCCGACACCATCACCAGGAGATGGCATCAGACCTCGCAGGTTAAGCCTCAGTCCCCCAAGGCTGCCCACCGCCCACTTCAGACCCCAGTCACCCCCAGGCTGTCACCTGTACGTCTGGCCAACAGGCTGTAAATCGGAGGTTACTACAACAACACCCCCCCCCCCCCCCGTTC
>NW_027532747.1:2664819-2702630 GCF_008692635.1 Crocuta crocuta | reverse complement strand
CCCCCTGTGTTGATTAATTTTCAAAGGTGGCTCATAGAACTCAGGAAAATGTTTTACGTACAAGATCACTGGTTTAATAGGAAGAGCATAACCCGGGGAAAACCCGACGGGGAGAGGCGCAGGGTGGGGTGGGGGGAGGAACAGGGAGCTTCCATGCTCTCTGGGTGTGCTGCCCCCCACTTGACTCCAATTTCTATTCCACCGCCTTCCGCACGTCAGCCCGTCTGTAAGATGGACACACAGGCACGTCGTCGTTGGGGGAAGAGCCAGGCACGCTTCCCGCGTGAGACACTCGCAGGTTCCTGTAAATACAGCCCCTTCTCCCTTCTGGCTGCCCCCAGCCCACACTCTCTGTCAGGCTGCTTCCTGTTCTCCAGGAACGTACCACCATCATCCCCCACTGCTCAGGGACACGAGGGCTCTAGGGACACCTGAAGCGAGACCCCAAGCTGAAGGGACCCAGCCACCTGGGGAAGTGAACTTTTGAGGAAAGCTCCTTCCTCGAAGCCACTGCTGGTGTGGAAGACAGGCAGTGAGGTCCAGGTAGGCCGGTGAGGGGGGACCGAGCAGGGACTGGAGAGCGCCCTGGGCATCATGAGACACGGTGTGCGTTTTGCAGATGACAGAACTGGGGCCCAGTGAGGGAGGGACCTGCCAGTCACACAGAAAGTCAGGGGCAGAGCTGGGGTTGTGCCCGAGGTCTCTCCCCCTAGCCCCAGACACCCAGGTTTGACACGCCCATACCTTCCTAGTTTTCCAGGGCACCTGGGTGGCTCAGCCGGTTAAGCGTCCCACTCGATTCCAGTCAGATCACGATCTCACAGTTCATGAGTCTGAGCCCGGTATCAAGCTCTGCACTGACAGTGTGGAGCCTGCTTGGGATTCCCTTTCTCTGCCTCTCTCCCTCCCTTCCTCTCCCTCCCTCTCTCTCTGTCTGTCCCTCCCCTATTCACACTCTCTCTTCTTTCAAAATGAATAAATAAACTTTAAAAAAAAGCATTTCCTCTGGGACCAAGGACCAAGGGTTCTTGCGGAAGAGAGCAGAGGAATGTGACAGTCGTGCTCAGGAAGGCTTGAGAATAGCTTCCCTGTCCCACATTTCCCCTTTTGATTCTGATGACTTTCAACCTGACCTTCCCAGTGGTAGAGCAGCCTGTCCTTGCTGGCAGGAGCTTACACGTTCTTTTTTTTTTTTTTACTGTTTATTTTTGAGAGAGAGAGAGAGGGAGACACAGACTCCGAAGCAGCCTCCAGGTCAGCACAGAGCCCGACGTGGGGCTCAAACCCACGAACCGTGAGATCATGACCTGAGCCGAAGTCAGACACTTAACCGACTGAGACGCCCAGGCGCCCCAGGCCCTTCTATGTCCTTGCCTCAAGGAGCTACGCTGTCCTTCACTTCGCCCTCCCGTGGCCTCACCTTTCCTAGTGAGGAAACTCAGGACAACTCAGGACAGAGTCGAGGGACCCCAGACCAAAGCAGAGGGCTCACTTCTCAATCTCCCACTAAGACCCCAAGAAGCCTTCAAAATCAGAAGATCCAACAACCTCCCAACTCCCCCCAAGGTCACGGCCTTTCCCAAGAGGGAGTGACAAGGGTAGCTGGCCCAGCTTCATGTTGTGACCGAGCCAGAACGTGTCAGGAAGGGAAGAAAAGAACCCCCCCAGCGGATGTGAGGTCCTGCACACAGATCGCTGGGGGCTGGGGCCCACACACACTTCCGGTAGGCAGCCGTCGAGCCCGGGGCTGGAGGAGGGAGCCTCTTCCCAGGGGGTGGCTTGGCATACACGTGTGCCAGTGCCGGGACTTCTGTAGCAGGACGGGCTGCCTGGGACAGCGGCCACCCCGCAGGCGCCAACGCAGAGCTGCAGCCCCGGGTAGGGTCAGGGGCAGCCCGGCCGCAGCAGGTGGGCTGTCTGCTTGGGGCCAGGACTCCAGGCCGCAGTCCCTGCAGGTGGAGAATGAGGCGGTGACGCCCCCTCTCCTTGATCTCAAATGAGACAGAGGGCCTCCAGTGAAGAGCAGCGCCGGTGGCGGGGCCTGGGGGCTGGGGGGCTGGAAAGGAGTCCCCGCCTTGCGTACCCCGGTCAGTGCGAGCGTGCACATTTCCTCTACGGGCCTAAGGTGCAGACTAGACCCCGGAACGCCCCGGAGTGGCGGGGCCTGGTGCTGGAGGCTTGGGCAGGGCTGGGGCGGTAGCAGCGCAGTCAAAAGCGACTTCGTCCACGGGGGGAGCGGGGGTGGCGGGGGGACTCCCAGAGTGTTCTGTTGAGGAGCTCCAAGGGCCCAGGTCTGCCAGGGACCTCGCCCGGCCGCAGCCAGAATTGTTCCCTTTGTCTCTTGTACCCATTTGGGCTCTGAAAAAAAAAGACAAAAACCTGGTAGCTTAGTGGAAATCCACACGGAGGGAACTAAAACATAATGAAGTAAGTACGTGTTTTCGTTGGCCTCAAGGAATGTAACGGAACATCCTTTGCTCTCTCGGTTTGCTTGTGATAACGTCATGGGCATGTTCCAAGGGTGACGGGCCTGGTGCGGGACGAGCAGCGGTTCCCCAGCGTCCATGTCCCTATCAGTGCCCAGCGCCGCGGCCACACGGGCATGGGAAAGACGCTTCTAGTCACACCTTTTAGTGGAGGCAGGCCCAGTTCACACCGTGCCACCTCCCAGCCGCTTACACTCGGGGCTGAATCCCGCTTCTCATAAGCTTCCTGTGGAAATGACCAACCTCTTCCCCACAGACAGCACTTGGCTGCGTCCCTGTCCCCTGCTGGGGCCCTTGTTGCTTTCTGCCTCGCCGGAGATGTAAGAACGCAGGCTGGCACGACCCTGCCCGAAAGNCCCCCCCCGCCCCGCCCCGCGTCCCCACCTCCCCACTGCCCTCTGGTGGCCGGTTCCTGACTAGCCTCTGTGCCCAAGAGTCACAGAAGGTGGGACATCCGTGCCCAGTTACCGGCCCGTCCGCACGCTTCCCAGAGTGGCCCTGCTGTGGCCCCGGCTCACCGCTCCCCACGTCCAGACCCCACTCCTCCTGTCCAAAAGCCGCCCCTCAGACGAAGCCTTTCCAGCCACTGGGGCGGCCTCCTCCACCAGTACGCCCCCATCTCCGAGGTGCATGCCACTTGGCACGTCCCGCCGTCCCACACGGGGTCCAGTCGGACTGGGCGTCAGGAAGGGTCCTGTTTGTTTCTGGACCCTCAGAAACCAGCACACTAACTGGAGAGTGCTCGCCGTATCCAGGCCGGCCTGAGGGGGCACATCAGGCCCCGGGGGCTTGCCAGGTCCTGGGACTCAGTGCGGGCCCCCCATCCCATGCTTGATTGCCCTGGACGGTTCACACCGATGAAGGCGTGCCCTGTGCCACCCGGCCCGGGACACGTCTCTGACTCGGTCTGGACGCGTCCTGTCTGTCCCCTGAAGGCTTGTGGAAGGTCTCTCTCTGGTCAGCCTCTCTTCCCTTCTGCAACCTGGCCTTTCTGCTGGTGCCTTCGTGACCTTTCTGCACAGCCGGGCTCATAACCCCCCCGACCCTCGGCCTGTGCCACACCATCCTCCGTGCTGTTCCTCGTCACACTGTGTGCTGCTGGCCTGCCCCTCCCTCACAGACCTGGGCCTCCGGGCACCCCAGAGGACCTCAGGGCTTGCTCCCCGGCTCTGGACACGCAGTCGTCTGTCCCTCTTGGCTGTAGACTGTGAGCCCCTCGAGGCCAGGCACCTTGCTTTTCACGTCTCCAGCGCCCTGAGGTGGGGCTGGCACCTCTTGGTGCTTGGGGAGGGGGTGAGCTCTCCACATCGCTCCTGGGTCTGTTTCGTGTGCCTCGCAGAGCCTGGTGCTTCCCGCCATCCCGCCACCTGCTGCAGACCAAGACGGCCCTCCTTCCGGAACCCGCACCGCCCGCAAGCCTGCGAAACTGGGCGCAAGGTGAGGGGTGCTATCTGTGATTGAGGGACATGGCAAATAGAATTGTCTCACACAGAAATCGCACCCGTCACCTTGGCCCGCCTACCACCACCCCTGAACAGAGGACGGCACCTTCCCCGGCCAGCAGCCTCGCGTTCACGTACCTACAGTCGTCGGTGGTCCTGAGGCGGGCGCACATCGGACGCGGAGTGGGCTGGATCTGGGGGCTGGAGCACGGTTTGTGCCGAGGGCGTGCCCTTGGCCGAGTCACCGCACTTTTCTGAGACCGTTTCTCCATGCGCGGGACGGGTTAATCGCACCTACCTCACAGGGTTGTTGTGAGGGTGACGTGAGATGGCGTGAGTGAAATGCCTTGTCGTCCGTGAAGCACTGTAACGATTTGAAGTTAACTGGTTTTTTATATGTATTTGAAGAGTCAGCTAACAAAGTCAAGGCCTGTGGTGACGCTGGGCGCGCCGCTCTGGGACGCAGAGGGAGGCCGGGCCGGGGCGGTCAGGGACGCGGGGCTGAGAGGGAGATGCCCGCGCCCACTGCGCTGTAGGACTGAGGGGAGCTGGGAGTGGCCGACCAGGAGGGTGGGCACAGCAGGTCTCGGTGCCTTGGGACCCCGCCCGACATTGGGGTCTCCCTCTGCACACTGTCAGCACCTTGTACCTCTCTCGGGGTTCCCCGATTTCCGAACACCCCCCATTATCTCCCTGTAAGGACCTGCGGGTTTGTCTGCAGCCTGCTTCTTAGAGAAGAAAAACCCCTTCCGGCAGCCCCGGGATTTTCTCCTGAACGCCAATGGGGAGAGTCCTGCAGGGCTTCTGGTTTTCCGCAACTACGGCCTGTGCCCAGCGCCCAATCAAGGCTTGGCGCGTGGTCTGCCTTACCAGCTCCTGCCCATGTGCCTCGGTCGGGGCCCGGGGAGCAGCCTGTGGGTGGCCCAGGTGATTGGCGGGGCTGACAGTCCCTAGAGGCGGACGACAGAGGGGCAAGCCCAGGCTGTAGGCCCCGCACCCGGGGCAGCCGTGAGCCGGCCATCGTGCCTCCCTCCGCCCCAGTTTCCTCATCTTTACAATGGTCTCAGCAGCGTGAGAGCAGACGGGACTGCGATGCGTCAGCTGTGAAGTGCTGCAAGAATCCCAGTGCGGTGTCGCTGCTGCAGCCACACCCCGTTCCCCAACGCTGTCCAAGGGCCTTGCCCCTCGACAAGGGCAGAATCGTGACTGGTGTGGGAGAAGGTGTGGGGCCCCCTTGCGGAGAGGACGTGACCCCTTCCCACACGCTGCCCATTTGCTCATCCCCCTGGGTCTTCACGCACCCCCTACCGCCATCGGGGACGTTAGGGATTCTTGTCCCCACGCTAAGCGTGACGAAACGAAGGCTCACAGCAGCTTGCCCCAGGCCATGCTGGCGAGGGACGCAGCCTCCGCCTCCTGATCGCCAGCCCATGTCTGTCCCATCAGACCAGAGTGGCTGTCAGAGAGGCCCTGGTCTGCTGGTGGCCTCCGGGCTCTGTCCATCGTAAGCCACCTGGACTGTGGGCTGACAGTTATGGGCACTCGGCCAGGCCCATCTTCATGGCCAAATGCCTGTGCCTTTTGAAGTCAGTCAAAAATTCACTAGCACCCCTTTTCTTTTTTCTCACGTAGCATATATTTCTTTCCTCGAGAATGAGAATTTCACAGGTTAGCCTTCTGCCACGTGTAGCTCCTTCCGGATAAGTGTCAGCTCCTCTGTCTTAGTAAGTGATTGTCACCAGGACTCAGAACCCCAAGTGCCGAACTTGGGGCACAGCTCGCGGTTTCTGGAGGGGACAGGGTGGGAGCATTTGAGGCCCTGTTCCCCACCTGTTTGTGGCTTGTCTTCATTCACCTACTTGATTTGTCTGCCTCTGTGCTGAGCCCGTGAGAGTCTGTTCTTCACGTGCAAGCAACGACTTCCCAAGGCAGCTCGCAGGGCGGCCCCTGCTCCGGGCTCTCCAGAGATGTCCAGTCTCACTCAGAACCAAACCTGAAGCCTTAGGACCAAAGCCCGCACGGACCACTCGGCCCTGGCGCCTTCGAAGTCCACCACCTCCCGCTCTACCTCACTCACCTCCAGTGGCATTGGCCTCCTTGTTGCTTCCCCGAGCACGCCACGCCTGCTCCTGACACTGGGTCTTAGACCTGATGTCCCTTGGCCTAGAATGTTCTTCCCTCCACGTTGCCCGTGGCTCCTTCCTCACGCCCCTGCTCACACGTCACCTAGGCGTCGCCCGTCACTTGGGTTCTCTTACCCGCTGTATTCTTGCGCTGCGCGCGTCCTGGCCGTGTAAGCTACTGGGGGCAGCGTGTGTGCCCGGCACGGCAATACGTGAACCAATAGACATTTCTGGACCGTCCGTGCTGGGTGGTGCGCCAGCACGCAGAGGTGCGTGAGGCGGGTGCCTGTGTTCCTGGGGCTCAGTCAGGCGGAGAAGGGACGCTGGGCGGTGCGGGGCGATGGGTGCCATGACAGAGGGAAGCGCAGGGCCTGCGGGAGCCTAGAGAGCAGGCCTGGCCCGCGGGCTGAGGCAGGGGGACAGGCCGTCAGGAGAGCCTCTGGTGGGCAAGCCTGGTCTGGGTGTCCAAGTGTGGACAGAAGTTTGCCAGCGAGACAAGAGAGAAGCCGTCTGAAGGGAGGCAGCCACACGTGCAAAGGCACAGAGACATGCCAGAGCTCTCCACAGGAGGGCTGCCCACCCTGGACGCTGGGAGACGAGGTGCGGCTGGGGAGACGCAGGGCTGGGGCTCGCTGGGCAGCTTTGAGTACAGTATTCTGAGGCGTAGCCCTTCCCCCGGATGGCCAGGCAGGAGCCGCCGGGGCCCAGGCCTTCGCAGCCTCCTGTCCCTGCCAAACACGTCTCCGGAGGCGAAGGATCGCCGCCTGGCTGTCTTTTCCCGGAGCCAGGGCTCTTAGCCAGGGCCCAGCAGGTTCCCAGCAGGCTTGCAGCTTCCAGAGGCCTGGGAGCTTCGGCTCCTCCCAGCCCGCCCCTGCGCCACTCTGACTTCTTCCCAGACAGAGTTGGCAATGGTCTGCGGTGATGGCTGGCGTCCATAACCACCCTGCGCACCCAGCACATGCGCTGTCCCCCCCGAGCCACACAGGTCCTGTTCAGGGTGGCAGACAGGTGTGGCTGCGATCCCCGGCTTGAGCCAGCTTTACCACCGGTCTAGACGCTGATTCACGCCTCCCAAACTCCATTTTCTGATCTGGCACATGGACTGACAATAACAGCTTGTGACCCCGTGTTGAGAATTCCACACGGTGATGTGGAAGCGTAAACACGGGTGTTTCTCTCACGTGAGGTGCTCGAGATCCGGCAGGGGCGCAGGCGGGCACCCACACAGCTCAAGCAGAAGGAGTCGAGGCGTCGGTCCGGGTCGGGCTCACAGGAGGAGCCCACAGGCCCCAGAGGAGGTGGGCTTGTGGGGCAGGACGGGGACGTGCGGCTGCATGAGCAAAGGGACCGCCAGAGAGAGGCAGGAAAGACAGACACTTCAGGAAGCGCTGGGCTCCTAGGACGGGTGGGCATAAGCACCGGCCAGGAGCCTGTCCTGCCCCCGAGCGGGCTGTGTTGTGGCCCAAACACACTCCCACTTGCGTGGATTTCATGTTCTGCTCCACGATGTATCTGTGCTTATTTCCCTGTTTTGAATTACTGACCTTTCAGTAAAACTGACACTGCCGGTGGTCCGTGTTCCCCGTTCCTCCCCGGACCCCCAGAGCGCCCCCAAGCTGTTGGGGTGCCTGCCCCCAGCTGGCAGGGCCCACTGCAGGCATGGGAGCCCATTTCAGTTTTGGAGCAGAGAGTGGACCGGCCTCAAGCAGAGCATGGGAGTGGTGGGCACGGGATGGGGGCGGGGGTGAGGGGGTGCTGCGGCCCCACCGGCATTGACTTTAGGGACTCGGGCTCAGCTGAAGATACGCCAAGCCAGGTGCCGTTAGCAGGATGTTCCTGTGTGATCTGGTCTAGAAATAACTTCCCTCAGTTGCTTGCCTCCGTCAGGCTGAGAAGTTGGGAATGTGTGCTTGCTGAACACACAGAGTCCGTGAACCAGTCTGTAGAGAGAGGGCCAAGGGGCCTATCAGCCAGGAGGGAGGAAGCAGCCGGAAAGGCCAACTCCAGAAACAGTGCTCAGGCCAGCTGTCTGCCTGCCTGTGTGCAGCACCTGTCCTTCCTCTCCCTGCTGCAGACGCTGGCGCTGTACCTCCATGGCGGCCCGCTGACGGGTGCGGGCCCTGCGCTGCCAGGGCAGGTGTGGCCTCACCTTCAGTTCTTGCCGCTTTTCCCTAACCTACTCTGCTTTGTTTCTAATTTTGAGAGCACAAACACAAGTAGGGGAGGGGCAGAGAGAGGGAGACACGGAACCTGAAGCAGGTTCTGGGCTCCATGCCGCCAGCCCAGAGCCCGACACGGGGCTCGAACTCACGAATGGTGAGATCATGGCCTGAGCCACCCAGGTGCCCCTGACACGCACCCACTTTTTGAATAGAAGTGGCCCGTGGCCGGCAGCCGGCAGGGCCATGAGCTGGCTGGCTGACTGAACGCCGCGGAGAGCGCCTGTCCCTGGCTGCCTCTGCTCTGGGCTGTCGGCACAGCGTGACCGCTCTGCAGGGGGCAGCGTGGGATCCGAAGCTGCAGGTCCCAGTCCTGGTTCTGACTCTGTCACTCACTCGTGTGATACAGGCAAGTTTGTAACGTCTCTGGGCATCGCTGGCCAGATGGGACAATGGTAACACCACTCTGGGCTGCGTGTGAGAATTTCACGGACACAAAATGTTACTCACTCAGGACTACCTAAGAGGGACAGAAAACGGCAGTGGTGGGCCACACCTTATCAGAGTCAAGGCTTCCTCCTACGAGTTTCTGATCCACACTCCAAACAAGTGGTGCCTTTTGTTAGTTTTCAGATAAGAAGACAGTTACAGTAACGTGCCAAGGCCAAGGGTGAGTCCACTCTGGGGCTGCGTTGAGCTCTCAGGGCCTCCAGTCCGCGTGCTCGGAGCTGTGGCGGGGCTGCTGTCAGCACTGTGATGCCACCTCCCCAGTGCGACCCTGCAGGCAGGGAGACCCAGTCCCAACAAGGTCTGCATCCCAGAGGTCCCAAAGAGCCTTAGAATGGGTGTCAGTGGCTTGGGGAAGGATCTGGACAGGCTGGACCATGTGAGGCCGGTGTCAAGGAGGAAATGGAGGGGAGATGAGGTGCCAGCTTCAGGGGACCCTTCTAGGCAGCGTGTCTCGGAGGGGGGGATGCCACATTCCTCAGAGTCCAGTAAGGTCCCTCATGGATTTGTGTGTCGTTTGCATATTTGCATTTGACGCCCAGGGAAGTAAAGAGGGAAGAGGGTAAGGCAGGCGGGCCCGGCCCAGGTGAGTCACGGGTGGGAGAAGAGGGGCCCGAAGGAGGTGGCTGGGGGCTGCCGGGCACGTTAGCACATAGGAGGCCTCAGGCCCAAAGGTGAGGACTTCCGTGGGCACCAGTGGGACCTGCTGGGCTCCCGGCTGAGGGAGGGCACGGAAGGGCTTCCTGTTGTTTCATCTGCAAACACGGCTTGCGGGGGTTGAGCTTGACCCGGAGACCCCCACGAGAGAGAGAAAGAGAGCGCAAGCACGCATGGGAGGCTGAGGCCCGGACAGCGCAGGGGGGCGGCCTGCGGGGCAGTTTCCCGGAGGGCCGGCATCCCCTGGAGACCAGCAGAGAGCAGAGCGGAGAGCCAGGCCGGACCGGGGAGATTAGCATTGCTCCCCTGAGAGGGGCTGACCCGTATCCGACGCAGAGCGGGGTGCCGGGTTCAGGCTGGCCGCACAGACGTTCCCTGCGCACTTCACACCAGGCCCTGCGCGGGGTGCTTAGGGACAAGAAGGGACGGGCGTGGGATTTGCCCTCAAGCCCTCAGTCCAGTGGGGTAAATAGTTGAGAAGCTCTGGTATCAGCAGTGGGCGCGTTCCTCAGGGCACAAAGGTACAGGGCCCCCCAGCAGAGCAGCAAGGGAACAAGGGGGAAACCACCCCCAAGGAGCCACCCAAGGAGCCAGGGGACGCTCCACAGGGACGGAGACCCACTTAAGCTGGGAAGTGCGGACCGGTGTTCCTGGCAGAAGGACCCGCCACGGTGCCCGCAGGTGTAGCGGCAGGAAGGTGCCAGGCGGTGGAGGAGAGGCGTGCCCGCTGGCAGGGGGAAGGACTGAGCTGCTGGGGGCCCATCAGGCCGGGGCAGGAAGCAGGACTGGCAGGGATTGGTTGGGAGGAAGCACATGTGACGGCAAGGAAGGGAAGAGTGAGGAACAGCAGCAGGGAAGCCTGGGGAGAGCAGGTGGCCCACGCGGACGGTGCGGGGCTTCTGCCTTGGGCCGGTCACCCGTTGCTTTCTGGCTCCGTGCCCACCCTGTCCCATCCCGTTGCCCACAGGGGACAGAGAGCGAGCCGGGGGGGCGGGGGGGGTCATCTGGCAGACACCTGGTATCCCCACGGCCTGTGGGCTGGCCCCACAAGGGGTCTGGATACTTCTCCACAGCCCCCAGAACCTGCTAGAATCAGGTAGGCAGGAGGGTTCTGATAGGTTAGCTGGGAAGCCTCATTAAAGATTGAGGCAGCAAAGCCCATTTGACGGCTGGCCGGCGTATCGGTTTCCCAGTGCCTAAGCCGGGCGGCCGAGGAAGGGGAGGTAAGTGGCCGGGATGCGAGAGGCGCCCGACTGGAGCGCGCCCGGGGGCCTGCCTGGGATGGTCAGCAGAGAGTGGACTTTCCACTGCTTCTGCTTCTGCCACTGCCACTGCACCGTGCTCTGCAGAGTGAGCTGTAGGTGATGGGCACCTCCTCCCCACTCCTCACAGGGGGCTCCTCCCCACTCCTCACTGGGGTCCTCCCCACTCCTCACAGGGGGCTCCTCCCCCCTCCTCACAGGGGCCCTCCCCACTCCTCACAGGGGGCTCCTCCCCCCTCCTCACAGGGTTCCTCCCCCCTCCTCACAGGGGGCTCCTCCCCACTCCTCACAGGGGTCCTCTCCTCTCCTCATGGGAGTTCTTCCCTATTCTTCACGAGGGGCTCTTCTCTGCTCCTCACAGGGGCTCCTCCCTGCTCTTCCCGAGGGGCTCCTCCCTGCTCCTTGCGGGCCTCTTCTTCTGCCCCCAGCGGCTGGGGTGGTGGGCACGAGCTCTGGATCTTGGGCAAGTGCCTGTCGGTGGCCGACCAGAGGGTAGATGCTGTTCACCACTGAGGCCTTGCGGAAGCGTAGACAGAAGTAGCGGTGCGTAGGCCGGGCTCGGGACTGAGCTGCTGCCCTGGCAACACCGGTCACTGGAGGCGTGTGTGACCTTGGGTGGCTGTCCACCCTTTCTGAGCCTCAGTTTCCCCACCTATGAGGGGTCTCCTAGGCCCCGCCCTGGATAGTTGAGCAGATTAATGACAAAATCACTTTGTGACTCTCACTGTAAGGGTGTGATGTATTGTATTGCACTTCGTTGTTTGAGATTCTTCTCAAGGTTTGCTCTGTGTCCTGAAGTGAGCTTGTTGGGAAACAGAGAACAGTTACTTCACCTGCAAGGCGAGTGGCCTGGGACGCACAGCCTGGGTGGATGAGGCGGGCTGGCTGGCATGTCCTGGCCTGGGCGCTGGGAGCCTGGGTCCCAGGCCCCACCCCCACCCCCACTAGCAAGCCCACCCTTTCCCTGGGCCTCAGGAGCCCCATGCAGCAGGATAGGGACGGAAGTGGGTGCTCACCAGCACCCAGGCCAGCCCAGGGCAAAGGCCTGTCCTCTCTATGCTCCAGGTGGGTGCATCTCACCATGTGGCCTTTCCGAAACACAGTCCCCGCATCTACGCTGGCTGCCCCTCCAGGTCTACCGGTCGTTAGACGCTGGCCTCTCTGATGCAGCTCCAGACATTGGTCACCATGGGGTGACGATTGAACCATAACTGGGGGGCTTAGGAATGAGGGTCTGTTACAGGAGTCCAGTGGGCGACAGCTGGCTCTGGTGATCCGAGTAAAACAATACGAGAGCTCAGGCATCAGCCCCACCGTGAGCCTCGATTCCCTAGGAAGGCCTTGGCAGGAAAGGCACTGGAAGTCGGCCGGGGTACCGTTAGGCAAGCAGCTGAACTGCCTCTCGTCCTTTGACGAAGAAGATGCCAGGAGGTGGCCGTCAGGGTTTGTGTGCTGCTGAGCCAAACACAGGAGGCAGGCTCAGCACCGCCACCCCGCCTCCTAAGCGCAAAGATGCAGAGACGGCTGCTTGTCCAGCCAGAGCCCTGGGCTAAGAGACCTTGGTCCCAGGTGCCGGTCCCAGCCCTGCCACCAACTCCTGTGTGGCCTTGGCGAGGCGCCTCTGAAGACTCAGGCCCAGATCGCAGACTCTGTTCCCGCCTGGACACTAGCCTGCTCGCAGCAGAGCCTTGAGACGAGAGGGAAGGAATGCTATGGAATTGGTCTGGCAAGCCTGCCCCGTTTCGGAGTGCTGCTCTGAGTCCGTCCCCAAATGCAGGGACCCTCCAGAGAGAGAAGGAGCCAGCTAGAGAGACGGCAGGGGGGTGGGGGGCGGGGGGGGGGAACAGAGGCTTGGGACCCTGCCCGGCCCAGATTAGGTAGCTGTCCTTCACTGGCCAGAAACCCCATCGGGCATCACTGAGCAGGTGCTGGACCCTTTGTCCTGGCGCTCCCAGGAGCTCAGGTTCCCCTGCTTCAGGAGGCCCTGGGGGTGCCTTTCCTATAGAGGCCAACTCGAAACCCAGCCTGTCCCTTCTGTCCCAGAGAAGCGGAGGCTGGTGTCCCAGAGCCTCATGAATGTTAATGGACGGGCAGAAGGACAGCCTCTCTCGGGAGGAGGTGTTGGCAACGCCTCGGCTTATCCGCCCACCGGAGGCTGTATAATTTAAAGTGGGCGCCCGGGCCAGGAGTTCTAGCCCCACCCCCCGCAGCACCAGACTCATGGGGTGGAGGCACAGAGGAGCACTTGTCCCTCCCTGGGGACTCTCCGTCCTGTGTGGCGTTATTATAAGGTAGTGCATCCTACTTGTACGTTGTTTGGAAGTTCAGAAAGAGGGAAAGAATCCCATCTCCCGATTACCACTCTTCCCATATTGGTATGTTTCCTTCTCTGTCCTTTTAAATTGTTGAGATTTAGAACCATGTGATCCTCGGTTCCATCCTTCTCACTTTATGGTAAACTGAGGCCCAGAGAGACGGGAGGGACTCCCCGAGACACCTACCCACTTAGAGCAGAGATCCAGCAAGAACCAGGGTGTCCAGCCCCCAGGCTCGCCCTGAAGGGGATTTGTGTACACTGGGCCAGTCCCGACAAGGCCGGCCAGGAACTGGAGGGACTGGAAAATGGGAATGAGGGGTAGTGGGAGGACTGGGCAGTCTTCCCCGGGGTGGGCCCTGGAGGGGGCGTGAGCGCTGTCCACCACCCAGAGGCCTCTAGGCCAGCGCCTGGAAGAGGGCCTGTGTGGTCCCACGGGGGACCCTGGGGAGCTGGGCCCTCGGGGCTCAGCACAGAGCCTGTGCACAGAGCGTAGTGGCTGCTTGGCAAACCTGGGCCCCCTCTTCCTTACTCCTTCTGTGCTGTTTTCCAAGCACAGCTCTGCTGGTGACCTGCGGTGTCTCTGCTGCCAGAGTGCCTCCGGGCTTACACGGCGCGGTCCCGGCCTGGCCGCTGTTTCCAGCCGCGAGATGAGAGCTTTAAGAATGTGCCGCCCGCCGTAGTCTCAGCATTTGGCTAGAGAGCCTCACACAGTCTGCCTGGGGCCTAATCGCTCATTTATTCAACAAATATTTGCTGAGTGTTGACCGTAGGCCAAGAACGACATTGTGTGCTGGGAATACAGAGAACAAAACAGTTAAGTCCCTGGAGAGTGAAAGCCGGAGCACCCTGGTGGCCTGAGTCCGTGTTGCTGTCTGTCCTGGTACGTGCAGGCGGAGCGGACAGGGAGCTCGGCGCCAGCAGGGTCCCCACGAGGAGGTGACCTGCAACCGAGCAGCAAGGATGGGGGCGCGTGAGCAGGGCATCGCACATCTGGTTCATTCTCCTGGAGCTGGGTCACGCCAGCACGTTTTCCTCTTTGAGCTGCTCACCCCTGCCCCTCTGCTAAACACGGGTGGCTCTCCCAAGGGCGGTCACATCATCGTTTGAAGCCCCTGTCAGATCCTAACATCATGACAAAAGGTATAGAAGCCTTTGGAAAGTACCAGTGCCAGGTGTGGTCTCATCCCACCGCGGGGCAGCCGTGGGGAGGGTGTGGTGATGGTTAACAGAGAAACCGAGTGGGGGTGGCGTCCCCAAGTCCCCCAGGAGTGGGGAGAGGCACCATCCCTCAGACCCCCGACCCCACCTTCCCCTTTGGTCCGGCCGACTTCAGTGCCTCAGGTCGGTCGCACTGACTCTCCCTTCGGTCCCTCAGCCTCTGTGGCGCAGGGGCCCACCCTGTCCCTGCTGGCCAGGCTCCCGCGTCGCCCCTCCCCGGTGGGCTCATGGCTGACGTCCGCGGCTCTGGTTTTGTTTTGTCCCGTCTCCCCACCTGACTGACCCCAGGGCTGAACAGCCCTCCTCCAGGTCACCCCCGTGTTCTGTAGAAGCAGATGTTTGGTGGGACTTCACGCCATCTGGCAAGTGGGCCTCCGGGACGGCAGCAAGTCCGCGCCTTCCCCGGCAAGCGTCCCCGTCCCGCGGAGGGACAGGCCTGGATGCGAGTGTCAGCGTGGGCCGCACCCTCCGTCCCCTGCCCCCTCTCAGTGTTCAGACAGGAGGTACCCTCTGCCCTGGCGTGCCCCCCTTTGCTGCCCCACTTCACGTCTCCCTGGCTCCTGCCCGCGGGTGTGTCATGCCGACAGGGTCTTCATTTTGACTTTGGCAACACTTGTCGGAGGCGAGTGAGAGAGCGCGAGGGTTGACTTGGTGGGTGCCCCGGACCACCTCCCACACGCAACGAGCTGTGACACTGGGGCCGTGGTGAGGAGCCCCCTGGCCTGGGCGCGTCCAGCACCCCTTCTGCGGGGCCACGGAGGCGGCAGGGGTGGCAGCGCCCTGTCAGTGGACAGCGAGCACCTTCCGGAAAGCACCGAGTGGGACGAAGGGCTGTCCGAGCGCGCAGGACGCAGGCAGGCCGGTGACCGGCAGGACACCGGGGCTGCGTGGAGAGGCCACCCAGACCGTTGCCTTCAGTGCTAAGGACGAGCATCGTGCGTGCCTTTGCGCCTCACGGAGCGCTTTGTGCAGTTCAGGTCTTCCTCACGGCAGCTGCGTCAGGCTTCAGGGTTCATACTGATGCTCGTTTCGTGGGCCAGGAGGCCCAGCCCGTGCGCGGGGCAGAGCTCCGGCCAGGCCTTCTCCCTCCTGGCCGCGGGCCACCCCCCGCCTGCCCGCGGCAGTACCTGCGGGGACAGGGCAGTTCAGCGTGGTCTCTCCCAACAAGCGTCGGCCGTCCGTGCGCAAAGGGGCACCGCGCGACCGAAGGTGAGCGCAAGTGCACGCACAGCTGGTGCGGAGCTGGGGGGCTCCTGTGCCGAGGAGCACGTCAAACAGAATGCCCTGCGACAAAGGCTGGGGCGGGTGACAAAGGCTGGGGGGGGCGGGCTGTCCCTGCGGTTTGCCCCCGGGCGTCCTGGTGCTGCTGCGAACCACCCCCCGGCGGCCTCCTCTCTGAACAAGCCTGAACTGGAGAGTCGCTTGTGTTCCGCGGCTTTTATCTTTTATCTCGTCGGTGACTTTTATCTGAGCGAGTCCAGCGCCATCCCTTCCTGTGCTTCCCCCGCCTGTGCTGGTGGTCACGAGTTCTCTCTAACCATCCCGACTCACGTCAGCCAAATATCCGCGGCGTCCGGCGCAAGCCAGGGACTGCGCACGCAGTGATGGGGAAGGGATGTGGTCTCTGCCCTCAAGAAGCTCAAGACCTCACGGGGAAGAGAGGATTGCTTCCAAAGTGCCGTCGTCTTAGTGAGAAAGTTGTGACAGAGGCCCTTGCGTATGGAGCAGTGAGGAGCAGGAAATGCTTCCTGGAAGAGGCAGCCGTGGAGTTGACCCTCGCAGACGGTACCCCGCGCAGGGACAGAGAGGTGGGGAGCAGATGCGCAGGGTCCGCTGCAGCGGTGGGGACAGGAGCGGCGGCTGCGGGGCTGGGCTGGGGTCCCCTCCCACGGAGCGTGGGCCCAGCCCCCTGAGGGTCAGGCTTGTGTTTTCCACAGACCACGGAGGCTGTGAAGTCAGTGTGGAAAGGGGCGGGAAGCAGGGCTGGGGGGGGAGAGCGGAGCCCAGGGTCCTGTTGGTTGACCGAGGCGTCCAGCCTGGCAGAGAGACCGAGGCAGCCCCGTGGGGGTGGGGAGGCGGGGGACTCTCAGGACCCCCGACAGCACTGCACTGAGATCCTGCAACCAACTCCAAGCAGGCGGCGGGAGAGCGGGGTTCCCCCCTCCTCCCTCAGTGGGGTCCTGAAGGCAGAGGTGCGGCTGGCCTGAGGTGACTCCGTGCCCTGGGGGGCTCTGCGCGCCTGCATCCTGGCTTCCGGTCTCACCGCACGGGGCTTGTCGGAAACAACAGTAGGACAGATAGGGGTGGCGGACAGCCCCCCAGTGCCCCCACCCCGTGGCTTCCCCTGAAGAAGCACGTGGGCTGTGCTGGGAGGTTTCCCAAGGAGCCTCAGATGGTTCTGAGCCTCCTCCCTGTCCCCCCCGCCCCCTGCCTCTGCCGCTGGGGCCACCGCGGCCAGTGCGTGGGACAGGCCAGGAGTACGGAGATGGCGAGAACCGCCCGTCTGCTGCAGACACCCGTGTGACCGTGGCGGGCCCTTCCCTGCGCCTCAGCGCCCACCTCTGAGGTGAAGGGACCATGCTTCCTGATGCTAAGGATCCTTACGGCACAAAACAGACCGACGTTTTCTTAGTTTGAGAAGAATGGAAGGCCTCATGCAGCCAAGCGGTGTCTCTTCCTGCTCTGTCATGTCTGAAATTCCACCTGTTTTGAAATCTGTCCTTAGTGCAGGACTCCGGTCCCCTGGGAACAGCCAGGCTCCTGACGGATGTCCTGCACCCTTGGGAAGGACGGGCTGGCTGAGGGTGTCAGGAGGAAGGCCAGCCCAGCAGGCAGAGTGAGGGACCCCAGCACGGGACCCCACACGGACCGCTGTGCAGGCTGTCAGCTGCTCTCTGGGGTCCTGACAAACGGTCCCAGTGACGGAGGCCAGACCAGGCCAGCGGATGAAGAGATCTCTGAGCGGCTAGCAGAGCCCAGGCATCCCACAACTTCGGTGCCAGGGTGGGCCTGGCTATCCAGACTTCAGACCAAGTGCCGGACAGGGTCTCGGCCCTGGAAGAAGGGCGACTCCAGGGTCAGGCATGGGCTTGGCAGCGGAGGCCACACCCCCAGAGCAAGGCAGGGGCCAGTTTTCCAGAAGTCCAGCCAGCACCCGAGCAGCTCGGGCCCGATTCCCAGAACCAGGGGCTGAGATGTCTTGAATCCCTCATGCCTCAGCCAGGACAAGTGGGTGGAGGCAGAGCCCCTGGGTCGGGGTCAGAGGACCCCCGTCCAGCCTGCGGGAATGCAGCCCCTTGCCCCGTGCCCTGGCGTGCCCACCTGCCACCTTTCTTCTTCTAAGCTGGTCTCCATCTGAACCCACGGTATGACTGGACAGAAGGAAGACAGCGGCCTTTTGCAGGTCGTTTGAGTCTGCCTCCGCCACCTGCTGTCAGGGAGGCCCTGAGCAAGTCACCTCCCCTTTCCAGGCCACGCCCTCACCTGTTACAGGTTCTCACGGGGGCCGTTGCCAGGGCTGTGACCGTGAGATGAGTTCACGCCAAACCAGGAAAGGGCCTGCGCCATGCACCCGGCAGCGTGTTCCTGCCTCTGCTCCTGAGAACCAGGAGGAAGCAGCCCCCAGACCCGGGCCTTGCCCAGAAGGAGAGAGAAGGTCCCCGACAAGGATTTGTCCTGTGATGTGTTGTGATTGCTGTGACGTGTACACTGAACATCTATCACGTGCTAGTTATAATCAGAAAAACCAATTTTTTAAAAAGAGCAAAATTGTATGTTAAAGTAATTAACTTTAAAGATGTGTTTAGAAATGGGAAGGAAAGCTGGCATTGATTCCGGGCCTGTCAGGTGAGATCACCACCCCAGGTCCTTATGAGGGTCACGTCTGTAAAAGCCTATGAGCACCTTCTCTACTGGCCGCCCTGTGACAGCCGCCAAAGGCACTCATGAGCACAGGCAGTGCCAGGCAGGGCCCCCCACCCACCCCGGGGACGCATTTTCCCTGGAGCCCTGCAAGGCCAGCTCCTCCCAGCAAGCAGCGGGCCCGCTGCCCCGCGTCCGGATCCGCCTCCTTCCCGAGCCCAAACATTCACCCGGAGCTGGGACGCCAGTGAGGCATTGCTCACTGGAAACTAGACCAGAGCAGATCGTGAGGCCCAGGACGGCAAGGTCTGGAGAGAGCCGAACACGGACGCTCACTCTGGGCATGAAGAGTGCCACCCATGCTGTGTCCCACCCGGTGGCAGAGACGTCAGTGTGAGAGAGCACGTGGTCCCGTGGGAGGCGGTGACTTCCGTTGCTATGATCCTGCCGGACCGCCTGCCCAGGAGACACACAAGACGCTGCAGTGCTGGGCGGGCGGCCGCCCTAGAATCAGATGATCTGTTTCAGCCTGGAGATTCTGTTGCTCTCTGTCCCGCCGTGCCCCTGACCCAGGGGACAACCTGCTAATCCCTCGGCGGCTGAAAGCGCCTGTGCAAGAAGCCTTCCGTATGACGTGGAGTTTGCCATGGGCTGAGCGCAGCTGCCACTGTCTCCTGGGAGGAGTTGAGCCCCTACCCCATGTGGTCAGCAAAGTATGAGACCCGCTCGCCCAGTCTCTGCCCTGTCGCTGTGACTCTGCACAGCGCCCCAGTGACACCTGAGCTGGCAACGGCCAGGAGCCATCAGCTCTTTCTCAGCCCTGCCTTTTCCCGTGAACGTGCCCTGGCCGCTGCCCAGACATCGGGCACGAGCAGCAGGCCTGAACTGCTCTGGGCCCTGCCTTCAGGGTCCAGGGCGAGGCTTGGCCCGGAAGGCTTCGCGGTCACTCAGTCAGTGAGCAGCCACAGCCACAGGCTCCGGGATGCAGGCAGCGGGGGTCCCCACGGCCGTGAGGAGCCCGGGCTGTGTCCCTACCAGCCCAGGTGTGACCCCCCCTCCCCGGCTCTAACACTTAACCTGCTGTGAGGGGCCTTCCTGTGCTCGCAGGGCGCGACAGAGAAGGGGGTGGGACTGGATCCACTGGGCTTGGCGATGCCGAGCACACTGGCGGTTCCGGTTGGAACAGCTCTGTAGGATGCGCAGAGGCCAAGCCGCCGAGGGTGCGAGGATGCGGCTGGTGCACCTTGAGAGGAAGGAGGCATCTCAGCCGTGTGAGCCATGCGGTCCCGTTCGTTGGCTCTGAGAGAAGAGCACTGAGACGGGGAGAGAGGCGGCCGAGGGGGCAGGAGGGGGACGGTGGGGTGCCTGTTGAGAGGCCAGGGGGTTGCCTGTGGGCCAGGGAGCAGAGACGGGGAGAGTTCCAGGTTGTTCTGCCGGGGCCTTTCTTCCCCACTAACCCCTGTGCTTCTCTGCCCACAGGCCCCTCCACCCAGCGCCAGGTGCAGAATGGCCCCTCCCCTGACGAGATGGACATCCAGAGAAGGTAACCCCCACCCCGCCCAGCAGGGCCCCCAGAGACACACATGGGGGCGTGGGGGTGGGGGGAGCTGGATAGGCCTGACCGGAAGGAAGAGGGAGCACGTGTGTGGCTCTTGGCCAGAGTGACAGAGGGATCGTGTGGTCTTGTGGAGGTCTACGGCCTTCCGGGTGTGGGTCACTCTGAGTTAACTCAGCCCGCCCGCGTGTGGCAGGGGCGGCAGCTGTCACCACATGGGGGCCGCGGTAACATCGCCAAGACCACCCCCTCAGGCTGTCAGCCTGGGGCCTGGGGCAGGTGCCGCAGCCCCTTGGGAGGACCCTGAGCCCCTGCGTACTCCCCTCCCAGCTGAGGTGGGGGTGGATAGAGACCGTGGGCGCCCTTCGGGGATCGCAGTGGCTCTTCGACAGCATGGCCAGGGCTGCACTGTTGTTGTCGTTTGCCAGCCCGTGGAGGAGGCAGCTCCTAGAATATGGGCCATAAGATGACACCACTGCCTCCAAGGAGACTCCCAAGTGCTCAGGCTGGGAGGAAGGGCCAGTGCCGTTGTCCTGAGGTTACAGAGAGGCAGTGGTGGCCAAGGAGCAACCTCTCAGCGTACGTCGCCAGGGGTTCTGCCTCTCTGATAGGCTCGCAGCCAGGCTGTGAGGGTCTCAGCAGAGGGGCTGCACCAGGGCCTGGGCTGGGGGTCAGGGAGGCTATGTCCCCACCCCTCAGCTGGCTTCGAGGGTCTTCCTCTAGCCTCTTGCCCACTCTGGGGAGCGAAAGCCGCAGCTCTGTCACCTCTGGGCGCCTTCTGGCCCCGACAGTGTACTTTGTAACCCAGGGCAAGTTCCTGCTTTCTGCCTCAGTTTCCCACTGGGTGAGAACAGCGGCAATCCTTGCTCTGCTCACCTCCAAGAAATGTGGCGAGGATCGCAATGCTCTTCTGGTCTGCCTGCAGGCTAGACTTTTATCAGTTCCCGATCATCTCTGGATCCCCTGGGCCTATCTCCCAGGCTCTCAGGATCGGGCCTGTTGCAGTTCATGAAGGGCTTTTCCAGGCTTTGCCTCGTGTGCCCCCCACGCTAACCCTCCGGGCTTCCTGTTGCTGGTACGGTTCTCACACCAGCCCGCTGAAGCTCAGAGAGTGGAAGGGACTTGCCCAAAGTAACCAGGACTGACAGTTCGTGTGGCCCCAGCTCAGCCCTCTGCAGGGAGCCGGGGCTGCCTCCACCCCGAGGGGGGCGTGGTGAGTCCAAACAGATCTCTCAGGACTGGTTAAAGCCACACTGCGTGTGTCCCTGACCCACCACCCAAGCCCAGCGTTCCTTCGTGAGGCCACCTCCAGTCCGCAGTCCATGGGCCTGTCTGTGAACTGCGGGACTCAGCACAAGCCTCAGGGCAGGGGACCCTGCTCCTCCACGTCCCTACTGGTCACCTCACATGGAGGGAGGCCAGGGAGGCAGGACTCACGTGGGGCCAGACACGAGGTGGGGATTCCAAGTACAGGAACCTTCTGTTCGCTCCCAAACAGGGTCTTAAGTCCACACCTGGTTTTTAAGTATTTCCAGAAGCCTCCACTTTGCCAAGGGCTTCTGAGCACATGGATCCTGCCTGGTGGGCTGGGGCTTCGGGTGATGCTGCGGCAGTGCGGACAGGGATGCCAGATACCTCTCCCACCAGTAGGGCCCCTCCCGTTATTTCATCGGGCTCACATGTAGTCTGGGAACCATGCTCCCAGAGTGGGAGCCAGAGGCCCTGTACCCCTGAACAGGTCCCACTGGAGGAGGTGCGGTGTAAGGGCCGCCGGACAGGGTGCTGGTTGAGGGCCGCTGGACAGGGTGCCATGAGGGCTGCCGGACAGGGTGCCGTGTGAGGCCCGCCGGAGGAGGTGCCGTGTGAGGGCTGCTGGACAAGGTACTCGTTCCTTCACAAAGCGCTGACTGAGCAGCTGCTACAGGCCAGACGCGGCACCAGCTCGCCGTAGACCGAGGGTGCGGTACAGACCCATGGCCACCAGCCGCCCGCCCACAGGAACCCCTCCCGCCTCCCCTGCCCACGCCCGGGCCCCCACGCACCTGTGGTGTGTTCTCCCGAGGAGCCTGGGGGAGGCGTGAGATCACTGCCCACCCCATGCTTTGCCTCAGAGCTAATGGCACTTGGGTCACAGCCGCTAAAGCCTCACTGCCGTCCTCGGTCAGCTCCAGCACCTCAGTCCCAGATTTTAGGGACAGATCTGTGGGCCAGTGTCCTCTCTCGACCTGCCTTTAAGAGCGCCCAAGGTCACTCTGCCTGGAGGAGCTAGGAGGTCAGTTCCCACCGCGGCACACACAGCACTGGCGCACCAGACGGCCCTGACAGGAGGCTGGCCTGGGGCTGGTTCTGTTCGAAGGAGTGAGGATGGGCAGCCTGAGCACTTCACCTGCCAACCGGCAAGGCCTAACAATTCTCCCAGGGAATGTAGTCAGGTGTCCTAAGCATGAGCGACCCAGAGGTCAGGGCTGCTGAGGCCACAGGGCCCCCCAAAGCCACATGGGCACGTCCAGCCTGGGCAAAGCTGGGGCACTCAGCCGGACGGTCTCCTGAGCCTTCCTGAGGGGCTCTCCCCGTCCAGGTGTGCCTGGGACCATCCAAGGGGACCTGCCAGCACTCACCCATCTGGGGACCTAGAACCAGTCACGAGTCCCACCTCCCTGAAGTGCGGGCAGACAGCCCAGCCGTCAGGGCCAGGGCGGGCGAGGTGAGCTCACTGCCCAGGCCCCCAGCCCGGGGCCCTTGGGGCGTGCCAGCGGAACCTGACTCTGCAGCCTGCCGTTCATGGTGCCCAGAACAACACGGAGCTGCGCTGTTCTGGGCACCGTGAGGTCAGATGCTCTCTGCCATTGTCTTGCAGACAAGTGATGGAGCAGCACCAGCACCAGCACCAGCGTCAGGAGTCTCTAGAGAGAAGAACCTCAGCCCCAGGTGAGGGCACCCCCCCCAGGGTCCACTTCTCCCCCTGCCCCCAGCCCTCACTGGGGCGCCTTGGGGCTCTGGCAAGAGCGGCTGTTTGCCCAGAGCTCCATGTGTCACGGTCACGTCCGGTGAAACCAGACGACAGGGCTGGGGGAAGGGGCTCCGCTCAGCCAGGCCCGGCCCTCGCCTGCCAGCCTCGGGCCCCCCGCCCCTCGCTGGCTGAGCAGACACTGAGCGGGCACGGGCCTTGTCTCTGGCACTGTGCTGGGGGCTAGGGACACGCAGGGACAGACAAGGCAGACGCCACCCCTGCCCCAGGGCGCCCAGGGTCCAGCCAAGGGCCCCGGATCATCCCAGTGCCACCGTGGCCACCAAGTTGGCATGCGGGGCGCAGACACACAGAGGAGGGCCCCGGCCACTCCGGGAGTCAGAAGCCCTCCAGAGACGCAGGGTTACCCCAGCGGCACAGGACGCGGAACGAGGTTCCCTGGAGAGTGACAGTGTTGATTAGTAAGCCCAGGACTTCACAGCTCGCAGAGTCCCCCGGGCCTACTGATGAGGAAACCAGGCACTGGCCCAGGAGCCCCCACATGTGCCAATGCTGGCTTCTAGCACCCCCTGTCACCTCGGGCCCCCCACCCCGCTCTGGTCCGCCCTCCACGCTAACGGGCAGCCGACGCTGTCCTGTGCGCCCCCTTCCCCATGCTCCCAAGCACGGGCCTGGTCCCGGCAGACCTGGCGGCTCCCCCACCTCTCCGGGGCCTCCCCAGCACTCCCCGCCCTCTTTTCCCTCCTGCTTGCTGTCACCGACCCAGCAGGGTGGTCCCCTCCCTGAGGAAGTCCTCTCTGAACTGGCTCTGAAGTTGAGCCCAGGCGGCACCACCTGCCTTCTCCCAGTAGCACTGGCCTTCCTGCCGCAGCTGCGTCTGCGCGTCCGCGAGGCCGTGAGCAGGGAGCCCGGGGCCTCTTCCCCCGGCGCCCGGCACTCAGCATTGCTCCCTAGCGCATGCCTTGGTCAGCCCTGTGGCCACGGGCACCTGCCACAGTCCCCCAAGGCCACGGTCAGTCCCAGCGGTCCCTCAGGGCCCTGCAGCAGCCAGTGCCCAGGATGATGCTAGGTGCAGAGAAGGAGATTGAGACACGGTTGGGGCATCAGAGCGCTTTCTCTCTCACGGAAAGGCCACGACAGGAACAAGTTAGCTGCGCTCAAGGGATGGTGAATGTGTGACACTGTGGGTCCAGCCAACCCCCAGAATGCTGGGAAGACCAGCATAGGGACTAACTGAACCAGGGCTAGGCGTGTCCCGCAGGGGCTTCCTGGAAGAGGCAACCCGGGGAGCAGGCTGCCCTGTGTCCCTCCTCCCAGGGGAGCACCAGCTGGGGACTGGCAACTGACTGAGCCCCACTCTTGTATTTCAGGACCTACCCTCCCACCGGGGCACCCCTCGTCTGCAGCCAGCGCCCCCCTCTCCTGTAGTGGGCCCCCACCGCCGCCTCCGCCCCCCGTCCCACCTCCACCCACAGGGGCCACTCCGCCTCCCCCACCCCCACTGCCAGCCGGAGGCGCGCAGGGCTCCAGCCACGACGAGGGCTCCGTGTCAGGACTGGCCGCCGCCTTGGCCGGGGCCAAGCTGAGGAGGGTCCAGAGGGTAAGCGTCCCTGGGCGTGGGCTGTCAGGCCCCTGGGTCTGCATCCACCGTGCTCCCCCCACGCGGCTCCCTGTCCCAGCACATCCCTGTCCCAGCACATCTGCGGTGGCCCGGGGCGGGCGGGGGTGGCCTCAGGGCAGCTGAGGGTGGCTGTGATTCTGAGAGCACCTCCCAGACAGAATTTAGCTTCCTTCCCCAGAGCTGCCTCTCCTCCTGGTCATGTCACACCCGCCTCGGCAAGGGTGCTGAGGGGCCACAGACCTGGGGCGTGTCTGCCCGCCGTGGCCGGCTGGTGCCGGTGCCCCGCTGAACTCCGGGGTTGAGTCGCCTGTGGGGCTGGGGGAATGGGCCCCGAGGGCCTCTTCCAGCGCCTCCCTCGTAGGAGTCCCATCCACGCTTGGGTGCACCCCTCACCCTCCAGTGATGTCCTGCCGCAGACGCCGGACCAAAACGTTGCATCCTTGCCCTTTAGCCAGAAGATGCATCTGGAGGCTCCAGCCCCAGCGGGGCCTCCAAGTCTGACGCCAACCGGGCGAGCAGTGGGGGTGGAGGAGGAGGCCTCATGGAAGAAATGAACAAGCTGCTGGCCAAGAGGTGGGTGTCCCGTCCCCCAGCCCCGACTCAGCCACTTGTCAGGGATCCCCTGCTCCTTGGCCTCAAAGCGCCGTGCTGGCCCGGCCTCAGGGCCCGCTGCCACCTGGGCTCAGCCAAGCCCGGGATGTTAATCGAGCTCCCCTCCTCAGGGGGTCAGCCTGCGGCATCAAGCCCGGAGGAGTCCCCTCCCGTCTCAGTCCCAGTCCTTCCTCGGGTCGGTGTGACAGCACTTACTGACGGCGCCCTCTGCGTGCCAGCCTTGTCCACGGTGGACAGAGATTTGGAGATAATTTCAGAGACCAGCTCAGGGAAGAGCGGCGCGTGCCCCATGCTTGAGATCCCGACATAAATGACACATAGTCTTGCCGCTGGAACCACTCAGTCCACAGCGGTGAACGCACGTGGGGGGCGGGGCCTGTGGGGCCATTCTGGAGGGCGCGGGACAGCCTTCGGAAGTGGCGGGAGCCCCAAGGACACCTCCCTGGGGGATGGAATGAGAGTGGCACCCGTGTCGCAGCTCTGGGCCTGGGGCCTGGCCATCCCCTTCTCCATCCACACCAGTTCCGTGGCTGCAGCTTGCCCAAGGCTGTCAGCCTGTCCCTGTGCTGCTGGGTGTCCCCAGCTGAGACCACAGCGTGCAGAGAGGCCACATGGCTCCTTCGCAGAGGATTGCGGAGCCTGGATTTTACCTGCACGTGTGGGGTGGCGGCAGGAATGTGCTGACGGAGGCTGCCAATGCCGCGGCTCCCCCAGGCACCGGAGGGCTCAGGAGCAGACCGCCCCTGCCGGAAGGCCCCTTCGTGTCCCGTGAGCGGCCTTGGGGCCTCGCTACCACAGGGACCCCGCCCCCAGCTTCTCTCACTGTCAGGGCACCCCCACTGCCCTCCAAGCGGGCTGCCCCAGGGTGGGAGCTTCCCTATGTCGTCCTGGTCCCAGCTCGGTGAGGGCGTGGGGGAGACAGGCCCCCAGAGCCCAGGTGGTCAGTCTGGCGCTTTGTGGCAGGGGCAGCGCTGTCCAGGGGCGGTGGAGGGAGCCGGGAGGTTGATCCACAATCACACAGGTCACCAAGGGCAGGGACAGCCTGCGAGCAGTAGTCCCACAGCAGGCCAGTTCCGCCCGCTCCCTGGGGCTAGCCGGGAGGGCCACACAGAGGAGGCTCACCGTGAGCACTGTGGAGGGAGAGCTCGAGTGGGCAGTGCTCCCACACTGGGGGGGCCCAGGGACCCACTGGGCCAAGAGCCCGGGGCACAGAGGCAGGTGACGGAAGGTAAGCCTGCGAGAACTAACCTTGTCTGCAAGCGCGGGGCTCCTTCCCTGAGAGGTGGACGGGCCTTCTGTAAAAATAGATGTTGTTCAAAAAGAAAACAGTCACACTTCTCTCAGGTCCAAACCCAGCGCGTTAACAATAAGAGGCCTAGGTGGTTCAGACCTAACACAGAGGAAGTTCCCGAGGACAGGAAAAGACCCATGTCACCAGGAGCCGGTGAGACGCCCAGATGCTGGCGTGACAGTCGGGGCCCTGCCAAGAACCAGCTTGTGTGCACCGCGCCCACAGCGTTCGCGGAGCCACTCTTTGAAGCCCGGCCCGTGGCAGGGGCTACTTGGACCCCGTAGTGACCGAGCAGGCTCTTCTTTTGAGGAAGGTTCGAAGGGACTTTCTGCCTCTCCCAGGGCCTGTCTCTCCCTCCCCACAGCGGTGTCTCCCTCCCAGGGGCGGGGTCTCCTTCCCACAGCGGGGTCCCAGCGGTGGGCTCTCCCCCCCAGCGGCCGGGCTCAGATGGGAAACTCAGCGTGGACGAGAGCTGTGTGCTGGGCCCTCCTGGGACTGCAGGCCTGCCTGCTCCATAGCTTTAGAAAATTAAATGCTGGCTCTGGGCGAGGACAGAGTGTCGTCGAGCAGAGCGGCCGTGGGTGGCCCAGCGAAGGGACAGCTGCCATCCAGGAAGGGACACCAGGTGTCGGAAGTGAAGACAGGAGTACAGACTTGAACTAGGAACTAGGAGGCACAGGCAGAATTGGCTCCACTCTTGTGAGGAAGAGGTTGGTGGGGAGGATCCCTCAGTCGCTCTGGGAGGAGCGGCTCCCAGTGGGGCCATGTCTCGGCCGTGACAGCCTCACCTCCTGATCTCCGAGAGTTGAGTGCTGGGGCAGCTTCCCAGAGCGGAACATCCCCAACGGCACTTCTCTGGGGCATATTAAGGGCCTGCGATTACACATTTGGGAGTTAGCCAGGTACAGGTGACCCCTGAGGCCAAAACAGGGGGTTGGGGGGTCCATGCAGGTGGGGAGTGTGCAGAGTGACCCGAGGGCATCAGCTGGAGCTATTCAGGGTCCTACCCTCTCTGAGCAGGGGCAGGGGCAGNGGCCAGGGGACCGTGGCTGCAGGACTGAGGTCCGAGATGGGAAGAGGTCACGGAAACAGGTTTCCCACCGGTAGCGGGGTCCGCTTACCTAAGCCAGTCCGCCTGAAGACAGAACGCCCCCACAGCCCCAGCCTGTGACCCAGGGGTACCTCTTCCCATCCCACGGGACCCGACCTTGAGTGTCCCAGGAGAATGGCCACCACCCCAGTGGAGCCCAGTCCCCTGGGGAACCCAGACGGGATACAGACGGGCTTCTTCCACTCCTCGGGTGCCATAAACAGAGATTGGAATGTCCCCCAGACCCTGTTCTGCCTGCCCAGACTGGTTTTGTGTCCAGGGTCATGGACAGAAAGCCTGGACGCTCACCTAGGCATTGCCGTGGCTGCTCAAACAATTGCCTCCTTCACATAAAATGGGTCAGACCCCTCCCCCCAGGTTCCTCTGAGGGCCAGGCAGGGTCCAGCAGAGGCATCTAGGTCAGCGTGAGAACCTTCAGGAACTCACGTGTACCTTCTTCCCCTCGCGCTAGGAGAAAAGCAGCCTCCCAGACAGACAAGCCGGCTGATAAAAAGGAAGATGAAAGCCAAACGGTAAGCAGACCCCAGCCCTCGCCCACCCTGGGCTTCCCCACCAGGGTGAGGAGACCAGGCCTCCAGGGCACTAAAGCGCGGCTGGTGTGGACGTACCTGTGGTAGAAACTTTACCAGGTGATTTGTAGGAGGGACGGGGGAGTTTGGGGGGTTAAGGGGGCCAGAAATGCCCGTGGAGCATTCACGTCTGCCCCTCCCCCTCCTCCGGGTGGCAGGCCCTTGCAGAAGCAGAGAGGCGGGATCGAGCCGGAGCCACGAGGGGAGAGCCCGGAGCCTGGGAGCGCAGAGGGGCCCCTCGTGCAGACGGGCTAGCGTCTCCCGGGCACGTGGGCTCAGGGACTCGAGGGTCAGAGAGTGCGCTCGCGGTAGGCAGCGTGCGCCGGGGGTCCAGGGCAGGTTTCATTCTCAAGTCACTTCCCAAGTGGCTGTTAAAGACCCCACTCGAGCCCATCGATTCCAGCAGGAGCCGCAGGGGTGAGCAGAGCAGAGGCTGCGGGGCTCCAGCTGTTGCCCTCAGGCCTCCCGGAACCCTGTCTGGCCACACGGGCCCAGGCACCTGCTGCCCCTAGAGGTGGCTAACCACCCCCACCCCCACCCCATCAGCTGAGGTGAACCCAGGACAGCCCTGGGCTCCAGCCCCACCAGCCAGCTTTCTCCTCTGACCCCCGTGCCAGAGGACACACAGTCCGTCAGCCCCTCCAGCTGGCTCCTTCTCGCCCACACTTCTCTGCGTGAACGCTGATCCCCAAAAGATAGCCTCTCGGCCCCCAGGCTGAGTAAGGCTCCCCACTGCTCGATCCTTAGCACACACACTTTTGCTTGTTCAGACTCACTCTTACCCTGTGTCCCACCCTGCCTCACACGGTGTCCGGAGTCAGCTCCGGTAACTCCCCGGGAATTTCTGCAACTGCAGAGGCCTGTCGGGCCGGGAGCCACAGGGCAGTCACCGGTGCCACAAGCCTGGGTGGCCTTGCTTGGGCGGGAGAGCCCAGAGTTGGTCGTGCCTCCCAGCCTCCCCCAGTCCCTGGCTCCCAGAAGAGTGGGTTCAAATCCCAGGGACTTCTGGGAGAAACCTTCCATCCCCAGTGGGGGGGTCCTCATCCCCTGACCCCCCACTTTCTTTCCATTTGTGATAAGCCTCGGGTTACTGCTGGGTCCACTTGCTGGGGTCCCACACGCGGTCAGGAGGCCCCTCCCCACACGCCGAGCAGATGCACATGGGCGCTGGCTCTCCTTTTTCATGCTTTTCAGTATTTTCCAGAGTCTCTTCACTGCTCCTCACTGAGCACAGACTAGGTTCCCTAATGAACAGAACACAAGCAAGCATTGTTTAAAAGAAGGAAATAGCCCCGAATTCGGAGGCGGGGGGAGGAGGTAGGGAGGGGACTCTGCCACCCACTGGCGCTGAGGACAGGCCAGGGTCCAGGGCAGGAGGGTGTGAGCCCCGGCCACAGCAGGACATCATGCTCTCCTTCCAAGCTTGGGCAGAAGGGGTATCTTCTTTGTGGAGGGAGCATTTGTTTGAATTACTTTGAAAGAGTAACAGGATGGGATTGAAGGAAAACTCCTAGGGTCTCAGTTATCCTGGTTTAACCCCCGCGGCCTCCATTCTTGCCCATCTCCTTCGCGTCCTGGTCCCCATGCATGCGTGTGGGTGCCCACAGTTTCAGGTGCTCAGCCCTCCCTTAAATGAGAGGCCCGAGGAGACTCTTGCCGAGACCCGGAGCCCCGCACATCATTCCGTCTCTGGAGCAGAGGCTCTGGGAGTTCATTCATTCATCCCACAGGTACCTGGGGGCCTCCTGATGGCTGCCGGGTCTGTTCCCAGTCTGGGGACAAGTGGCTCTTACAGGTTCACGTTGCCCGGGCGCGGGGTGCAGGGGGGCCTCCCGCTTGGAGCACTGAGCCCAGCGTCCTGGTCCCCGGAGGTAGCTGAGGGGCCCACACCTCAGACGGACCAGAGGGGAGGGAAGCAGAGAGCTGACAGAGAATGAGGCACAGGCGATCCCACAAGGCAGTTCTTGGCTTCAGATCAGAATCATACTAGTTCAGTCTCATCAGGCTCTTTGGCTCTGCCTGGTCTAAAGCTCCACATAGCAATCGTGTGTGTGTGTTTCTTCATAAAAATGGAGCAACTATTAGTACCTAATAAATGCCACTTTCTTAATAGTATAAAATCTTTCCAAAACGTGCATGTGCGCACGTGTAACGAGCATCAGCACTTTTTAAAAAATGTTTACTTATTTATTGGGAATGGGGAGGGGCAGAGAGAGGGGGACAGAGGATCTGAAGCAGGCTGTGGGTCGACAGGCTGAGAGCAGTGAGCCTGATGCAAGGCTCGAACTCACGAACCGCGAGATCATGACCTGAGCCGAAGTCAGGCACTCAACCGACTGAGCCACCCAGGGCCCCGCAAACATCAGCTTTTTTATTGTTGAGTTATTCACCTCCTTTATTTGCGTTTCACCCCACACGCTCCCCAGGCAGAGCAGACACGCATTTGCCGGGCTCCATGGAGCCCCGCCGTGGGCCAGGCGTGCCAGGGCCCAGAGCTGGGGGCTGTCCTGGAGGGAGAGGGCACAGCAGGCAGACAGAGTGCTAAGAGCAGAGAGAGAAGGGGCAGCGGGGCCCGGGGAGTGCAGGGCAAGGAGAGAGGGGTCCTGAAGCCGTGCCCAGAGCCCCGGGAGGAGTGGTGTCTGCCCTGAGCTCTAAAGGCCGAGCCGGGGTTTGCAGGGCAGAGGCCCAGCAGTCAGTGCGTCCTAGAGACGTAGGCAGAGGCACGGGGAGGTGAGCACACCCGCTGGGAGGCGGCCGGGCTCGGGCTCCTGCCTGCCCCAGCAGGTGGGTGCTGGCGCAGAGGGGCACGGAGGACAGAGCCCGGCTCTAGCCCCACTTTGGCAGCAACATGCATGAACTTGTGGGCTGGTTGGATAGAGAGAAGGGATTCTTACCACGTCCTCCCCTCTTGGTAAAAGAGAAGTGACGGGGGTCTCGCCTCCAGGTGTCTGGGACGAAGGCAGTGCGGGGGGCGGGGGGAACCTGACCCTCAGGACTGACTGGATGTCTTCTCCCAGCCCCCGCCCTGCAGCAGCCCACCTGCACAGCCCATGGGGCCACCTGTCACCTGGTCCCACCCCCGGCCAGTGGAGCGGTGAGCCGGGCCCGGCGAGGGAGGCCCTTCTGTGGTCCTGCCTGGCTACCGCCCCTCACCAGGGCCGCCCAAGGCTGCCCACGGACAACAGGGCAGAAGCTCCCCGGGCCTCAGGCCACAGCGGTGGGCTGGGTGACGGGAAGGGCTCTTGCGGACCGCAGGGAAAGCCTGCCCCGCTCCGCAGGAGCCTGTGTCTCCATGCGGCCTTCTCCTCCCCCGACTGTCCCCTGACTGTCCAGGTGGCCTGGACCACCTCCCCACCAGGGTCAGGGGCTTTCACTTGCTAACGAGGATATTGGCTGCTCTGCCAATTACAAAAGTAACGCGGGCTCCTTAGAAAATGGGGGGAGGCGTCCTGCCCTTGCCCGACTGGCGCTCTGAGGGCACAGCTTCTCTTTTCTGTTTCAGGAGGAGCCGAGCACCTCTCCGTCTCCGGGGACCCGAGCAGCCAGCCAGCCACCTAACTCCTCAGGTAGGGGACCCCGTCCCGCCCCGCACCAGAGGCCTTAGAGCAGGAGGGGGCTCCTCCGGGAAGTGACTCAACCCAACCGCCTCCTCCACAGAGGAGCGGTGAGGCCGATGAGGTGGCACTGGCAGTGTCTCCCCGAGATCTTCTGGAAGGCCTGAGCCTCCGGGAGGAACGGGGCAGGTGCTGCGGCGGCGCCTGTGCTGACCCTGAGGGCATCATAACCCCCCCACATCCGGTCCTCTCATTTCCCACATGGGGCGGGGGGAGCTGGGGCTCTCGTGCCCGGCCTTGGGCCAGAGCTCTGGAGAGGAATGCGTGCCTGTCACACCTCTGTCTCCCCACAAAGTGCCCATCATGGTAGATGAAACGGTAATCACCCTGAGGCTCCCTCACGGTGGTGCTCCTGAGTCCTCCAGTAATGGGTTGGGGGAAAAAAACAGCCCCAGACCCTGCCCAGAAGCCCCGTGGGATCCGGGGTGCAGGGGTTGGGTCACTTCAGAATGCCGTGAGGCTGAAGAGTGGGAAGGAGGTGCTGGTTGGTCACTCAGCAAACCTTTGTTCAGCATCTGCTCCAAGCCGGTGCTCTTGGTGGCAGAGAGGAGACAGGCCCCACGCCCCAGCAGAGGGAGGCTCTGGCCAACTGCCCCCGCCTCCCGTCCAGCTGCTCTGCGGGCCAGGCTGCCTCCCTGTGACCCTGCACACTGTGACCTCCCCTTCTGAGAAGGTGCCACAGTGGAGTTTGGTGAATGACTACGTGAACACCACACAGCCTAGGCAATGGTTATGTGTTTTCCAGCTTGTCCGGGCCACACACCTGGAGTCTGGATGTGGCCCCAGCTCTTGGGCCTGCAGGCCCCGCATGAGCCCCAAAGCAAGGGTTTGGGGAGACCCCCTCAGGTGACCTCCCTGCCACCCCTGGGGACTTTTCTTCTCCCTCTGCTCATCCTACCAAGTCAGGGAGCTCAGTTCAGTCCAAGCAATCTTGAGTTAAAACGAAGTATGGATTTACCACCATTTAAACAAGAAAATGGAAGGAGAAAACAGCGTTCAGGGCCAGAGCGGGAAGGGACCAGCTGCAGACGGGGGGAGACGAGCAGTCCCTGGGCTGCCCTGACGGCATCGAGGCCGAGGGCTTCCTCTGCTCCACTCGGCCCTTTGCCAGAGCCACGGCTCTACCGTAGGGGTCATGGTTAAGAAGCCCCCCTCCCAGAAGAGACCTAGCCATGGGAGAGGACTCAGAGCCAGGCCACCAGTCAGGGCCAGCCAGGGCCAGGGCGTAGGAACTGCGTCCTGAGGGGGCAGTGCTGGGTGACCGCAGTGCCATCCACAACCCCGCAAGGGCCGCCTGGGCCGAAGGGAGCCTGGGAACGTGCCGGAAGCAGACCTCCCTGACGGGGCAGCTCTGCACCCTCCACGTCGGGCAGGGGGGAGGTGCCCCCGAGCGTCCTCCCAGCGCTGAGGCTCTCCGTGTACTGTCTGAATCGACAGAGGCTGGCCGGAAGCCCTGGGAGCGGAGCAACTCGGTGGAGAAACCCGTGTCCTCGTTACTGTCCAGGTGAGCTGCCCTGGGGAGGCCGCGCGGCGAGTCCGGTGGGGCCGAGGCGGGCGACGGGCAATTCACGTGTGTTTCATTCCGTGCCGTAGAACCCCGTCTGTGGCAAAGAGCCCCGAAGCTAAGAGCCCCCTTCAGGCGCAGCCTCACTCTAGGTACTGAACAACCCCGTCCCCACGGCCTCCACTGTCTGCTGCCCGTGACTAACACTCCCATACTCCCCCCGTGTCCTGTCACCTAACAGTTTGCTCCGGGAAAGGGTGGCCTGTTCCTCAGACCCGGGGAAGGCAGGGCCGGAGGGCCTTCAGGAGCTGTGCAGACCTGCCTCTTGCTGTCCCCTCACAGAGCAAGGGATGGGGCCCCCAGGAGGGCAGTAACATGGGGCTGACCTTGAACCCCACCTCTGAGCTCACCAACTGTGACTTTGGGCCAGCCAGGTGGCCTCTCCAGGCCTCCATTCCTCCCGCACCTGTAAAGAGGTCTGTTGGGGCCTGTGTACTGTGACAGCTGAGCAGACGGCAGCTGGACACAGGACGTGCTCGCTTAGCCGTGGCCGCATCCCGCAGCTCGACTGATCCCGGGACCCGCGGCACCTGCCTCCTCTCCCTCCTTCCTCTGCCCACAGTTTTCCCGCAGAGAAGCGCTCGCTGTTTCCCAGACCCAAAGCTGGTGTGGTAATGGATGGAATATTCGAAACTGAGGTGTCCCCGAAAGTCAGAGGCCAACAGCCACATGGCCTGAATTTGCAGGTCTCTGGGACTCGTATTAAGAAAGGTCCCCGTGGCCCGTGACAAACTGAAGGGGCCCTGCTCTTAGCGCAGAACAGGTGGCATTAGAGCCTGATGGTGCAGAGCAGACAGGGCTGTCCGAGGAGCTCTGGCCCGGCTCTGGCGGGCATGGTGGGGCAGGTGCCAGCGATCAGGAACGCCTCTCATCGTCAGCCAGGTGGGCAGCCGGGCCCGCAGGTCTCTGCCTGCAGGGAGCCCACATGGGGCAGCTGTGGGCTCTGCAGAAGACAGTGGGGATGGAGGTGCCATAGCGTGTGGGCGGGGGCAGGCCCCTCAGAGGTGGCATTGGACTTGACCCGGATGAGGAGCCTGCCCTGCAAAGAGCGTGGGGACAGCCTTCCCAGCAGGAGGAACGGTGAGTGCCGAGGCCCCGTGGCCAACCTGGCAAATCCAAAGGACAGAGCTGGCCAGCGTGGCTAGCAGGTGGCCTGAGGTGGGGAGGGCTGAGGGCGGTGCGCATAGAGGGGCCAGGAGGGGTCACGTGGCTGGAAGTCTGGGTGTCACTCTGTGTACGGGACCCCCGTCCTGGAGCTCTCAATGCCGAACGCCATGAGGGACCAGCGCCTTCGCTCCCGCTATGAAGGGACAGGGACCGGAGTGGGGGGAGGCTGGGCCGCCAGGGCAGCCCCAGGCCCCTCCCCGGGCAAGGACGCTGTCAAGGGCGTCCCCACCGGGAATGGGCTCTGCACCTCCAACACCAGTCCGTACCCTGGCTTCACTGACGGCTCTGACAAGGGCGTGGGGAGCGCTCCCTCTCAGGGGGACTGTGGGGCCCGAGGCGGGTTGCCTCGGGGACCCGGAAAATTGCTGCTAGAACAGACACGTGAGCCCCGGGAGGAACGCTACGCCTCTTCCCCTGTTGGGACCCAAACCCCCTCAGCCTCCCTCAGAGCGACCCCTGGCCTTGATCTCGAGTTCAGCCAGGAGGGACCGGGAGCACCTTCTCTTCCTTTGCTTTTTTTCTCTTTTTAATCCAGGATTGGGCCCTGGGCCACTAAACATTTATTTAGTGGTTTGCTTTCCCTGCTTTGTTGGGGTACAGTCGGCACCTAACGCTATAGAAGTCTGAGGTGTGCACCGTGGTGATTGAGGTCTGTGCGTCTATCGTGCGGTGCTCACCCCGACAGGGTCCGTCTTAGCTGCTCTGAAGCGGATGGCACAGCCCTGGACCCTCTGCGGCCGGAGGGTGTGCCCTCTGACCTCCCTCCCCCGCCCCCGGCCCCCAGGCAGCCACCGACTCTGTCCGTGCTTGCGCGTCAGCGAGATCACACAGCGTCCGTCTTTCTCTGCCTGATGTCACTCGGCGCCGTGCCCTCCCGTCACCCCTGTTGTCACACAGAGCAGACCCCCTTCTCTGTGGCTGGTAGTGTTCCGCCACGTGTGGACACATCTTCACCCATCCGTCTGTCAGCAGACCCTTGGGCTGTCCCCATGTCGCACCTACCGTCAGTAACGCGGCCGTGACCCTGGGGGCCTGTCTTCGGGACAGCCAAGTCCTGCCCTGCAGCTACACACCCCAGAGTGGCTCTGCTTTCAGATTTTGAGGGGCCTCCACGGTTTTCCACAGTGGCTGCCGCGTGCTTCCTGCCCCCGCTCTCCCTGGAGCTGACCGCTGCCAGGTCGATGTGTGTCTGCCGGGCTCGAGACTCCCCACTTCCCTGGACCCACGGGCTCCTGCCGCTCTTCTCCCCGCGGGAGACAAGTGGGATCCAGAAAGCGCACTGCCTCACCACTGCCCCGCTCTAAAATGCCGAGGGGCCAGATGAGCATTTTCTCCAGGTTTTCCCAGCGACGGTTCATGGGCAGCTAGCCTGGGTTCAGCCGCTTTTCAGAGAAGTTCGATCCGTGAGACTGAAACCTTTGCCTCAAAGGAGCCAAACCACATGCAAACACATTTCCTGGGGAAAAGCTAATTAACACCTGAGACACGGGTTTGCGTGGAAGTGGATGCCTGTAGGACGAGTGGTCCCCGTGTGGTTTTTGTGACCCTGCGTGTATTTAACGCCATTGTTACCAGTCCGCCCCAAGCTGCAGTTCAGCCCGAACATAGACCCCTCACCGGGTAGCTCGCCAGTGTGGTTTTCCGGAGGTGGGAGTGTGTGATCTGTAACTGCCGTGTTGCCACGTGCGTGGACGAGCTCCCAAATCCGCAAACAACCCCTTCGTTGGGCCCCAGTGACCCCCGGGTTGGGAAATACGCTCACAGTGTCCGTGCGACCCTGTTGAGGTGGACACAGGCCGTCAGAATCCTTTTAGCATAGTTCCGGAGTGGCCCGGGGTAGAAGCGAGGGCCTCGGCTGAGCTTGGAGGCCTGGCACGCCCAGCCTGCCTCCTCCCCACGGTCCCGGCTGGAGGGCGCCCCAAGGCTCCCCACCTTACCGCGCCCTGCCACCCTCTGCAGGATGAAGCCGGTGGGGGGTGTGAACGACGCGGCCCTGGATGCCTTAGATTTGGATCGGATGAAACAGGTGAGTGTGTCCTTTCCTGAGAGGCCAGGAAGGAGGCGGAGGCGGGGCCCGTTGGGTGCACGTGGTAGGCAGGCCCGTGGGGGTGGCCGGCAGTGGGGGGGTGGGGGTGCCCACGCTCATCAGGAAAGCATCCCTCTGCCCTTTGGGACACTCCAGCCCGCCCTGGGGCTCCCCGCGCCCCCGGGGCCGCCCCTGCTTTCTGCAGCAGGGCTGGGGGGGGGGGTCCCATCCCCCATTCACACTCCACCCTTGCCTTGTGGGATCTCGGGTGAGGGCCCTTCCCATAGAGGCTCTGCCCCCCAACAGGAGATCCTCGAGGAGGTGGTGCGGGAGCTCCACAAAGTGAAGGAGGAGATCATCGATGGTGAGTGGAGGCTGCGCCCTGGCCGTCCCCCAGGGGCCTGGAGGGGCGGTGGGACCCCGCGGGGAGGCCGTCCTGGGCCTGGCGGTTCCACGCGGACGCTCCCGTCCCCCCTCCTGACCCCCACGTGACCCCCACCCGCCGGTCAAGCAAACCGAGGCTCAGATGAGTTAGGTGACCTGCCTGAGACACGCGCCTCCGTGCCGGCTCCCCGCGCTCCCCCCTCGGGTGAGCTGCGAGTGCGAGTGCGTGGAAGCGGCGAGGGAGCGGAGGGTGCGTGCCGGAGCGAGACCGCCCAGCGGCCCGAGCCCTCTGCCCCTCGCTGCGCACTCGGACTGCCTTTGTCGATTCCGCCGCCTCTGGTCACCGGGCTCGGGTTATGGAGGCCACTGCTGCCTTCCCGGGAGGTTATGGGGACCACGAAGCCCCGGAACGACCTCTGGGCCTGACCCAGTTCCCAGCTTGCTTGGCCCTGGGCTGGGGGAGCAGACGCATGGCTCCTTCTCAAAGAGCCTGTGGCTCCGGAGGGCAGGGTCCCGCCACAGTGGGTCACGTCCGTCCTTCCGGTTCCTGCCAGAGCCTTTGATACAGCTGGCTCAGGCCTGGAGCCAGAGCAACAGGAGAGGTCTGGGCAGAGCTGGCTCGCCCGGGGACAGAGCAGTGAGGTGCGGCCTGGGCCCCCCCCCCCACGCCCTCCCCAAGGCCGGCCTGGCCCCTGCGCCCGCAGGGTGGCTGGGCAAGAGAGGGCTCCGTGCACTCAAAGGGGTGGGCCGGGTGGCAGACGGCCGGGCAGAGGGGAGGCCCGCAGCCCCCGCTCACCTGGACCCCTGCCCACGGCTGCGTGACGGGCCGCACCCTGTCCTCGCACAGCTGAGGACACTCGGTTCTTGTTTGTCCAGCCCCCCCACGGGCCTGGGCTGGGCAGATAAGGAGTTAATGAGTGAAGAGCAAGGCCTCCCCGGAGCCAGAGAGACACAGGCCAACTGTGAACTCTGCTTTATTGCGGGGGAAAGGGGGGGGGGTCCCCTGCCCAGGAGATGCCGGCCAGCTGGCCCCAGGGACAGAAGCAGAGGGCACAGCCAGCCTGTGCAGGGGGGACGGGCAGGGATGGAGGCAGGGGGTGCGGACGGAACCACATCTCCAGGTCTCGCTCTCCCGTCTGCTGTCGGTGCAGCCGCAGGTGGGAGCTGCCTTGTGGGCGGGCCCCCACGCAGGGCCGTGGGAAGGCGCGGGCGCTCTGAGGGGCATCCCCTTGTTAGTAAGTGCCCGGCCTTCGGCTCCAGGCCCAGTGGGGTCTGTCCAGGGAAAGGGCTGAAGCCT
>NW_027532747.1:2649939-2664376 GCF_008692635.1 Crocuta crocuta | reverse complement strand
GCGGGGAGGGAGGGGAGCAAGAGAGGAGCCTGGCGGGCTATTTTAGACAGAGACGAGGGCCAACCGAGGTCTCTCCGAGGAGGTGGCGTTTGGGTGGAGTTGCGAAGGACGAAGGACGAGGACTGCGCCAGCCCTGGAAAGGGTCCTACTGCAGGTGGAGGAGGGGGCGGCCAGTGCAAAGGCCCTGCGGCAGGGCCCTGCCTGGCCCATTGGAGGAACAGTGAGGAGGGGCTTCTGGCTGGGGCAGAGGGGAGGGGAGGCGGGGAGGGGGGGGGGGAGGGGGGGGGGGGGGGGGGCAGGAGGAAGCTGGGCCTGACACACAAGAGGCGGTAGGTGCCTTCCACCCTGCTCAGGGCCAGGCCCTTTCTGCTGCCGCTGCCAGGAGCAGCACCCGGGACCTCGGAGCAGGACCCAGTGCCCACCTGCCCGGAACTGCCCAGGGCTCCTGCTGGCCCAGGCCCCCTCCCCCGCTCCCAGGCAGGTCAAGCCCCCCATCCCCACCACAGCTCGTCCTCCCCCTTGGAGGGGGGGCTTTGTCATCACCCCAAAGTCTGTACAGAGTCTGCTGCCCCTCTTGACCTCTAGCTGTGCCTCGCGACCTCTGGGAGCCCGGGTGAGGCTCTCGGGAGAGCAGGGCACACACCGGAAAGGACCTCCCGCGGGGAGTGGGCACAGGGCCCTGCAGGGAATCGGGCAGGGCTCGTCACTGCTGCGCCTGAGCCTGTCCGTCCTGTCCCTCAGCCATCAGGCAGGAGCTAAGCGGGATCAGCACCTCATAGTGCCCTCGGCCCCTGCCGCCGCCGCCCGAGACACCCCAGGCCACCTGCCGGCGGGGGACAGCGAGGAGCCCGGCCCTGGGCCCCCGGCGCACGCAGGCGCTCACCACGCTGGGAGGTGCTCCGGTCGCAAGTGTTATACCGTGTGATAAAATATTAAAATGAGGAAACGAGTTCAAGTTCCGGATTTTTTTAGATTCTACCTGACACAGAGCACCGGTCTACTCGCCTTGTTTTGTATTTTATATTTGCCTATTTAAGCGTCCATTTCTTTTGGTTTATAGAGGACTCCCCAGATCACACGCTTCCGTAGGTGGTTTCCGAGTTTTCTCCTAGGTGACGGCCCCCAGCGTCGTGGTGGTTGAAGTCTGTCCACGCACCGCGGTGTCTGTGTCCACGTGCTAATAAACGCTTACTGTCCACACCCCTGGCTCCGGCTCGCTCTCTCACGCCGGCTCCAGGCCGCTCCTGGAGGAGGCCGCTGCTTCCAGGGGAGGGGGCCCCAAAAGTGGCCGGGAGCCGATGAGCGAGAGGAGGTGGCCTCGGCAGGTGGTCCCTGCCCACAGGGGTGGTGGCTTGGGCTCAGCAAGGACCACCCCTGGCCCACCCGAGGCAGAGCCCAGCACTTCTCAGGCCACAAATGTTCCCCTTTGGAGCCGGAGAGGGTCTGACCCCAGGCAGCGGGCAGGCCTAGGAATCCTGGACCATCTCACGGATGCGCCCAGCCACCCTCCGAGGGCCGCGGTGGGAGGGGAGGAGACAGGGCCCCCCGTCTGACTGATGACTGGGGACTGTTTTCTGGCCAGGCTCTGAACAACCCCCCCCCCCCAAATCTCCTCGCGTGTTCCCAGCAGCCCTACAGACGGGGGCAGGAGGGTCCCGTCAGGAGAGCCGACGCCCCATCTCCCAGCAGCCGCCCCCAGGCATCCTGTTGTCTAGGGTCTGGGGCATAGCAGGTGGCTGGTGACAGCAACGTCCTCCTTGAGACAGCTCTGTAGACAGGGTGCTGGCAGAGCCTGAGGAGCCCCCAGGCCGGCCTCGGGAGGCGCGGTGCTCACCTGGCCCTGGCCGACCTGTTTGCACAGGGAGGGGCCCCTGTCCGGGCTCAAAGTGCGCCCGCCAAGCCGCACTTCCTCCCACAACAGCCCCTGCACCCGGGCCTCTTCCCAGGGCCATTTCGGTGTCACCATTCTCAGACAGGGGTGCCTGGCACAGCAGGCCACCCCCAGCCCTGGGCAGGAAGTTAGCGCTCGGCGCCGGCCAGGTCTCAGGCACGGGGGGCTGCAACATGCCCTCCCCCCCGCCCTCCCTCTCCTGGGGCAGCTGCCACAGCCCCGTGACACCCATGGGGGGGCTGATCCTCAGCCTCCCCAGCCTTACAGCACCCCTTGCTACTGCCTGCCAGCCTCTGGGAGACCCAGACCCTACCCCCTGCAGCCCCCCAGGGCCAAGGGGCTAATGAGCAACCTGCTTCCCTAGGCCCCAGCCATGCGCCCACCAGTAAGAAAAGGGCCATCACCAGGGACCCCAGCCAGCTTCCCTCGGGCCGTAGTTCTCGGGCATCCGCCCGTCCATCCTGCCGCGCGTCTACCCTGTGCGCATCTGGCCTACGGCACCCATTTATGAAGGAAGACCTCAAGTCCTTGGGGAGCTGGTCAGGGAGACCCCACCCTGTCCAGGCAAAAACCTCTGGGGTCAGGGAGGGCTTCCTTCAGGCCAAAGCCTCGAGGTGTGGCAGGAGCACAGCTCGGGACAGTGTCCGCAGTACTCACCCAGGCTGGAGACAGGGACGGTGTCCCATGAGGGGCCTCGGGGCCACGCAGACCCCCACGCGGAACCCGCAGGAGTGCCGCCCAAGCACAAGGTGTGGAGCAGCCGCAGTCCCCAGGGGTGGGGGGCCCATGGGGCGCGGCCTGGGACGGCCAGGAAGGAGACCCGCTGGCGCAAGGCTGGCAGGGTGCAGCCAAGGGGGCTCAGTCTGAGGCCGGGCTAGAGGCACGACCGGCCCCGGGAAGCACAATCTGCGGCTGTGAAGACAAAACACTGAACTGAATTTAGGGCCTGGGAGCACCAGGGACATCAGCCCCACGGAGGCCGGGCGCAGAGTACGCAGGGCAGGGCCGCCTCCCTCCCCGAGGCCCAGAAGAGGAGGGCCCGGCCTGGGCCGACGGTGCACGTGCAGACCACGCTTCTCCAGGCCGCAGGCTGTGCCCGCTGTGGCCCAACGCGGTCCCAGGTTTGGGGGGAACAAGAGCGCAGTCAGGGTGCAGGAGCCAGATGCAGCCCCATGGGCTCTGGGACTGGGGGCTNCGCGGGGTCGTGCGCTCCGGGCTCACAGTCGCTCCTCTGCCAGCTTGTACGTCCGCTTCACGCGGGCGTAAGGCCCCAGGGAGTCCTCAAGCACGAAGTCCCAGAGCACCTTCACCCACGAGTGGTGCTGCGGCAGGTGGTCGTAGTACTCGGGCGCGATCTTCCGCACCTGCAGAGAGGGCGAGCGGGGTCAGAGGTTACGGCCTGGCGCGTGCTCTCTGCCACACACATGCACACACGTGTGCACACGTGTGCACACACCCTGTCGCTGTCCAGGGCACCCCTGTCTAGCTCAGCCAGAGTGCTGCCTGATGTGGAGGGGCCGCTGGCTGACACCTGCCCCCGCCCCAGTGGGAGGTGAGTGGTTAAAACTGCACCCCCTCCCCTCCGCGGAGCCCATGCCCAGTTTCTGCCCCAGGAGCCCCAGGTGGGCAGCTCTCATTCCCTCAAGCGCCTGCGGGGTTCTGAGATGAAGCCTGGCTGGAGTTCGGCTGAGCCGCGTTCGTGCCCAGCATCCCTCCTGGCCCCCAAACCCTCCGACCTCGCTCCCACCAGGGCCCCCTCCATCACCTGCCTTCCTCCCAGCCGGTGTTTCCCATTTCCCAAGTGCGTATTACGCAACTCTCCCTCTAGCCGCCTGCCCCCTCTGCCTGGACACCCTCAGCCCTCCTCCTCCAGGAAGCACGGCCAGCCTGAGCGCTAGCATGGACATACACCACTCCACCGCCCGCCAACCTCAGGGGATGCCCTTCCCGCCCCGTGCTCAAGGCCTGCTCTATAGCTGAAGACCCGGCCTGAGAGCCCAGGCGACCCGCATGGGGCATGCGCAGGGAGCCTGACCCGGGGAGAAGTAAAGGCTCACAGCTACCAAACCCCACGTGTTTCCGCGACCACCTTGGGTCCAGGTTCTGGCCCTGCTACTTCCCGAGGCAGGGACCTGCCCTGTCTGTGCCTGGGCCCCGTGTGTGAAACGCAGACGACGGGGAATGGAGACACTCGCAGCACGGCTTGCGGTCAGGCTGAAGGGACAAGGGGCCACGGTGCCTGGCACACAGGCGCTGACTCGCCCGCGTCAGCAGGAAGGGGGGGTGTGGGAGGGGGTCAGCACGGCCAGGGCTGGACACAGACTGTCAACACAAACACCTGCGCGCCCAGCCAAGTGCTCACACATAAGCACACGCACAAACACGTGGACACGTGGCGGCACAGACGCACACACGGACCCAAACACTCCGACGTACTCACCGCCGATGCCTCCCTCCAGCCACTGCGCCCGCGTCACCTCAGCTCTTTCTAACCCCCAGCACAGACCCAAACTCCCTACCCCCTACCCCCTACCCTCCCCTCCCCCACTTCAGAAATTCCCAGGCTCCCAAGGCAGAGGAAGCAGCTCAGGCCAAGCCACTTGGGTCCCAAAGGGCAAAGCCCACCCCGTCCTCTCTGTGCGAAGACGGCGCTCCAGAGGCTCACAGAGCGGTGATAAGAAGTGAGCAGAGATGAGGGAGGGAGGCAGGGGCCGGGAACGGGGGTGTGGCACATGCAGTGGGGCTGTGCCCCCCTATTTAAGGAAGAGGAAGCTGAGGCACAGAGAGGGCGAGTGGCCTGCTGGAGGGCATACAGCCTGGAAACCGTGGATGTAGCTGCGTTCTAACAGGTCTTCCGTAAACCAAGCGGCCTAAACCACAAAATGCCCCTGGAGCCCCCGGCCTCCCCGAATTCACCCCTTCATTCAGCAGCCGGGCACTCGTCTATACCGTGCCGCCTCTTGCGCGCCATGTGAGAGCCAGCCCATTCCCAGCCCCCGCCTCCCTGCCCCACCCNCCCCAGGACGCCCTTACCAGGGGCAGGTTGCAGCCGGGGATGCTGGGGAAGTCGTGATGCTCCATGTGGTAGCCCACGTTGAAGGTGATCCAGTTGAGGGGCCCGTAGTAGGAGTAGGTCTCGTGGCCCCTGAGGAACATGTAGTGCTCGGCCACGAAGTGGCCCGAGATGGGGTGCAGGCCCAGGCCCAGCAGCGAGCTGGCCAGCAGGTAGGCCACGGGCTTGAGCCCCCAGAGGGCGAAGAGGGCGGCGTCGGCGGCCAGCTGCACCAGCGCGTTCATCACCTCCATGCGGGTCACGGCCTTGGGGTGCACGCAGAGCGGCCGCAGCGAGTAGAAGAAGGGCTGCAGCGCCAGCCAGAGCAGCTTGCGGGCCGGCGTGCAAAAGAGCCAGCCCTCGAAGCGCGTGGGCACGTCCACGTCCAGCCCGTCGCCGCCCAGGTAGCGGTGGTGGTCCACGTGGTACTTCTTGAAGGAGGCGGCGTAGGGCACCCCCACCGGCAGGTTGGCGAACACGGCGAGCCAGCGGTTGTGGGCGGCGCGGCCCGTGCCGAAGGCGGCGTTGTGCGAGATGTCGTGGATGGCGAGCGTCAGCGAGTGGTTGACGCAGCCGCCGAAGGCGTAGGCCCAGAAGAGCAGCCAGCGCCACTCCAGGCCCCGCACCAGCCAGCAGGCCAGCAGCTGCGCCAGCACCAGCCCCAGCACCGTCCACTTGAGGCGGGGGTCGGGCCGCATCAGGGCCTTGATGGCCGGGTACTTGGCTGCGGGTAGAGGCCAGGAGAGAAGGAAGGCGGTGAGGGCGGGCAGCCACGCGGCTCGGCCTCCCCTCCCCTCCGTCGCCGCCACCTTCCATCCCTCCCTCCCTCCTTCCACCAGCAACTAAGCCGCAGGCAGCCACTGGGGGAGGAGGGGGGTCACCCGAAGGCGAGGCCCTGCGTCCGCGCACCTAGGATCAGCCTGGCCCGTTGGGGCCGCAGAGGCAGCGGACCTGCCGCCCCTACTACCTGGGGGCTCCCACGGGAGGTCCGGGGTGGGGGCTCTGCTGCCCGCCTGAGAGCGAGCTGCACAGCCCACTGCGTGCTGGGGGAGGGTTGTGGGGGGGGGGTACTTCGGTGAGGCCCCAGGGACAGGGTGCACACGGAGCCCAGACTCATCGGGAGCCCCAGAGGGCGCAGGGGAGGGGGCGCAGAGGGCTCTGGCTTTGTCTCCGTGTTTCGTGTTTTGGTTCCTACACAAGATCTGAAGGAAACATGATAAAATGGTGAGTGCGTGCGTTTGGGGTGGGGGGTGTTTGTTATAGAAGCTTTGGTACTTCTCTGTATTTTGTTCTACAGGAAAGAAAAAGACAATGACAGAGAGGAGGGGGGCCAAGCCGGGGAGGGCGCTCCAGCCAACAAGCAGCCGGACCCGGCACACAGGACAGGAGTGGGGGGCAGGAGGGGAGAAGAGGGGGAGAATGCCTTCTAGAAACCTCCCTGGCTGCTCTGTGGGAGGGGGTAAGGAGTCTGGCGCTGTCTGCAGGGATGGGGAGGGACAGCACCAGTGGTCACCACATGCTCAGCGTGACAGGTGCTCCTCAGGTCTGCTCTGTCCCCCGGTTCCCAGGGCACAGCAGACGGGCCCTCGGAGGCCAGTAACGACGCGGGTTTATCCCAGGCACACTCGGGACGGCCTGTGCCAGTCTCCTGGCAGCCTCAGGCTCACCCTCCAAAGGCTGGCACCCAAATAGGTCCCCAGGACCACGGCGGAGGCTGGGTCCCCACTGGAACTGGCCAGACCAAGAGCAAATCCTGCCCAGCCCGTTCCTCCAACTGACCCAGGAAGTCACTTCCCTTTTGTGCCCAGAAGGGAAGAACGTGACAGCTCAGCTCAGCCGCCCGAGGCCCCCGTGGCCAGGCCCCTCCACCCTCCTCCCAGCCCACAGAACTTTCTGTCAGAGCCACCCCGCGGTGGAACAGGCTGCTTCAGAGGTGGTGAGCTGCCCGTCCCTGGGAGTCTGCAAAGAGAAACACAGCGATAGGAGCAAAGGGGTTCGGCCCCAGTCAGAAGGGAGACCCAGGCTCAAAACCCTCCTGCCCAAGCGGCCATGCTACAAGCCCGTCTTGGCGACAGTCTTGATGTTGCTGTGTGGCCAGAGGTGCGTTCCCACCCTCTCTGGACCTCAGCGTCCCAGTGTGTGATGGCAAGGGTGTGACGCGCTTCACAGGCTGGCTGTCCCCACAGAAGGATCCTGGCTCCAGCAAACAGCCCCCCTCTGCTTGATACGCTGGGGGCGTTGGGTTCCCAAGTGCTAGAACCTCGGGCCGCCTCTGCCCAGAGGCCAACAGAGTCCCCCCGAGGCAGCACTTACACCAGCTGCCCTGACCCTGCACTCAGGGGCCACCACGCTTCTCGGACAGTGACAGTCCCCCAGGCCTCCAAGCCCCGCAAAGCCACCTGGACCCTCTGATCCCGGGACCTCTCTCCCTGAAGCTCGGCCAAGGACCGCGCAGGACCGTGGTCACAGCACCAGTGTAAAAGCAGAACTCAGGGGGCGCCTGGGTGGCTTAGTCGGTTAAGCGTCCGACTTTCGCTTAGGTCATGATCTCGCAGTTCATGGGTTCGAGCCCCGCGTCGGGCTCTGTGCTGACTGCCAGCTCGGAGCCTGGAGCCTGTTTCAGTCTGTGACTCCCTCTCTCTCTGACCCTCCCCTGCTCACGCTGTCTCTCTCTGTCTCTCCTAGAAATAAATAAAACATTAAAAAAAAAAAAAAAAGCAGAACTCGGAACAAGTAGGCAAGGCAGGCGACAGGTGACAAACCTCAGCTCCACCCAACGGGAACACAGCGGCCACGGCATCCCAGGGGTGGGGGAGAGCGGCATTTGGAGCAGGTTCAGACCCTCGCTCTGGATGAGGGTTGAATATCCACAATATATATAAAGAGCTCCTACAACTCAGCAACAAAGGCAGACAACCTGATTTAAAACGGGCGAACATGGGGCACCTGGGTGGCTTAGTCGGTTAAGCGTCCGACTTTCGCTTAGGTCACGATCTCACGGTTCGTGGGTTCCGGCCCCGCGTCGGGCTCTGTGCTGACTGCCAGCTCAGAGCCTGGAGCCTGTTTCAGTCTGTGACTCCCTCTCTCTCTGACCCTCCCCTGCTCACGCTGTCTCTCTCTCTCTCTCCTAAAAATAAATAAAACATTTTAAAAAAAAAAATAAAAAATAAAACGGGCGAACAACCTGAACAGACGTCTCCCCTGAGCCGTGCAGCTGGCCGATGAGCACGTGAGAAGACGCTCTGCGTCAGCCACAGGGAAATGCAAACCAGAGCCACCAGTGAGATAGCACTTCGCGCCCACTAGGGTGGCACACTAAAACCAGTGAACACCAAGTGTCGGTGAGGGTGCGGACAAGCCGGAGCCCTCGTTCGTGCTCTGCTGGTGGGAACGCGACATGGCGCGCGCGCTGTGGAAGACAGTTGGGCGGTTCCTCAAAAAGCTAAAGGTAGGCTTAGCGGATCCCCCAGCAAGTTGCTTCTAAGTATGCACCCCAAAGAATTTAAATCAGGGACACAGAGACCTGTACACCAGCGTCCATCAAACTAGTCACAGCGTCTGAAAGCAGAAAACAACCCACGGGTCCAACACAAGTGGGTAAGCAAATCGGGGTCCGGCCACACGGTGGGATATTACTCAGCCATCGGAACAAAACTTCCAGTCAAAACACAGTTAAGTCCCGGGGGTCTAATACACAGCACGGCGAGTGTAGTCAATAACACCGTGCTGTAGATTTGAAACTCACTTCGAAAGTCGATCTTTTTTTTTTTTAATGTTTTATTTATTTTTGAGAGAGAGAGACAGCATGAGCAGGAGAGGGTCAGAGAGAGAGGGAGTGACAGACTCTGAAACAGGCTCCAGGCTCTGAGCTGGCAGCACAGAGCCCGACGCAGGGCTTGAACCCACGAACCGTGAGATCATGACCTGAGCCGAAGTCGGACGCTCAACCGACTGAGCCACCCAGGCTCCCCCGAAAGTCGATCTTAAAGGTTCTGGCCAAAACTTCTCTCATCCGGGAACATAACCACAGAAGTGATCAGAAGTACGGACAGTGACGGATATTAAGGAGCTAGGCCATGGCGGCCCTGTTGCGATACACAGATGTCAGGTCCTAGTGTCATACGCCTGACACTAATATCGTGTCATGTGTAACTGTACCTCGATTTAAAACTTTCCTGTAATGGGGACGCCTGGGGGGCTCAGTCAGTTAAGCGTCTGGCTTTGGCTCAGGTCATGATCTCACAGTTCATGGGTTCGAGCCCCATGTCGGGCTCTGTGCTGACAGCTCACAGCCTGGAGCTGCTGCGGATTCTGTGTCTCCCTCTCTCTCTGCCCCTCCCCCGCATGCACTCTTTCTCAGGAATAAACAAACATTAAAAAAAAACCCAACAACCCCAGCTCTGGCCGGGCTGGCTCGGCCACAGGCCTCCACGTGTGGCAGGGTCACTAGCAGAACTAACAGATAAGGCACGGGGCAGCTCCGGCTGACCGGCCAGGGCGGGCGCGCCCACCAGCCTCGAGTCGGGGTGATGGGTGCGCCAGGGAGGCCGGCCCTGGGAAGCAGGTCACCCCACACGGCCGGAGGCTTGCAGCTGCGCGAATGGGACACAGGGGACCTGCCTGCACCCCCGGGGCCAGCCCGCGTCGCCTAACAGCCGCTGACCTTGTGCCCGCGTGTGGGAGGCAACTGGGCTCCCCACTCGGGCAGAAGCCCCGCGGGGCGCACGCGGCCAGAGGGTGCTCAGGACAGGGGTGCGAAGGCCCTGCCACCTCAAGCCGGGAGAGCCCCTTCACAAGATGGAGGGAGCTACCACAACAGGGGGCGGGGGACAGAATGATGGCCCCCCAAAGACATCCATCCCGGAACCCGTGAGTAGTTTCGACGACACAGGTTACTGGGAACTGACCGTCTACAGGAGAACTGCCCTGGGTGACCCAGTGGCCCAGGGTCATCCCAGGGCCCTACCAGCGGGTAAGCAGGCAGGAGACGGGGTCCCAGGGGGCACCATCTGCCCCTGCTGGTTGGGAAGGGGGAGGCAGAGGAGGGGCCGAGAGCCCAGGAGCACAGGTGCCTACAAAGCCGGAAAGGCCTGGAAACAGATTCTGCCGCAGAGCCCCCCAGAGGGAGCCAGGCCCTGGGACACCCCCACTTCAGCCGGGTGAGCCCTGAGTCAGACTCGTGGCCTCCAGAACTGTAAGAGGACGCGTGGGGTGTTCGAAGCCCCCCGGTTTGTGGCAATCTCACCACGGCCCAAGGCAACTCCCACGGCACCGAGACCAGGGACGAGGAAGCCCGCCCACAGCTGGGCCAGCCCCCCGGGTCCCCCCTCCTCTGCCCTGGCACCTGGCCACTCACACTCGGCCCTGCCCCTGAGGCCCCACTGGGCCCCACGGCCCCGGCCAAGGGGGACAAGCCAGCACTGCACTCGCCCAGGCTGTCCCACCAGGCGGGTCAAGGACCAAAGGACCCGAGCCTGGGAGCCGGGACTGCCGTGTGGGCCCCACGCAGAGGTGGGGACAGGGGGCAGGCCTCATCCAAGCTTGCTCCTCTCCCAAGACGGGGTCAGAGTGACAGGGGACACTTTCGAATGTAGGCCTGTATTTCCTGGGAAGATCAGTGAGGGGAGGGGGAGATGTGGCTGGGGGTGGGGTGCTGGGAACGCAGCAGCACAGCGGGGTGAAGCCAGAGAAAGGAGAGATGTTCTCACGATGGCCCAGAAGTGCTGGCCATCTCCGCCGTCAGGACAGGCTCACCCACAGCCTGGGGCCAGGGACACGGCGCAGAGCACCCCTAAGCTTTGCACACCTGGTATCAGGTCGGGACCACAGGGCACAGGGCTCCGCCAGCCTCCCTCTCACCAGGGGCAGCCCGTGGGCACCAGCCCTCCCCCCGGGCAACCAGGGGCCCCGCCTGCACCAGCACGGCGCACCTGGGAGCCACCCGAGGAGCGGAAGGCCACCTGCTTCTACGGGGTTAGTTCCCATGCTTCTCCTTGGAAGGAGGCCAAGTATGGGCCAGGAGGGTAGGGCAGGCCACACCTGTACCAGGTGAGCAGCCTGGCAAGCTCTGGGACACTGGGGACCAGGACCCCGGCTCTGGGACCGAGGCCAGCAAACAGGCCAGTCCCGTTCCAGGCTCCTTCCTTGGAGGCCGCTGCGACCTTGGACGGTGGGCACCAGATGCCCCGTCTGTCGAACAAAGGCAGTGAGTTGACCTGTGAGGACCCACCCCTGCGAGCTCACCTCCAGGGAGTCCGGTGCCCCTTCTCCTTTACCTGACAGTGTCCCCAAAACTCACCTGCCCCCGGCCCAGGTGGCCACACTCCCTCCCCAGCCTTGGCTCCACATCTGAGAAACGGGGGTGATGCCCCGACCTGGGCTGCCGTGCGGCTGGGACGATGGCTCGGGGCCCCGGGCGCTGTTTTATTGTTATTAAATGCGGTTTTCCTACCTGAGGATAAAAACATCCTACTTCTGACCTGTGGGGGCCCGGGTGCCGCTCCTGGAGGCTGATCTGGCCCAGCCCGCTTTGACCTGTGAGAACAGGCCCGGCGCACCCAGGCCGGGAGGGTCACGGGGCCCCGCCGTCCTGCTGGAAGCCGGAAAAACGGGGCCGGTGTCCAAGCTGGACTCCAGGCAGGGCAGGGGTGATGCCTACAAAGGGCCAAGCACGTAAGCCCCACATCACCTCCACTGCCTGCCTGGAGGCACTTCCTGGACACGGGGCAAGGAGGAGGCACCCAGCAGCCATCAAGGAGAAGGCAGAGCCCAGGGGCCTCGGCTGAAAGTGGACAGGTGGGGGTGGGGTGGGGCGAGACACCGGAGGGCTCAGAGACCGCGCTCGGGGAGCTGGGCCCCAGCCTGGGAGCGGGGATGCTCTGCACCTGCCCGTCGCGGGAAAACTCAACCCTCACTCAAGGAAAAGAGCAAACACCTAACTTTTCAATTCCAGAGCTTCCAGGTCCCAGAATGCTCTGGGGACTGCCATGAGCAACAGTCATTGTTAGAAGTCCCGGCGCCCGGCCCTGCCGCGGAAAGGAGGGTCCCAGGTCCCAGGAGGCCGGGGAGGAGGCTGGCGGTGCCAGGCCTCAGCCTGGGCACTCCCACTCCAGGCCTGCAGGATGCATGCGGGGCCCAGGTGAGGGCCGGGACACCAGTGGGCACGCCACGCAGGGAGTCTGACCCACACGGACCCAGCCGTCACCACCCTGCCTGGGAGGGGCCATCCCGCCATGTCATAGAGAGGAGGAAGCAGGGCCACCCCCGAGATGGACACGCCTAGTTTCCAGAGCCACCCCTGCCAACCCAGAGAGCCAGAAAGAGCACTGTGAGGTGCCCAGCCCTGGGGAGCACTTCCCCAGGGCTGGGTATGGCCGTGAGGGCAAAGCGCCCAGAGACAGTCCTGGGTCCCAGCGCCACCCCACAGCACTGTGCCCCCGGGCACACCCCCTCCCCGGGGCCTGCTTCTCACTGTCCACCTCGAAGCCGCTGGATGTGGCGGCGCTGGGGCTGTGAGCACGTGGAGGTGTTCCCCAAGTCACCCGGTGTGGGGAAGCTTGGCTCAGGAGGCTTGCACACATTACACAGATCGACACGCATGGCAGACGCGTTCGTAGGACCCAGAGAGCAAGGAGGGTGGGCCTGTGGGACCCAAAGGGCCCCCACCCCGGCCCCCTGCAACAGTGTCGCCATGGATACCGGGCTAGCCCGCACTTCTCCTGAGAAACGCCCGCTGGGCCGGGCCAGAGGAGGTGGCAGGTGGGGGAGGCTACGGGCCCTCAGCCTCCAGAGGTGGCCAAGGAGGTCCCAAGGCCGCCCGGGCCCCTCCTCCTGCCCCTGCTGACCACTGGCCTGGGGCAGGGCCCCCAGGAGCACATGGGGCTTCTTCCCGCCCACACTCTGGACCCTTCCACGTGCCAGGCCCGGCACCACCCGGGACTGCGTATCCCTACCACCTCCCCAAGGAGGCCGAACAGCACCGCGTGGCGGTCTCGACGCCATAGGGAAGGTCCCTGTCATCACCTCTCATCACCGAATGTTCTCATTGCCTAGAACATTCCATGGCACACAGCAACTCATGCTGCCCACCAGCCTTCTACCCAGGTGCCCAGAGCTCTTTCCCTCACTCCCCACCTGCGGCGGGTAACCTGACTCCCCTCCCAACAAAGGTCCTTAAAGCCCTCTTAATCCCCTCCTTCCTAAACCGCTTCCTCTCACAGCCCTGGCCCGAGGCCTTCCCTCAGTGACCCCCCACCTCCTGCCCCTTTCAGTGCCAGGAGGCAGGCCCCACCCTGTCTGGTCAGCGTGGAAGGCACTGTGGGGACCCGGTGTGACACAGAAAACGTGGAAAGTGGCCCCGAGTGCTCTCAGCCTCTCGCGAAACCTGCCTTTGTTCATCAACAAATACTTGCTGAAGGCCTGTGGCGGCCAGGCCCCGGCGCGGCCACGGGAGGGCTTCGGCCTGGGGCACGGCCCTTCTCGGGCATGTATGTACTGGGTCCCAAAAGATGGACACACGCATACACATCCACCGTCTGTGACATCAGGGCAGAAATCTGAAACACAAGATCTGGATGCAAGAACTTGAGAGGGACGGCACCTTCCAGGCAATGAAAACACTCCCAAAGTGGATTACACAACTTCAGTCAAGTCACTGGCCTGTGCCTTTCAAATGAAGGAATTTATGACATGTAAATCACATCTCATAAAAGCTGGTACAAATTAACAAGCAAGGAGTGAGGGAGCGGGGGAGGCCGGGCCACATGCCCTGGTGCGGAGGCTGGAAATGGGAGCTGGCACCTGCTCGCGAGTCATCTGCCAGAGACAGAGGCTGTGTCCTCGGGGCCCCGGGGCCAGGAAGGAGAGGCCCAGGCCCTGACTGGCTGTGTCACCACCCAAGCGACTTAACACGTAGAGAGCATCAATGTCAGGAAGGCAGAGACAGGACAGGGAAGGGAAAGAGGGGGAAAGGGGAAGGGAGAGAAAGAGAGAGGAAGGGAAGGGGAAGGGTAGGGAAGGGTAGGGAAGGGTAAGGTGCTTTGACACGTAGCAAGTGTGGGTCACTGTAAGTAACACACGACACCCCCAGGAATCATAAACAAGGGCCACTCCAGTGGGAAAAGGCGTGCAGGACAGTGAGCTCAAGGAAGAATCCTCAGCCTCACTAATCAGCTTTGAAGTGCCTGTTCCTTGGGGGGGGGGGTCCCCCAGCTCCCTTGCTGGCGAGGATGGAGGAGGAGACTGCAGGTGAAGAGCTCACAGGTCCCTGGCAGCGCTGGACGGAGGGAAACCGAGGGCCTTCCCAGCAGCCTTTGTGCTGGCTGCACCAAAGCGCCGTGCAGGTGCCCGTCTGGTCCTGTCTGGGCAGCGCTGAGGGCCAGGCCCGAGGAAACAATGGGGGGTGGGGGTCAGCCTTGCCCTCAAAGGCTCCACGGAAGCCCTCAAAAGCCCACAGACGCCTACAGAGTTACAGGAGGGGCAAAGGCCTGGTGGTG
>NW_027532747.1:2642882-2649888 GCF_008692635.1 Crocuta crocuta | reverse complement strand
CAGGGCAAGGAAGACAGATGAGGGGCTCAGAGGCAAGGTCAGGGCCGCAGGCACCACACACTCCTCTTTCCACATCCGTGCTCAGCACCGCGTGTTGGTGGCTTGACATTGGCCATGAGAGAAACATGTCCAGAAACTGCCAAATGCCTGATTTGCAAACCAGGGCTTTTCATTCCTTCCAGAGAACACCAGCCTCGTGCTGTGTGTGTGCACCTGCGCGCACGGGCGATAGGAGTCTGGTACTTAAAGGGGAGGGGACAAGAATTCAAGCAGAGGGAACAGCATTTGCAAAAGCCATGAAGAGGGAGGTGAGCGGATGGGGTGCGTCTCCCAAAGTGGCCAGAGAGCAAAACGTAAGGGGATGGGGGCCCCCCCCCGCGGCCAGGGCAGAGATGAGATTTTAGAAAGGGAAGCCTGTGGCGCAGTTCGGCAGGGGAGGACATAGGTCAAAGAGGGTCCCCGAGGAACCCCTTAGGGATCACCTGTCGTCTGTGCTGTGTACCCCAAATACCCAGCATGCCTCCTTCTGGCCCCATTGAGCTGAGGGTCACAGCACCCCTTCCTGCCCATGCACAGCCGCTTCTCCCCGCCCTTACGCCGCGACACTGTGGGGCACCTGCCTATCACAGCCCCCAGCCCACCGACCAGCCACAGGACCCGCAGCTCCCTCCAGCCAGAGATGACCTTACTGGGCTCCAGGCCTCGCTGCTACTCGGGGCAGGTGGGGAGGGGGCTGTCTTCTTTAGAATCTCAGAGCTGGGGGGCTGAGTGCTCCCCACTCCCCGCAGCCCGCCCGGCAGAGGAGAAGGTCTCTATGGTGACGCAGGCACGGAGAGAAGGGCCCTGGGGCCTGCCTGCAACCCCCCCCGCCCCCGCCACAGGTTCTGGAATACCCCCTTGCCAGGGATAAAGCCCCAGCGAGGGTTTCTTTCCTAAGCAAATAATCCAACGATTGCCAAGAGTCTTACTTCCTTGTTTCCTCCTTTGTTTTCCTTTGATTATTTGAATTTGCGAGTGTGTGTGTTTTGTTTGGTTTCATCATGTGTGTGCCCTGTTTTCATAAGAAAACAGAAATCACAAAGCCATTTGTTTTTCAAGACAAACCCCAAGCCAGCTTCTGAGTCCACGGCAGGGCCTGGCCTCCGGTCCGCTGGGATCCGTCCTCTGGCTCCAAATACAGGGAGTCTCGGCCGGGGCCCCAGGAGACACGGCTCTTAGGGGCTGCGTGGGACCCCATTTTCTTAGGACCCTGTGCCCTGAGGAACATGTCCCCATCTAGGCAGGGGCTGGAGACGGACTGCGGCCCTGCCCCAAGGGCACTACGGCCAGCTCTGGGCAAGGGCTTCCCGGGCTCTGACTCCCTCCCCGATTAGGATCTTTCTCGAGCATCCACTGGCCCCTCCGGAGCTTGGCACGAGCTGCAACGACTAGCTTGCCAAGCGGGACCTCACCCCCTGACCTCCGCAGCCTCCGGCCCGTGTGGTCCCATACAAGTCACCGCCCTTCGCTGAGCCCACCTCTTCTGTGCAAAGAGATACTGGCGGTCACACACCGAAGGGCTCTGGCTGGGCGAGCAGGGATGGAAAGGCCTCTTCCCTGTCCTTGGGGGAGGGCTCGCCTGTCTGCCGGAGGGAACAGCGACCATCGACCATCCATCGTGGCTACCAGTCACTGAGCGCTGGGCGGAGCACTTAACACTACCTCATTTAATCTGCCCAGCAACTCTGTAAGGAGGAAGAACCCCTTTGAACTCCACCACGGCCCAACTCGTTCCTCTGTTCGTTGACCTGCCCATTGCCCACACGGCTGACGAGCGAGGGCGGAGGGTGGACTCCGCAGCCGAGCTCCAGAGCCTGCCACCCGCCCCAGAGAGATAAGAGCCTGCTGGGTCAGAGTCACGGAGGGAAATCCTGGAGGAAGGTCCTCCCCAGCCGAGACCAAAGTCCAGGAGGGCAGCCAGCAGCCAGGGGACCTTCCTGCAGGAAGTGGAAAGGAACAGGAAGGAGCCCTAACAAAATGCCGGGGGCATTTTTCACAGAACTAGAAGAAATAGTTCTAAAACGGCTATGGATTATATACATAATGGAATACTACTTGGCAACGAGAAAGAGTGAAATCCTGCCATTTGCAGCGACGTGGATGGAACTGGGGGCTGTTACGCCGAGTGAAATAAGTCAGGGGGAGGACAGAGAGCATATGTTTTCACTCGTATGTGGAACTTGAGAAACTTAATAGAAGACGATGGGAGAAGGGAAGGAGGAAAAGAGTTTCAAACAGAGAGGGAGGGAGGCAAACCATAAAGGACCTTTAAATACAGAGCACAAACTGAGGGTGGATGGGGGGGCGAGAGGGGGAAATGGGGGATGGGCACGGAGGAGGGCACTTGCTGGGATGAGCACTGGGTGTTGTATGTAAGCGATGAATCACGGGAGTCTACCCCCAAAACCAAGAGCGAACTGTGTACACTGCATGTTAGCCAACTTGACAATATATTATGTTAATAAATAAAAATAAAGCACACAGGAAAAAAAAAAAAGGATCTATGGAAGCACAAAAGACCCTGAATGGCCAGAGCAATCTAGAGAAACAAAAGAACAAAGTTAGAAGTATCACGCTCCTGGGCGGCTCAGTCGGTTGGGCGTCGGACTTTGGCTCAGGTCATGATCTCGCCATTCGGGAGTTTGAGCCCCGCATCAGGCTCTGTGCTGACAGTTCGGAGCCTGGAGCCCGCTTTGGATTCTGTGTCTCCCTTTCTCTCTGCCCCTCCCCTACATGCACTCTGTCTTTCTGTCTCTCTCAAAAATAAATAAAAACATTAAAAAAGTAAAAAAAATATTATCATGTTCCTGGATTTCAAACCATACTGCAAAGCCGCGGTAATCAAAACAGTATAAATTAGCATAAAAATAGACACACAGATCAATGGAACAGAATAGAGAGCTCAGAAATAAACCCACGCGCATATGGTCAATTAATTTATGACAAAGGAGGCAAGTATATGCAATGGGGAAAAGAAGGTCTCTTCAGTGACTGATCCTGGGGACACTGGCCAACACGCAAAACAATGAAACGGGACCACTTTCTTACACGATGCACAAAAATAAACTCAAAATGGATTAAAGACTTGAAGGTAAGCCCAGCTCTCCAAAAACTCCTAGAAAAAAATATAGGCAGTGAGCTCCCCGACATCGATCTGGGCGATGATTTTTTTGGATTTCACACCAGCAGTAAAGGCAACACACACAAAAATAAAACAAACGGGATTGCAGCGTGCTAAAAAGCTTCTGCACAGCGGAGGAAACCATCTACGAAACAAAAAGGCATCTACGGAATGGAAGAAGATATTTACAAATCACATATCCCACAAGGGGTTAATATCCAAAGTATATAAAGAACTGATACAACTCAAGAGCAAACAAAATTTGGTTAAAAACGGGCAGAGCACTTGAATGAATAGACGTTTCTCCAAAGACATCCAGATGGCCAACAGACAGATGAAAAGATGCTCAACGTTACTCCTCATCATGGAAATGCAAATCGAAGCTACAAAGAGAAATCACCTCACTTCTGTCGGAATGGCTAAAGCCAACAACACAAGAAACAAGTTGGTGGGAGGGCGTGAGCAAAGGGGGGCGTCGTGCACTGCTGGTGGGAACACAAACTGCTGTGGCCACCGTGGGAAACAGCATGGAGAGCCCTCAGAATAGTAAAACTAGAACTACCATATGATCCAGTAATTCCACAGCTCAGTGTTTATTTATCCAAAGACAATGAAAACACAAAAAGGTAAATGCACTACGCTGTTCGTTGCAGCATTATTACAATAACCAAGCTACGTAAACAACGCGCAGCTCTTTCTGCCCACAGGTCCTATCCCCGTGCTTTAATAAAACCACCTTTTTGCACTAAAAAAAAATATATATATATATATAAACAACATGTCCGTCAACACATGAATGGATGAAGCAGGTGTGTTATATATACGATCAAATACAACTCAGCCACATAAAAGAACGAAACTTTGGGGCGCCTGGGTGGCTCAGTCAGTTAAGGGTCTGACCTTGGCTCAGGTCATGATCTCATGGTTCGGGAGTTTGAGCCCCGCGTCCCCTGCTTGGATTTCTCTCTCTCCCTCTCTCTCTGCCCCTCCCCCACTCAAGCGCTGTCTCTCTTTCTCTCTCTCTCTCTCTCAAAAATAAACATTAGAAAAGATTCTGTGTCTCCTCCTCTCTCTCCCCCTTCCCAGCTTGTGCACCAGCTCTCGCTTTCTCTCTCGCTCTCTCTCCCCACTCTCGAAAATAATAAACGTTAAAAAAAAAAAAAGAATGGAATTTTGTGACCTGATGGCTACAACAGAGGGGATTAGTGAAATAAGTCAAATACCACGTGATTCCACTTAGACAGGGAATCTAAAAGACAAAACAAAACAGGCCCCAGATTGATAGAGATCAGTGGTTGCCAGATGGGGAGGGGTATGGGGAAATGGGTGAAAGGAATCAAGAAGTACAACTTCCAGTTATAAAGTAAATAAGTGATGGGGATGAAATGTACAGCACAGAAACTGTAGTCAACAAAACTGTAGCAAAAATAGGAAGTAGGTTTACTGAGGTGGTGATCCCAGGCGCATACAAAAGTTGAATCACTGTGTTGCACACCTGAAACTTACTAACATAATATTGTACTTCAATTACACTTCAGCAAAACAAAATAAAAAGTCAAAGAGCAACAAAGGGCAGAGCAGGAAGGAAGGACATCTAGGCAGGGCAGGAACTGTCAAATGCCTGGGATTGAGGAAAATGGCATCTTCCAAGTTCATGGGTTCAAAACTAGGCAGTGCCTGGAGGAAACGGTACAGAGGAATCCACAGCACCCATGCAAACTGGGAACGAGCGAAGCTCCCTGGAGAGTCAGCCCCTGAGCCCTGGTTCTGTCCCTGCGTTGGCCCAGGCCACCTCCTCTCTTCCAAGTCTCCCAGCCTTCCTCGCCACTTTGCCCAGGAAGCTCCCTCTCAGGGCTCCAGGCTGGTGGCTCCTCTCTCTCATGTCCTGGAGTGCTGGCTACCACACTGGGCCCCTTTTAATATCTAAGATCTCCTTTTAACATCGCACCCTCTCCGCCAGACAAGACTGTGCCCATTTTGCAGATTCAGAAAGTGAGTCTCCAGCCCAGAGTGTCTGGACCCCTCCAGGCGGCTCTGTGGGCCAGGATATGTCTCCTAGCCTTCTCCACCTGGGGCCAGGTGCCCAGTGAATCCTGTAAGGGCAAGGTAGGGGACAGGTGGGGAAAGGGAAGGAAACGGAGCCCTGCCTCGGCCCTGCTATAGGAGTGAAGACGCCTGTCCTCTAGGGAGACGCAGGACCAGATGATCACCAAGACCCCTCTGAGCCACCCAAAGCAGCCCACAGGTGTGGGAGAGGATACTGCCACAGGTAAAACCACACTAGTGCTGGGCTATTGTTCACCTCACAGCAGAAAACCACGAAAGCCACAAACCCACCCACCCAAGGGTCTCCAGCCCATGTACCCCCAGCCACAGCAGTGTACAGCTGTCTCTGTGCACTAACCACTCCGTGCACCGGGTGTCTGAAAGCTTTAAATGTAATAAGACAGATATTTCCATAGTCTTGGAGCAGAGCAGGAAGACACCAAGCAGAAAACTCTAAAGAAAAAAAGCCAATCCATTTGAATACATAGAAAGAAAGAAAGAAAGAAAGAGAGAGAGAGAGAGAGAGAGAAAGAAAGGAAAAGAAAAGAAAGCTTCCACAATAGCAAAAAAACAAATTGTTAAAGGGAAAAAAATATTCCCAACATGTGAGCCAAAGAGTTAAAAGCCTCCAATACAAAGAACTCTAACAGTGGACAAGCAAAAGACCATCCCAAGAGAAAAAAAGAAATGAAAATGTCCACTTAAATGTTGGAAACAGTCATCCAAAAACTTGCAAATTAAGCACAATAAAATAGTATGTGTCACCTGGTCGATCTGATTAAAAGCTTTGCCAACCGCAGGTGTAGGCGAAGGCGTGGGGAAACCGTGACCTGGACATTTCTTGGAAGGGAGGGGGGCAAGTCCACGCTGCTGGACTCCGGCCTGGCGCCGTGGAGGCGACTGGGTGGCATCTAGTGAAAACCACCGTGCAGGTGAGAGAGCTTTAACCTGAAAACTGCTTGCAGGTGTGAGCCCTTGAACCTGTAATCCCCAGGAAAGGGGCCCAACATCCCAGGTGTCGCTGGCTTGAAGGGGTCGCTGGCTTGAATGAGGGCGTCTACATTGGTAAAAATGACTTCGCAGGACACTAAATGACAGCGAAGGGCAGCCACCGTTGTTAAGCTATAAAACACAGGATAGAATGGGGCAAACGGGCTTCTTTCGTACAATTTTTTTTTTTTTTTTTAAGTGTGTCTCGCTCCGCATCTGCTTCCCTCCAGGCGCTCACCCTGCCCCAAACTCCCCCAGCTCAGCGGCCTCTACGGACCCAGGACGTGGGCCTTCGCGGGCAGGACGGCGCATGCCGCACACTCAGGGTCCCCGCGCCCCAAGTTCACGCCCAGTCCCCGCTCAGCGAGTGGCTGGCGTCCCACAGCCGGGATGCGGCAGTGGAGACGCGCTCCCCAGGCACCCGGATCCGGGCTCAGGTCCTCGGATCCTGGATCCCAGGACGGAGGCAGACACGCAGGGGAGTTCCGGACCCGGGCAGGGGGGGGCCGTCAGAGCCCCGGGGCAGGGACCCCTCGAGGAGGCGAGATGGCGCTCCCACCCTCCCCAAAGCGGGGGCCGAGGAGACCCGGGCCGGCGCGGGAGCAATCCCGGGGCTCCCCCAGCCCGCGCCTCCTGCCCGCCCCGCGGGGCTGTCCCCACCCGCGGGAGGGACCGAGCTGCGCTCACCGAGCATCTCTTTGCGCCGCTGCGTGTGCGGCTGGTCCGTGTAGACCCACTCGAAATCGGTGCGACCCTCGCAGTTGCCCATGGTGGGTCCGGAGCGCAGCACAGAGCGCGGCTCCGTTCCAC
>NW_027532747.1:2627714-2642793 GCF_008692635.1 Crocuta crocuta | reverse complement strand
GTCGGGGTCCACGCAGGCCCCACCCCGCGCGGCGCCCGCTCTCTCCGCGGCCCCCGTCCCCACCGACCGGCGCGTGACAGCGCCCCCTCCGGGTGGGGTCGGGAGCCAGGAGCCTAGAGATTTAAATGGATGCCACAGAGCCAGTAAACGGAAGGTGCTCGGGAAGGATTGACCCCAGCGATTGTCCCTCGCCTACGGAGTCCCGACTCAGCCTTTTCACGCAGTAACGCAATGAGCAGACGATGTGTCTGTGGCAACTTCATTCGGGTGAGTCAGCCCCACCCCTGCCTTCAGGAAAGCCGAGGGACACAGGGCCGCAGGCCCGGAAGAGGCCTATTATGAGTCAGGGTGAAACGTGCCATGACACAGCTAGGGGCAGCCAGCTAGCTAGGGTCCGGAAGAGGGGCTTTTGCCTTGGGCCTTAAGGGATGCGTAGGAGTCCACAGCTAGGAAAGGGGAAGGGCACTGGTGGTGGAGGGAACAGCAGGTGCGAAGGCTCAGGAGCCGCAAGAACCCTGACATTGTTAAAATAGAGAGTTCAAGGTTGGGGGGGGCACGGGGCTTTTCATTTTCCGCTTTTCAGGGATTGCTCTCTCTTCTTCCTCTCACTCCCCCAGAGCCTTGGAGGGAGTGGCTGCCGACCTGAGGACCAGGGCCTGGCCTGTGCTGGGAGCTGCCTGGGTACCGGCTGGCCTGGCAGCTGAAGGTGCCACAAGGCGGGGAGGTGAGAATGGTGGGTTTCCCTCCCGTCTCCGGGAAGCCCGTGGCGCGGGCATGCGGTGCACTCGGCAGACCTCCCTTAGCCCAGGGCCGAAGGCAGTCGTGGCAGGAGCTGGAAAGGAAAGCAGGGGTGAAGGGGCGTCCTGCAGCCTCTGGCCGCCTGCCCGGGGTCAGGGGTGGGGAGGTGAACAGGCACAGAGGAGGGGTCCCCATCCAACAGGAAGCCATCAGAGCTGCCCTTGCAGCGCCCATCGGGGGCGCCCGGCCCAGCTTGCACACCCTCAAAAACAGAGGACTCACCGATCCCCACGGCCACCTGTTCTTTTTTCAGCCAGAGGGACCGTCCCACCAGCTGGCCCTTTACAGATGGGTAAACCGAGGCTCAGAGCTGAAGAGGGCCTTGCCGAAGTACGCAAGAAGAAGAAGCAAAGCAGGGACAGGCCCCCGATCTTCAACAACATCACAGTCTCAGCCCCCGTGTCGCTCGCAGGGAGATCTGGGTCCCGGCTCTGCCCTCCGGGACGCCGTCATGCCTGCCGGCTCCCTCCACCCTGGGCCAGGGATCGGAAAACCTCATTCGTACATCCAGCCCAGGACGCAACCTGTGCAGACGCAACTAGCCCAGTGCCCCTATTTGATAGCCAAAATTTGATCAAAATTTGATACGCCAAAGTGGAGACAAGTCACAGGGCACCTGGACAGAGACTTGAGAGCATGACTCCCAATCTGACGCCCTGGCCGAGTAATTCCCAAGTCCCCGAGGCCACCAGAACCACAGAAACTGCCCTCGCGACGGTGACCTTGCTCCTAGCACACGCGGGAGCCTCCCCATCATGCTCCTGGTCCCAGCAACCGAAGAGAAGACATATTCGTCGGGAAGGGGGTGCCCTGGGTGGGAGAGGGGCGTTAGGTAAAAACTTAGAGAATCTGAATAAACTATGAGCTTCAGTTAATAATCATGTTTCAGGGGGCGCCTGGGGGACCCAGTCGGTTAAGCGTCTGACTCTTGATTTCAGCTCACGGTTCGTGAGTTCAAGCCCTGCATCAGGCTCTGCACCGATGGTGTGGAGCCTGCTTCGGATTCTCTCTCTCTCTTTGCCCGTCACCCACTTCTTCTCTTTCAAAATAAACTGCAAAAAAAGAATAATATATCAGTAGTGATTCTTTAATGATAACAAAGGCATCATACTATTATAAGATCTTAAAAGATATTGGGTGTGGAAGCCGTGTGAATTCTTGATACTAGGTTTCCAGTATTTCTGTAAATCATAAGGTTTATTTTTTAAAACAAAGTTGAGTCTTCAAAATTCCTTATTGTGTATGGTCTTTAGAGCCGCTCTTCTGACTTCTCCATGACCTTCCCTGCCCCATTTCCCCTGGAAGGTGCAGCAGCCTGGGTAGGGGGGCTCGCTGACTCTCAGGAGGGACCCCAACAGCAGCCCCTGTGTCTTCCACTGCCTGTGAGGCCCGGGGGGCACCGACCCCCCCCAAGTCTTCCCTGTAGCGTGTGCCATCCCAGCACAAAGGCCACTTCTGCCGCGCACGTTTGCAGAGAACAGGCCAGAATGCATTCCGAGGCCAACAGCCCGTGAGTCACAGCCTGCCCACACGGACTCCCCTCCCTTCGGGAAAGTGACTTCCCTCCCTTCGAGAAGGAAGGGCAAGCATCCCCGAGGAAGGGAAGAACTCCCCACCTGGGAAAACAGAGCTATTGGAAAAGCAGAACCAGACTGAGAAATGACAATAGCGTTTTTCAGGAGACACAAAAGGCTATACTGCCATTTCCCCCATAAAGTAAAGAAATAAATAAACCAGAGATGGACATGTATAAATTGCTTGTTTAAAAAAAAATAGGGGTGCCTGGGTGGCTCAGTCGGTTGAGCATCCAACTTCGGCTCAGGTCATGATCTCGCGGTTCGTGGGTTCGAGCCCTGCGTCGGGCTCTGTGCTGACAGCTCAAAGCCTGGAGCCTGTTTCAGATTCTGTGCCTCCCTCTCTCTCTGATCCTCCCCTGCTCATGCTGTCTCTCTCTCTCTCTCAAAAATAAATAAAATATTAAAAAAAAAAAATACAGGAGTGCTTGGGTGGCTCAGTCGGTTAAGCGTCTGACTTTGGCTCAGGTCATGATCTCATGGTTTGTGAGTTCAGGCCTAGAGCCTGCTTCGGATTCCGGGTCTCCCTCTCTCTCTGCCCCTCCCCGGCTTGCTCTCTCTCTCTCTCTGTCTCTCTCTCTCTCTCTCAAAAATCAATAAACTTTAAACATACATACATATATACTGAAGGTGCCTGGGTGGCTCTGTGCATTGGATGTCTGGCTTTGATTTTGGCTCAGGTCATGATCTCCCAGTTGTAAGATCAAGCCCCACATAGGGCTCTGCACTTGGGATTCTCTTTCTCCCCCTCTCTCTGTCTCTCTCCTGCTCCCTGGCTCTTTTGCTCTCTCTCTCTCTCTCTGAGTAAATAAACTTAAACAATTGTCGTAATAAGTTAAAATTTTTTTTTAAAACCTCCTCTATTAAAATAGAAGTATGTGAAAGAAAAGAGACGTGAGGACAGGTACAGAATCCAAAAATCGGACCCAAGAGATTTCTAGAAGGATGGAGAAAATGGAGGAGTGCAATACTTGTACCTCCATAGTCTTATTTTCCTCACAGAAGTCATCTCTCACTGGAATTATAATTTAATTATAGGTGAATATGACTATCCCATAAATCTTTATAGCATATACTTATTTACCTAATTATTGTCTGTTCCCTCCTGTCTGTGCTCTCGGATTCTGCCCTGGTATCCCTAATGCCTACAATATGGATGCCCTTCATCACAATTTACTAAATGAAACGCAATACCCAAAAAACAAGTAACACCCAGTGAAGCAATGGGCAAAAGACATGAATAGACACTTTTCTAAAGAAGACATCCAGAAGGCCAACAGACAAAAAAAGATGCTCAACATCACTCATCATCAGGGAAACACAAATCAAAACCACAGTGAGATACCACCTCATACCCGTCAGAGTGGCTAAAATGAACAACTCAGATGCTGGCGAGGATGTGGAGAAAAAGGCTCTCTTCTGTACGGCTGATGGGAACGCAAACTGGTGCGACCACTCTGGGAAACAGTATGGAGGTTCCTCAAAACATTAAAAATAGNCTGACCCTCCCCTGCTCACACTGTCTCTCTCTCTCTCTCTCAGAAATAAATAAAACATAAAAAAGAAAAAAAAAAAAGAACTACCCTATGACCCAGCAGTTGCACTATTAGGTATTTATCCAAAGAATACAAAAATGCTGATTCGAAGAGCACATGCACCCAAAGTTTATAGCAACACTATCAACAATAACCAAATTATGGAAAGAGCCCAAATGTCCATTGACTGACAGATGGATAAAGAAGATGTGGTGTATTTATATACAACGGAATACTACTCAGTGATTAAAAAGAATGAAATCATGCCATATGCAACAGCGTGGAGAGAACTAGAATGTATTATGCTAAGCGAAATAAGTCAGAAAAAGATAAATATCACATGATTTCACTCATATGTGGAATTTAAGAAACACAACAGATGAACATAGGGGAAGGGAAGGAAACATAAGAAAAAACAGAGGGAGACAAACCATAAGAGACTCTTAAATACAGAGAACAAACTGAGGGCTGCTGGAGGGGAGGTGGGTGAGGGGATGGGCTAAATGGGTGGTGGGCATTGAGGAGGGCACCTGACGGGATGAGCACTGGGTGTTGTATGTAAGTGATGAATCACTAAATTCTATTCCTGAAAAAAATAATAAATCATGCAAAAAAAGAAAAAAGAAAGCTAGCACACTACTTGGTTCTGAAGCTAAAAATAGTGAAATAATAAAATGTATTTAGATTTAAAAAATAACAATTTACTAAACGAAAGAATGGATGAATCCTATCAAACAAGAAATAGATGGAGATTCCTAAGATCAGAAGAAAGACATGAGTTTTCAGACTGAAAATATTTAAGGGTGTCCACAAGATTGAAACTTGGTTCAACCACTTTGGATAGTGGCAGCAATCTCTCTTTTTGTTTTTAATTTTTTAAATGTTTATTTATTTTTGAGAGAGAGACTGAGTGTCAGCAGGGGAGGGGCGGAGACCCGGAGATACAGAATCCAAAGCAGGCTCCAGGCTCCAAGCCGTCAGCATCAGCACAGAGCCTGACGCGGGGCTCGAACCCACGCACAGCGAGATCATGACCTGAGTTGAAGTCAGATGCTCAATTGACTGAGCCGCCCGGGCGCGCGCCCCACCCCCAACACAGTGCAGTAATAGCTCTTAAAGCACCATGCACCCCTGCCTATGATCTAGGAATTTCACTGCTGGGCACATAACTCAAAGAAATGAAAATATATATCCACCAAAGGCACGTATAGGAATGTTCCTAACAGCTTTCCTGGTAAAAGCCCGAGCCTGGGGATCATCCCCACCTCCAAGCACAGCAGACTGCATAGACGAGCGCCCACGGTCATTCACGCACTGAACTACAACAGGAAGTGCTCTGTACAACCAACACGGTGTATCATTCACGCCTTTTGGTTTTCTGTATTTTCCCTTTTTTTAAGTAATCTCTCCATCCAATGTTGGGGATTGAACTCCCAACTCGGAGACCCAGAGTCGCATGCTCTTCTGGCCCAGCCAGCCGGGCGCCCCTGGTTTTCCGTACTTCTGATGCTGACATCCGCAGGCCCTGAAGAGGCTGCCCCTCCCAGGCCAGACTGGTTCCTAGTGACAGCAAGTGCCTGGCCTGGGAGCCGTGCCGTGTGCAAGGCGGCCAACGCCTCCCCCTCCACCCACCGCCTCCCCCTCCACACACCTCCCCGGACGACTGAATACAATGATTCAGGCCAACCCGTCCTACGCCTGTTCACCCTGCCGCACCACACCTGCCGGTGGAAACCATGCTCAAGGCCCCTGGCGGCCCCGCCCCAGCCTCCTGGGTGGCCCCGGGTGGCCCCGTGACCTCGGTGTCTCGGTGTGCTCCCTCCTCCAGGGAACCATACACAGCAGTGGCAGTTGTCCCCGATCTGTGGGCCCTTGTGCATAATAATAAAAGAATGGGGGTGGGGGGCAGGGGAAGGGGGTGACGGGCATGGGGGAGGGCACTTGTGGGGATGAGCATGGAGTGTTATATGCGGGGCCGTCGCTGGCGCGTTTGCCTGGGGTGGCCCCAGACTCCCACCCGGACCTCCTCAGGCTCTGGTCTGAGCTGTGACCTGCATACATTCCAAGGTGGTGTTCCCGGGCACCCCGTTTTTGGGGAGCTCGCCGAGTTTACGGCCAGGCCAGGGCGCGCGGCGCTGACACGGGGTGGGCGAACTGAGGCGCCCTGCTCCCTGCTGATCGGCCTGCCCGGCGGAGCGCACGGTAGCACTGCGTACAGGCACCCGTGAATCGGAGCCACACACCGAGTCGATGCGAGGGCACCCCCTCGGGGACCACGGCACCCCACGGGTCCTGCGGGAAAGGCCGTAATTGTGTTGTTTGCCTGCTAAGGTCCCAAGCCCTCGCCTGCCTCAGTGGGGCAGGAGGGACCACATCCACGGAGAATCTGGAGCGGGGAGATGACAGGGAGGAGGGAGGGGAGGGCACGGGGGAGGAGGGAAGAGGGGGGAAAAAGAAGGAACCAGGCCGCTGGGCCCCCATCCCCCATCCCCAATGTAACTAAAATTACTACCTCCACCCGATCAATTGCAGCAGAGATTTTGCCCGTACAGACTTGGCTAATGTGTTCTCTGCCCAGCTCCCATTTCAGTGTCCCCTCAGCCTGGCTGCCTGCACCCCTGAAACGACACACACCTTTTCCAGGCCACCCGTGGGCCTCAACAGCTTTGCCTTCACCCGCCATCCTTCCTCCGGGAGCACAGGGGCGACATGACACGGGGGGACATCTTCCTCTAGCGAAATTCATCCGACACAGTCCTTAAGGTCTCACAGAGCCACATCTGTTAGTCCCCTGGGCAACGTGTTCCTCATTTAGAAACTCTACCTAAATCTGGGGCGCCTGGGTGGCTCGATTGGTTGAGCGTCAGAGTTCGGCTCAGGTCACGATCTCAAGGTTCATGAGTTCGAGCCCTGCATCGGGCTCTGTGCTGCCAGCCTGGAGCCTGGAGCCTGCTTCGGAGTCTAGGTCTCCCTCTCTCTCTGCCCCTCCCCTGCTCATGCTCTGTCTCTGCCTCTCTCAAAAATAAATGAACATTAAAAAAAATTTTAGGGGCACCTGGGAGGCCTGGGAGGCTCAGTCGGCTAAGCGTCTGACTTCAGCTCAGGGCATGATCTCACGGTTCCTGGGTTCAAGCCCCGCGTCGGGCTCTGTGCTGACAGCTCAGAGCCCGGAGCCTGCTTCCAATTCTGTGTCTCCTCTCTCTGACCCTCCCCTGCTCACACTGCCTCTCTCTCTCTCTCTCAGAAATAAATAAAATATTTTTAAAAATTTTTAATAAAAATAAATTCTACCTAAACCTGAGGCTGGTACCTAGAATCAGCTGAGCATCAAGGGGACCCCTCTGTAACGAAAGGCTCTAAGATCTGTCCAAATTAAGTCAACAGGCACTCCCGCCGTGCCTCAAAGACCCCTTCGCCTCTTCCCCCCTTCGCTCTAGAGGCCCCATGGCCTCCTCTTGTGCCCCTGGGCTCTCTGGACCACCCACCTTGGCCATTAGTTGCCCCAAGGGCTTCTGATGCAAGAACCGCTGTCTTTGCCTCTGGCTAAATACCGTTAAAGACAACATTACTGGCTACATATCGGGCTTTCCTGGTAATAGAGGGGCTCACAGACGCTGAGACTGGGACCCTCTAAATGCAGCTACCCCTCTGCTTGGGTCATGGAAGCGGTACCCCATGTCCCAGACAAAGGACCCAATGGTCAACATCCTTGGACGGACTTCGGGAGGTCATCTCCGCCCTGGTGCCCTGGCCGACAACTGATCCCACCTGCACGCTGATTGCACACTCTCGGGCCACTGACTGAGGGTAAAGAACTCTGGGAACCTCTCACTTCACAGATCCCCAAAACGTGAACCAAACTCCTACATGTGTCCCCAGATCCGAAAGCCACAAAACAAGGTCTGGCCAGCCCACGCCTATCCCCTCTGGGGTTACCGACAAGCCCAGAAGGAAGCAGGCACGCATTTCACTTCTCAGCATACACAGTGCTGGGCTCTCGGAAGAGGCCCTCAGTAGAACTTTCCTGTCCATGACGGGCACCAGAGAAGTTAGCTGAGAGACGTTCCTTAAAGGTCTTCTTTTCGAATTCCAAATTCCAATAAAGCAAATGGACCCATACCAAGGCCTCTGTCTTGCCCCAGGCCTTAAACTCTCTTAATTCAAGGTCTTGGCCAACTCAGAACTCAATGTTGAGTTTAAAAAATGGTCTACTCGGGGCGCCTGGGTGGCTTAGTCGGTTAAGCGTCCGACTTCCGCTTAGGTCATGATCTCGTGGTTCGTGCGTTCGAGCCCCGCGTCGGGCTCTGTGCTGACTGCCAGCTCAGAGCCTGGAGCCTGTTTCAGTCTGTGACTCCCTCTCTCTCTGACCCTCCCCTGCTCACGCTGTCTCTCTCTCTCTCTCTCCTAGAAATAAATAAAAAACATTAAAAAAAATTTTTTTAAATGACATACTCTCCCTTTCCTACGTTTAACGTGGGTTTTGTCTCCCCTTGATGGACATAAAGACTCGTTGTATTTTATATATAGGCCCGTAGTAATGTCTCCCCCCATCTTTATACATTTCCAATCTTGCCCCCCTCCCAGAAGGGCTGGAGGCCAAGCAAGGACACCTGTTCTGGATCCATTAACTCCAGGTTGTCCCATGGGCCAGGCAGCTGTTCATCTGATTGGGGGCCCATCCGAGCCTGACTCACACACTCACACACACACAGAATAAACACACCACCTGTCAAGTGTAAACACACCCATTCCGCGGACTTCCCGATGTCAGAAGTCTGTCTGGGGGCTTTCATTGGTTTGTAATCAGAGGCCCAAACCCTCCAAGTGAGCCATTGTTTCAACCAGGTATCGAGTTTGCTTAATCCGAGCCCTACAACCCAAAGATCTCACCACTTTGCTATCACCAACGGAACCGACAACTGAGCAAAGGGCCCGTATCATCGGCCAGACGGAAGGGCTTTGGGACACACTCACACAGGAGCCCCCGCTCAGCCTTGTCATAACAGCCCGGAGCCACAAGAACAACACCCTCATCTCCCCACTTGGAAAGCAGATCCCAGGCCCACATTGCAGGCTGCTTCTCAGTGGCCCGGGGACTGGAGGTCACAGGGACAACTTCACGCAGACACTTGAACCCTCTGCCCGCGGACCACACCTGCTAAGGCACCTAGTGGACACGGACCCTGACTACTGCTTTTCTTCCTTTGATATTAGGGGTTCCATCGTGTTTATGAGCCTGCTGCCTGCTTAGCCAGGAAACCACACACCTATGTGCCTGTGCCAACACTCCCACGCCTAAAGGGAAGTCTGGCCAAGGTTACTACTGGCTGTGCCAGTCCACCGATTCGTGGAAAGACTGCTTTCCCCAGGCGCCACCTGCCTCTTACCAATTAACCCCTCACCCCCCTTGGGGAGAGGGCTCCTCCTTCCCCCCATCTTCGCCTCTTTTCCTACTACCCCCTCCGGCTTCCCGCCAAGACCTCTGGCCCTGAGGTTCGCACCATGACCGTGGCCACCCTTCTGCCTGATTACACAGGACACCCCGCATCTTCACAGACTTTCCTAAACCAGCCGTTCGAACCCCAGCAGCATAACTGCTGGACCAGCCACCTTGACCCTCAAAAAAGACCCCAAGATAGTGTTCTTGAAAGAAAACAAAATGAACACACACACACACACACACACACACACACAGTATAGCCTTGGGTTGGGAGTAACTTGTTCTGCGAGTATTCCACAAGGGGATCAAACATTTCTAATACATTTTAACTTGATAAACGAGCAATGTCTTACGATATGAGTAGGTGACACCAAACGTCACATGATCACAACTGAGCCAATGGTTCTCCTCTCTCTCTCTCTCTCTGTGGGATTGTGAGTGACACTGTCCATGCTCATATGCTCGGTCTCACCCCGTGGTGTTCGGCAGAAATCGGGTGATTTTTCAGAATGTTGGAAGGTACCCACAGTGGCACTAGTAATATATATACTTTTTTTTTTTTTTTTTTTGCTCACTTCCAAGCACCTACGGACTGTCCTTTGCTTTTCCATCCAAGAATGAGCTGAGGAAGGCTTTGCTTCATTCCAGGTCAGGCTGCCTGTGGATGGAGACCCTTTCCTCTGCTGCCTTAGTGCCGGTTCCATTACATAGAGTAGGGGACAGGAGTTTATTCATACTGTACCGAAGTCAACATCTGTTAGTGACAGTGAAAGTCGTCCCACACAAAGACCCTCCTCTCTCCCGTCTCCCTCACACCAGCCACAGAGGTTTTCAAAGGTAAGTGCAGGTTCATTTGTTTACTTTTCTTTATATTTCATGTTTTATTATTTTGTGTTGTATTTGTATTGCAGTATCGTAATTATTTTTAGATGAATATTTTTGGGTTGTGGAACGAATCACCTGAGTTTCCATCATTTCTTATGAGGAAATTTGCTTTGATATACAAGTGCTTTGGATGACAAGCATGTTTCTGGAATGATTTATGCTCGTAAACCAAGGTTTTGCTCTGTGTGTGTGTGTGCGTGTGTGTGTAAGTACGTATGTACATATACACTTTTCATGTTCATTTTTGAAGGGGGGATGCAAGCAAAGGAAGGGCAGAGAGAAAGAGGGACAGAGGATCGGAAGCAGGCTCCACGGTGACAGCACAGAGCCCCATGTAGAACTCAAACACAAGAGCCTTAAGTTCACGACCTGAGCTGAAGTCAAACCCTCCACCAACGTAGCCACCACGGTGCCTATCTATCTACCTACCTACCTACCTACCTACCTATCTATCTATCCACTTTTTTTTTTAATATTTTTTATTTATTTCTAGGAGAGAGAGAGACAGCGTGAGCAGGGGAGGGTCAGAGAGAGAGGGAGTCACAGACTGAAACAGGCTCCAGGCTCTGAGCTGGCAGTCAGCACAGAGCCCGACGCGGGGCTCGAACCCACGAACTGCGAGATCGTGACCTAAGCGAAAGTTGGACGCTTAACCGACTAAGCCGCCCAGGCGCCCCCCTATCTATCCACTTTTAACAATCTACAAATCCACTGAGATATTGTTAGAAACCCTGGAAATTTCAGATCATCTTTCTTGGATAGCGCCATATAAAGGAGAAAGTGAGGCACGGGCCAGCCTAGAAGGGCTTCTAATAGTCCTACTTATGTCACTCTTTTCTATCCTTATAATAATTTTTTTCTATGTTGTTCAGGGACACTTAATGCCCTACACTCCCTAAGACTCCCTTTAACATCACTGGAAAGATTCCTTAACATAATGTCAAAGCCTCAGAGGGCCAGTCGTACTAATCGTGCCCATTTATTTTCTGTAATTCTGATGTTATGATATCTTGTTGATCTTGAAGAGACTGCCCCCCTGCCCAGGGCTATCCAGTTCTTAAGGGATAGTAAGTGGCTAGCTTCTAAGTGTGATTTCATATGTAAATGTATCTATTCAGAGTCACAATAGGAAAGAATAACAAAGTTGGAGGAATCAGGACCAGATTTTTTTCTTTTTTAAAAAAATGTTTATTTATTTATTTTTGAGAGTGAGCACAGGCCCACGCACCCAAGCAAGGGAGAGGCAGAGAGAATCCCAAGCAGGCTCCGTGCTGTCAGAGCAGAGCCTGACGCAGGGCTTGATCCCACAAACCGCGAGATCATGACCTGAGCCAAAACCAAAAGTTGGACGCTTAACTGACTGGGCTACCCTGGTGCCCCTCATAACTATGATTTCTAGACTTAACTATAAGACAATGTGTCCCTGGTGAAAGAGCAGACACACAGATCAATGGAACATAACAGAAAGCCAAGAAATAGACTCACACAAATTTAGTCACCTGACCTTGGGTGTGAGAGGTAAGTGAGATGATTCACTATCAGAAATACCAAATAAAAGCTGTGCCGTCTAGTTAACAGTAGGTTTGCAACCTGTTGGAAATATGGACCGACACCCCACCCCTACAATGGAGTCCCAAACCCTTAGCCACGTCACTTCCTGGTTCCTCTTTCCCTCTCCATTTCATGAGTTTTATTTCTTGCCGGCTTTGCAATGAGCACACGCCAAAGACCTGGAGTCTCTGTGTCACATCAAGGAATGTATATTTGTTCCAACCGGACTGCTTTTTGCCTTCCATGGACATAGGCAACTTCCAGGGAAGGCTGTGACCTCTGGTAGTGCTCAGCCAATGAGGAACCAGGGGAGGGACTTGCAGGCTAGGAGACAAATTGTCTGCTGTAACTGCCCAAGTATGTCGGTCCATCAGACACTCGCTCTTGCAAGAAGGTCAATTAAAGCCTCGCCTCACTGTGCTCCGAGTCTCCGCGTCCCTCCTTGACTGGATCGGTGGGCTTATTTCTCACATTGGGCAACAGAGCAAAGGCAATTCAGTGGAAAAAGGATAGTCTCCTCAGAAAACGGTGCTACAACCACTGGACATCCAATTGCAAAAGAATAAATGAACCGAGACACAGACCTCACATGGAAACTGACTCAAAAGTGGGGCACCCGCTCGGTAAAGCATGCGACTGACTCTCTGTCTCGGGGTTGTGAGTTCAAGCTTTACGTTAGGGGTAGAGATTACTTAAAAATAAAATCTTAAAAAAATACATAGTCAAAATGGATCGCAGACCTAAATGTAAAATGTAAAATGTCAAAACTTCTTGAGGAAAACATAAGAGAAATATCTGAATGACTTTGGGTTTGGTGACGAGTTTTTTTTGTTTTTTTTTCTTTAGCTTATCTATTTATTTTTGAGAGACAGAGAGAGGGTGGAAGAGGCAGAAAGAGAGAAGGAGAGAGAGAATCCCAAGCAGGCTCCTCACTGTTAGCACAGAGCCCAATGTGGGGGGTCGAACTCACGAACTGTGAGATCGTGACCTGAGCCAAAATCAAGAGTCAGACACTTAACTGACTGAGCCACCCAGGTGGCCCTTGGTGATGAGTTTTTAAATACAGCATACAGCATGGAGAGTACAATCCCTGAAAGAGAAAAATTATGTGGTTTCAACTTTATTAAAATGTATAAATTTAAAAATTTTTTAATGTTTATTTATTTTTGAGAGAGAGAGAGAGACAGCATGAGCAGGGGAGGGTCAGAGAGAGAGGGAGACACAGAATCTGAATACAGCCTCCAGGCTCTGAGCTGGCTGTCAGCACAAAGCCTGACGCCAGGTTTGAACCAACGAACCGTGAGATCATGACCTGAGCCGAAGTCAGACGCTCAACCGACTGAGCCACCCAGGCACCCCTAAAATGTATAACTTTTGTTCTGTGAAAGACAATGTTAAAAGAATGAGACGAGCCACAGACTGGGAGAAAATATCTGTGAAACACAAATCTGAATCTAAAACTCAACAGTAGAAAACAAACAATTCAATTAGCAAGTGGGCAAAAGATGTGAACGGACACCTGGCCATAGGAGACACAGATGACAGATGAGTGTATGAAAAGACACTCCAATGTCATTTGTCAACAGGGAAATGCAAATTAGAGCAATAACGAGATACCACTACACACCTATCAGAAGGGATGCTACCCGGGCCGCTGACACCACCAGATACTGACGAGGATGTGGAGTGACAGGGACTCCCACTCATCACTGGGGAATTGCACAATGGTGCCGCCATTTTGGAAGACAGTCTGGCTGCGCCTTACAAAAGTAAACACGGTTTGACCACACAATACAGCAGTTGTGTTCCTTGGTGTTTACCTAAGGGATATGAAAACGTATGCCTATACAAAACCCAGATGTGAGTGTTTACAGCAGCTTTATTTGTCATTACCTAAAACCTGAAGTAACCAAGGTACCCTGCAATAGGTGAATAGGTAAGCAAGCTGTGATACATCTAGACAAGGGAATATCAATCCGAGATAAAAGGAAATGAGCTGGGGGTGCCTGAATGGCTCCATGGGTTGAGCGTGTGACTCTCGATCTTGGGGTCATGAGTTGGAGCCCCATGTTGGGTGTAGAGATTACAAAAGAATAAATAAGTAAACTTTTAAAAAAAGAAATGAGGGGCTCCTGGGTGGCTCAGTCAGTTAAGCATCAGACTTCGGCTCAGGTCATGATCTTGAAGTTCATGAGTTTGAGTGTGGCTGGGGCTCTGTGCTGACAGCTCAGGGCCTGGAGCCTACTTCGGATTCTGTGTCTCCCCCCCAACCCCCCATCTCGGTTCCTCCCCCACTTGTGTACTCTCTCTCTCTCTCAAAAATAATTAACATTAAAAAATTTTTTAAAGATGTGCACATTTTATATGTTACACTTTAAAATATATTTTTAATGTTTATGTTTATTTATTTTTAGAGAGAGTGTGCATGCACATGTGAGGGGGGGCAGAGAGAGAGAGAGAGATAATCCCAAACCGACATGGGGTTCAATCTCACAAACCATGAGATCATGACCTGACCCGAAATCAAGAGGCAGAGGCTCAAGGACAGGGCCACCCAGGCACCCCTGGATGTCACACTTCAATGGAAAAGTGAACACAACGACAACCGGAAAGCTGGGCATCACTATCTAGAAACCCCATCGAGACATTTCCAAGCACCCAAGAAAGAGAGAAATCCCAAAGCCTTCCAAGAAGAAACGGAAAGGCCGTTACCTGCAGAAGGACAAGCGGCGGCCGGGCCACTGACCTGGCCAGCAACGCTGCGGGGGCAGGAAGGCGGCGGAGCAGGTCCCCGGCAGCCCACGTGTGCCTCTCCCACGGGAGCCCGGTGCGCGCATGCGTGGGCACACACCGCCGAGGACCCATCCCCTCGCTTCCGGTGTCCCCCGATCTCTTACCCCGCTCGCCTGCCTCGTCTCTCTCCAATGGCTCATGTCCTAGAGCCATCCCCTTCCAGAAGCTTCCTGATCTCCCAGCCCGAGCTAGCGCCTCATCTCTGCTTCCCCTCGCCCAGGCACGGGGCGCTGCCTCTCCGTGCCCTGGCACACAGGCCCTCGGTCATCGGCAGGGCTCAGCAGGGAGAACCAGGCTGCCGCGGCCCGGAGGGCACATGGGACCTTGTAGAAGTCATCAGCTCCCCGGGGAAGCTCGCCGGGTCACCAAAGGCCTCCTCTATGGGGCCCAGGAGGTTGGCCAGCAGAGAGCCCGGCCCTCAGGCTTAATTCGTGACACCTCTTTGACTCTGTCATTTCCAGACGTGTGCCTGAAGGACAAAATAAAAACCGGTTGGAGAAGTT
>NW_027532747.1:2610504-2626854 GCF_008692635.1 Crocuta crocuta | reverse complement strand
TGGGGGGACGGATTTCAACTGCACACCCCATGCAAACGTAATCGGGTCTGGGCATCTGGAGCATGGCATGTGGGAACAGCCCCTCTGGCAGGCACCAGCTCCAAGCCAGGCGTCAAGCCCTGCTTCAGACCCAGGCGGGAGCCATCCTGGGTCAAAGGTGACAGTTCTCATCCTTCTGTGAGCTGGGAACCCTGTGTCCCATGTCACAGTGGACGACACAGGCCCAGTTAGAAGCAGAGGCATGAACTCCCACCCGGGGCTGTCTGGCTCGTCTGCACTCCTCCAGGGTAGGGACGTCCACGGAGCTGAGGCTTCCAGATCAAAGTTCTAGAATGTTCTTGGTCCCCAGGGCTGGGACCGTGTGGCAGCCAGGCACTGGAGCAGCCTGGGTTGACACCCGGCAGACTCCATCCCCTCCTGCCTCCCTCCTGCCATTGTCTGTGGGCCTTGTCAGGATTCACCTCCACAGGGCCGGCTCCTGGACCCCACAGTCTGCAGGGACCCGTCCCGAGGCTCCGATGGTGTGTGCGGGGCTGCCGGCACCACCCAGTGGAAACACTTTCCGGGCTGCGGCGCGGGGCTGGTCCTCGGACAGAGGCTGGCGGTTGAAGTGCTGTCAGGGAGGCCAGAAGATGCCCGGGTCCCCCACCCAACGCGCATCCTCACCGTGGAAGTCAGTGTCAACCACTCAGCCCACTGATGGCTCGGGGTCACCCTCCCCATTGGAGCAGAGCGGGTTTGAAGAGGGAAGCCCCCTGGAACTCCGCAGACTGGAGGCTAATGTGGGATGTCAGGCAGAGTGAGTGGGGCCCCACCCGTTCAGATGACCCTGGACACGGGAGAGGCCTCTCCTTAGGGTCTCCGTTCAGCGGGATTGCACTTGCAGGCGATGATCAGTGTCTGCGGCCGACGCAAATCCGGAGGGCCCCGAAGATCTCAGGCGAGTCCCTTAAGAAGGTCAAGGGGCAGCCGCTGCCCAGCTGCTGGCCTCTGACTTCTCCCCGCGTGGGCTTTGCCCTGACCTCCTCACACCTTCCTGAATCCCAAGGCGTGGGTGACACCCCATGCCCGCACCCAGGACACCCTCTCACCCCCACCCAAACAGCCCTGGCGATGTGTCAGGTGTGTCAGCTGCATGCCGCAGCTTGGGCTGCTCGTCACCCACAGCACGAGGGATGGGATGGAAATGTGGCGTGCCTGTTGACGGCGTGTCAGGACGAGAGCCTGGGAACCTGCAGCAACACACTGTGTGTGTGTGTGTGTGTGTGTGTGTGCGCGCGCGCGCCCCTCCCACTCTGCTGATACCTGTACGTGAGCGTTCTTTGTGGCAGCAAATAAATGCCCTGGACAAAACCTGGATGGATGCGCCCAACCCCGAGTCACCCGAGTCACGGATTACTTCCTGGAGGTGAGGCCGTGAGGCCGTGGTTTTACAAGTGGCTCCGCTCTGTTTTACAAGCGTGGATCGTTTAAAGGAATAAAGGTATCTAACGTTTTAAAATGAGCGTCCCCCTCCCTCGGGGCCAGCATCCCTGGGACGCGCGCTCCTCCGGCTCCCGGCACAGCGCCCCCTGCCGGCCGGAGGTCCGTCAGCGCTGCGCTGCGCTCCGCTCCTGCGCCGGAGTGGAGACGGCCCCCGGGCCTTTGCGAAGCGGTTGTGCCCCTGCGAGTACCGCCCTCACGCCCAGAGGCAGTGCGAGGCCCAGGAACCGGCCCCGTTTTCTGCCCCTGGGGCTCTCCTGGGGCCCGGATGTGTCTCCAGGCGGGCTCAAGGGCCCCCATCCCACCCTCCAGCGGTGGCGGGGCCAAGGAGGGGCAGAGAAACTAGCTTTTGAAATTCTTATTTTAACCTCTTTCCCTGCAGTCCATAGGTCCGCTGTAGGGAGAGGCAACACCCACCTCCCCGCCCTGTCCCCACCCCGGGACAGTCAGGGCTCTGTGCGTCCATGCAGGTGGTGGGGGGCGGTAGAGGCGAGAATTGCTGGTGGCTAAGGCAGTGCCATGGCCTGGGGTGCGGCCGGGTGAATCCTGAAGGAGTGGGTGGGTTCGTGGGTTCAGGCCTCTAAGGACAGGGAAGAGAGAGTTCCTGATCCGAGAGAGCAAGAGCAAGGGAAAAGCGCCCAGCAGAGGAAAGAGCTGCCGCTGGGAAGGAGCCGGCCTGCTGTGTTCCTGGGTGGGGAACGGCCCTCGCCTGAGGCTTGGGAGGGTCTCCAGCGGCTGGGAGGTGAGAGGATGCAGCCACAGGGAGGACCGTTAAAAGTCCTGTAAAAGAGGGGCGCCTGGGGGGCTCAGTCGGTGAAGCGTCCGACTTCGGCTCAGGCCTGATCTCAAGGTTCGTGGGTTCGAGCCCCGCGTCGGGCTCTGTGCTGACAGCTCAGAGCCTGGAGCCTGTTTCAGATTCTGTGTCTCCCTCTCTCTCTGACCCTCCCCTGCTTGCACTCTGTCTCTCTCTCTCTCTCAGAAATAAATAAAACGTTAAAAAAATAAATAAAAATTTTTAAAAAGTCCTGTAAAACATCATCAGGGAAATACAAATTAAAACCACCACGAGATACCACCCCACCCCTGTCAGAACAGCTAACACGAACACCTCGGGCAACACCAGATGCTGGCGAGGATGTGGAGAAAGAGCATCTCTTCTGCATGGCTGGTGGGGATGCAAACTGGTGTGGCCACTCTGGAAAACAGTATGGAGGTTCCTCAAAACCTTAAAAATAGAACTACCCTACGACCCGGCCATTGCACTACTAGGTATGTATCCAAGGGATACAAGGGTGCTGCTTCGAAGGGGCACATGTACCCCAATGTGTATAGCGGTGGAATCGACAATAGCCAAAGTATGGGAAGAGCCCAAATGTCCATCGAAGGATGAATGGATAAAGAAGATGTGGTACGTATATACAATGGAGTATTACTTGGCCATCAAAAAGAATGAAATCTTGCCATTTGCAACTACAGGGATGGAACTGGAGGGTATCATGCTAAGCAAAATCAGTTAAAGACAAATATCCTAGGACTTCACTCATATGAGGAATTTAAGATACAAAACAGACGAGCATAAGGGACGGGAAGCAAAAAATATAAAAATAATGAGGCGGACAAACCATAAGAGACTCTTAAATACAGAGAACAAAACTGAGGATTGCTGGGGGGGGTGGTGGGTGGGGGGATGGGCTAAATGGACATGGGATTAAGGAAGACACTTGCTTGGATGAGCCCTAGGTGGTCTACACAGGGGATGCATCACTGGAGTCTACTCCTGAAATCATTGTTGCATCATATGCTAACTAACTTGGATGTAAATTTTTTTTTAAAGTCCTATGAAACAAATCCACCAAGAGTGGATCCTCCTTGGACATTTCTTCCTGGGGCCCTGCTCCTGGGGCCAGCTGAGTTTGGGTTTGGGTCAGTGACACTTAGACCTCTGCAAACGGCAAAGGCAAACAGGGGACTGCAGCTGAGACCTTGAAAGACACAGGGACATGCAGCCTGCTGGTCACTGATCGAACCAGGGGCTGCCAAGCTTCTTGTTGGCCCCACCAGAGACTGGCTCCGCTGGAGAGTGGAGTGCAGGAATGGTCTGCTCCAGGAGGCGAGAATAGACAGCATGCCCAGGACTATTCCTTGTGCTGGTTTGATCACCCCGCGAGGGGCACCCAGGTGGCTCAGTGGGTTAAGCGTCTGACTTTGGCTCAGGTCATGATCTCGCAGTTCGTGGGTTCGAGTCCCGCATTGGGCTCTGTGGTGACAGTGCAGAGCCTCCCTGGGATTCTCTCTCTCCCTCTCACTTTCCACCCCTTCCCTGTTCATGTGCTTAAATAAATAGTAAACTTAAGGGGGAAAAAAATCACCTTGGGGCCCTAGGGGCCTGACTCATTCAATCCTATCTACCTACCTGGCCCTGACTGCTTTTATTTTTATTTATTTTTTTTAAATGTTTTTTTTTTAAATTTATTTCTAGGAGAGAGAGAGAGAGAGAGACAGTGTGAGCAGGGGAGGGTCAGAGAGAGAGGCAATCACAGACTCTGAAACAGGCTCCAGGCTCTGAGCTGTCAGTCAGCACAGAGCCCGACGCGGGGCTCGAACCCACAAACTGTGAGATCATGACCTAAGCGAAAGTCGGACACTTAACCGACTAAGCCACCCAGGCGCCCCTGGCCCTGACTGCTTTTAAACCCCACTCACTGGCTCAGTGCATCCCACCCCCTGTTCGTCTATCTGTCAGAGAGAAGGATTTATTATGGGCCAGCACGGGGTCACATGGAGGGTGGGAGGAAGAGCCTGGGGTCCTGCACCTGCCCCCAAAGGAATCTCAGCAGTCACTGAGTCTTTGACCAGCTTCAGCCAAACCTCTGTCCTGAATGCTCGCTCATTGGTGTAGCCCAGTACCTTTCACCCCGGTATGCCTTTGCTTGGGAAGTCCCCTCTGCCTGGAGCGCCCTTACCTGGGCCTGGCTTCAAAGGTGACGCTTTCCCAGACCTCTCTCCTGAGCGTGGCTCTCCTTGGCCTAGACAGGTCGTCTGATCTCTGGGTTGTCCGTGCCAATGCGGGGCACATGGTAGGTGCCTCATAGGTGCAGGCTGTGTGTACTCCTCATCCATCAACCAAATAAAGCCTCAGCCTGCCTTTGGAGCCTTGGTTTTTCGGCGTAAAATAGATGCTGGGAAGAGTGGCGATGGCCTTTCCCTCCAGGAGTGACCTGGTGCGCAGAAGTGATGTAGGGACCATGGGGAATCCACCCCCCAGGAGCCTCTGGGCTGCCATCAACCCAGAGATTTCTACTTGGGGGCCTTGGACCAGGATGAGCAGATGTTTTCTCCCTCCAAGATCAAATCCAGGGCACCTCCCGCCTCCCAGGCACCCACTCTGGACCACAGAGGACCAGAGCACCTGATGGGTAGAGGAGCCAGGCCTAGACAAGGATCAGGCACTTCTCCAGGGAGGAGAGGAGGGCCAGGGCCCAGCGAGCCTAAGGGAGGATCATGGCCACCAGCCCAAGGTGACCTCAGGACACTGCCAGGGACGTTTATCAACAGCCAGGCCAAATCACAGGTACCAGTGGCCTGTAAAAGGAACTCCTTGTAAAATGAACTCTGCTGTCCCAATTTCCACCTCTTGTGCCTTTTTCAACAATGGATTCGGTTCAGGTCACATTCTCGTATACAAAATAAAAGCTAAACGGGTCAAGTTCCCTCAACCAGGACTCTATTAACTAACCATTTGCCATGGGCCAGGCCTCAGGGGGAGGGAGATGGAAAACTGGTATTATCATTGCAATGATATATAGATAATAACATACAGTAATGTTGAGTCAAACAAGCCAGATCCAAGAGAGCACATACTGCATGATTCCATTTATATAAAAAATTTCATCTACAGCGGTGAAGGTCAAAATAGGAGTTGCCCTCAGTGGAGGCTCTTGAGGGACTGAAAGGTGCTATGACTCGATCTGCGTGGAGCTGCAATATGGTCATAGGGGAACATTCATCCCGTCTCACATAAGATTTTGGTTTTTTTTTTTAATATTTATTTTTGAAAGAGAGAGAGAGACAGAGCATGAGTGGGGAGGGACAGAGAGAGAGGGAGACACAGAATCCAAAGCAGGCTCCAGGCTCTGAGCTGTCAGCACAGAGCCCGACGCGGGGCCTGAACCCACGAACCGCAAGATTATGATCTGAGCCGAAGTCAGACGCTTAACCGAGTGAGCCCCCGAGGCGCCCCAAGATTTTGTACTTTAGTGTAAACACACCAGTAAAGCTACTATAATAACAGACCACTAGCACTAATGGTGGATCGAGCCACTTCCGTGCTGGCAGGCAGGGCAGTCTCCCCCGCGGGGCCCCAGGCCCACACACACGGCAGCCACGGGCGGGGTGCCCAGGCTCCAGGTGGCAGCTCCCTCCGCCCACCCTCACAGTGGCCAATGATCATCGATACCCCCGTTGCACAACCTCGGGGACTGCAGCTCTGAGGAAGCTGGTCTTGTCTGATTCCAAAGCTCTCCCCCAGAGAGTTCTGTGGCCACCCCAGCTCTGGGAGGGGAAGCAGAGACGTGAGTCAGGGCATGGAGCCCGAGCTTCCGGCGAGGACCAGGGCCGGCTACCATGGCCAGGCCGCGAGGGGCCGGAGACAGAGGGGCTGAGGCGATGCGCAGGCTGAGTCTTAGCGGATGGTTGGGGTTTCGGCCAGCAAACACGGGAGTGTGGACTGCAGCCCAGGTGGAAGAGACAACAGAAGCGAAGGGCTGGAGCGAGCTGAGCACAGGGTGTGGTCAGGGTAGGGGTGCCCTGGTTGGGCGGGTACACGGGAGCTGAGGAGGCTCAGCAGGGCGGGTGTGACTGGCGCGGCCACAGGCTGGCACCAGGGAATGTAGGGCTTCTCTGGGAACTCCCGCGTCCTGAGGAAGGTCCAGGAGGCTTTACTAAGATGAAAAGAAACATGAGTTGCTTTTGAGCCGGTGTCAGCCAGCTATGCCTGGATCATTAGAGGAGCACGAGGGCGGGATGGCTGTGACGTCACCTACCTCGGCACAGAGCCTTGGGCCACCTGAAACCCAGGGAGACGCACCCCAAGCCCCTCCAGCAGAGGGTGGCTCCGCTGAGACGCTCATGGCTGTGAGCTATTAGCCCCCTGCGGGGAATGTGGGATGGGCCCGAGCTCTATCTTCATTCAAAAACGGTTACCACACCATTGGAACATCCTGAAATCAACACCTTAGACAGGAGGCTGTATCTGTGTAATATACATAGAGACGATGTCTGTTTCCACTGAAAATTATATTGCAGTAAGGATGGTGGAAGGAAGGAAGAAGGAAGAAGATCAGCATGTCATTACTCACAGTTGGGAGTCAATAGGTCACATCTTTAGAGAAATAAAGGACGAAGTGTGTTACAGAAAATTATAAAGGGACCCACAAGCACGCGGCTACAAAATTTCTGAGCTACCGTAAGAAACACTTGTCCCCACAGAAAGCAACTATTTTATAGAAATAAAAATAGAAAATAGACATACAAAAATAGAAAGCATAAAATAAGTTGACTTAATTGGGGCTGAGATGGATTTGTCACACTGAGCTATGCAAGTGGGTCGACTCGCCTGCATAAGGAAGTGCCTATTAGATGGTTCATGTTGAGCTTGAAGCTGGAGGCAAGAGCCACTCCCCAAACAAGAAGACTCAGAATGAAAGTACCAGGATGGTGCAAGGGGTGACAGGCAATGTCAACAAACAGAAAGCAGGACTCAAGTTCAAGGCAAAATATTGGTTGAGGTCAGGAGGAGCATTTTAGTCTAATTTTCTTAAGTGTTTGTTTATTCACGAGACAGAGAGAGACAGAGCACGAACAGGGAAGGAGCAGCAGAGAGGCGGGGAGATGGAGGATCCAAAGCAGGCTCTGTGCCGGCGGCAGAGAGCCCGATGCGGGGCTCAAACTCACAAACCCTGAGATCATGACCTGAGCCAAACTATGAACCCTGAGATCACGACCTGAGGTGAAGTCAGATGCTTAACCAACTGCACCACCCAGGTATCCTGAGAGGAGCACTTTATAATGATGAATATGGGTGGCTCAGTTGGTTAAACGAGTTCGGCTCAGGTCATCATCTCATGGTTTGTGAGGTCAAGCCCTGCTCAAGACTCCAGGGCTCTGCACTCTCTCTCTCTGTACCTCGTGGGATTCTCTCTCTCTCTCTCTCTCTCTCCCTCTCTCTCTGCCCCTAGATCACTCATGCTCTCTCCCAAAAAAAAAAAAAGGATTTATAATGAGGAATGCAAGTCACAATGAAGAAAGAACATACCTACTATGTACCAAAGAGCATTTGTTTTTTTGTTTTTTTTATAATTTTTTAAAATTTTTTTTTAATGTTTTATTTATTTCTAGGAGAGAGAGAGAGACAGCGCAAGCAAGGGAGGCTCAGAGACAGAGGGAGTCACAGACTGAAACAGGCTCCAGCCTCTGAGCTGGCAGTCAGCACAGAGCCCGACGCGGGGCTCGAACCCACGAACCGCGAGATCATAACCTAAGTGAAAGTCGGACGCTCAACCGACTAAGCCACCCAGGCGCCCCGCAAAGAGCATTTGTTAACAGGTACACATCAAATAACGCGGTAGCTACATTCATACGATGGAAGAATACAGGGAGAAAGAGCAAAAAGCAGATCAGTAGTAGGAAATTTTAATTCATCTCTCACAGATATGTGTACAAAAAGTTAGAAAGATTAGAGAAGACCTAATAACATAATTATTGAGCTAGACATATTTATTTATTTATGTTTAATTTTTTAAATAAATATTTTAAATGTTTATTTATATTTGAGAGAGACACACACACACAGAGCACGAGCAGGGGAGGAGCAGAGAGAGACGGAGTCACAGAATCGGAAGCAGGCCCCAGGCTCTGAGCGGTCAGCACAGAGCCCGATGTGGGGCTCAAACTCATGAACCACAACATCATGACCTGAGCCGAAGTCGGCCGCTTAACCAATTGAGCCACCCAGGTGCCCCTATTTTTAATTTGAGAGAGAGAGAGAGAGAGAGAGAGAGTGTGTGTGAATGGAGGTGGGTGGTGGGGAGGGGGCAGAGAGAGAGACAAGAGAGAATCTTAAGCAGGATCCATGCTCAGTGTGGAAATCAACACAGGGTTAAATCCTATGACCCTGGATCTCGACCTGAGCTGAAATCAAGACTTGATTGTGCTCAGCTGTCTGAGCCACCCAGGCGCCCCTAAACCATTTTTAAAAAACCAAAATATTCCAAAAACTAGGTCTAGGACAGACAACATTCTCCAATCACAATATAAATCAGACCAGAAATTAATAACCAAACTACAGGACAAAACAAAACACACACACACAACCTTATTACCTGTATATTTAAAAATTCTCAAGTTGTAGGGGCGCCTGGGGGGCTCCATCAGTTAAGCGTCCGACTTCGGCTCAGGTCATGACCTCACCATTCATGGGTTTGAGCCCCATGTCGGGCTCTGTGCTGACAGCTCAGAGCCTGGAGCCTGTTTCAGATTCTGTGTCTCCCTCTCTCTCTGCCCCTCCCCTGCACATACTCTGTCTTTCTCTCAAAAGTAAATAAACGTTAAATGTCTAGAAATGCAAAACAAGAAACAAAGTTCAAAAAAATTTCTTAATTTGCATTTGAATCAGAAAGGAAATCAAGTTTCTATTTCAGAATATCTAGGAAACAACCGTAATTGAAACATTGCATATCGGAAAGTAAGGTAAACAGCTAAAGCAGTACTCAGAGGGAAATTCATGACTTAAAATACTTACATTAACAAGGATGAATGGGGGCACCTGGGTGGCTCAGTCGGTTGGGCTTCTGACTGCGGCTTAGGTCATGATCTCACAGTTCCTGGGTTCGTCGGGCTCCATGATGACAGCCAGCTCCTGTTTCAGATTCTGTATCTCCCTCTCTCTCTGACCCTCCCCTGCTCATGCGCACTCTCTCTCTCTATCTCTCAGAAATAAATAAAACACTAAAAAAATTTTTTTAAAGAAAAAAAAACCAAAGATGAATGAAAACGAATAAACTAAGTACCTAACTCAAGATAGAAGTAAAAGAAAAAAAAAGACAAATAATAAAGATAAAAGTGTAAATTGATTTAGAAAAGAAAAATAACAGTAGAAATAATCCAAATACCATAAATCCAGGGGCGCCTGGGTGGTTTACTCAGTTAAGTGTCCGTCTTTGGCTCAGGTCATGATCTCACTGTTGGTGAGTTTGAGCCCCGCATTGGGCTCTGTGCTGACAGCTCAGAGCCTGGAGCCTGCTTCCGATTTTGTGTCTCTCTCTCTGCCCTCCCCCACTCACGTTCTGTCTGTCTGTCTTTCTCTCAAAAATAAATAAAGATTTAAAACAATAAAATAAATCCAGTAGAAACATATTTTTAAAAAATTTAAATAGCTCAGTAATTGATCTAGTCAGAAGAAGAAAGGAGTAAGTGGAGCACAGGACTGCATTTGGGAGTTATGAGTTCCAGCCCATGTTGGGCGTAACGATTACTTTAAAAATTAGAAGAAAAAAAAAAAGGAACACGGGGTATCTGGTGGCTCAGTCTGTTAGGCGTGGAACTCTTCATTTCAGCTCAGGCCATGATCTAGGGTTGATGAGTTTGAGCCCCGCATGGGGCTCTGCACTGACAACATCCCAAGAGCCTGCTTGGGATTCTCTCCCTCCCTCTCTCTGGCCCTCCCCTGCTCATACTCTCTCTGCCTCTCTCAAAATAAATACAACTTTTTAAAAAAATTTAAAAAAATTAAAAAGAAATAAAATACAAATGCACTAAAGAAAAAGATAACCGGGGCCAACTTTTCACGCACACCCTTTGGTGGCTTCAGGGCTGCCCTCCTGCAGCGCAAGACGCCAGGACAGGACAAAGCAGTAAGGTCCGAGCTGGCGACCCCGGCTTTGGCAAAGCCCTTGCTGCCACGGGGGGGGCGCGGCCTCCGCGGCAGGGCCTGACACCCTAAGGTCCTGGCGCGTCTGCTGCTGCTGGGTTTAACACTGGGTGCAAAGGATCCTCCCCTGGACTAAGGAGCATCTCCCTCCCCTGCCACTGACTGCAGGGTCCAGGCCCCCCCGCGGGTCGGAGGGGCCAGAGGGCGCTTCCCGGCCTCCCAGGCTCCGCACCCCACGCGGGGCCACCGGCACTGCCAGGGGCCTTCCAGCTGCTTCTCTCCCCAGGCGGTTGAGGGGAAGTGAGGAGAGGAGGTTCTGGCCAACTTCCGCCCTTTTACCTCGCCTTGATGGGCCCCTAGGGAGGGGCCCCTATGGAACCCGAGCCCTCTGGGAGAAATGTCCCCAAATAACGATACTTCCGGGCCGGGAGAGTAGACAGGGGGCCCTGGAATGCCGGGGAGTCCACTGCCTGGGCAGCAGGGTAGGCTTCCTGGAGGAGGCGGTGTGCAGGTCGGAACCTCGCAAAGGGGGTGGGGTGTTGTGGGGGAGGAGGCCCCCCGGCAGGCCCCCGCGACCCTCAGGGGCCAGGAGCTAAGGCTTCTCAGGGAGTGGGTGGGACGGGGACAACGTGCCAGACCCCACGAGAAACGATCGCGGCCCGGGGAGGCCGGACGGCCCCGGAGAACACACGTCACAGGAAGTCCGCAGAAACTGGTCATTTAGCCAAGGGGACACCCAGGGTTGCTGATCGCCGACCGACCGGCCGGGGACTCGAAATTGGTCGCGCCCTGTGCCGCCCCCTGCTGGCGGTTCGGTTCGCGGCTCGCTGCGCAGCCGCGGTGGACGACGAGGATGGCTCCAGAACCCGGAGCGGCGATTGGCCATCTCGGATCAGGTGTCTCCGTCCCGACCAACCAGCGAGGGGGGCGGGGTCTCGCCGCCGGGCTGTGGGCGGGGCGGCGGGGCTGATAGGTCCGCCCACAGCGGTGCAGGGACCGCGGAGCTGAGCGGTCGCGGGCGCGCGGGGACCCTGGGCTCCAGCGCCTTGGAGCCGGTGCTCCCGCCTGCCCTCCCCACCCGGCGGCTGGAGCAAAGTTGTCAAACCCCAAAGTGGCTTTTTTAGGGAAAAAGGCACAAATCCTTGTCAGGCCCCAGACCCTGCGGATGTGAGACCTGCGGCGGCAGGGTCACTCCTCTGGCCTTGAATTTCCCTCCAGCTTTCGCTCCGGCCACCCTGGCCCTCTGCCACCCGGTCCCTGCAGCCTCAGGCCGAGATCCGGCCTGCGTCCTCTGCTTAGCCTGCCCTGCCCCCAACTCCTCTTCGCTTTCTCTGGCTGCTCTTTCCAGACCCTGCTGGCGCAGGGTTAAGGTTCCGTTGGGAGCTTGTGCAGACCCTGGGCATCTTCCTTTTTGCCTGCCCTGGGCCGCTGGCCTGCTTGTCTACACCCCGTGATCTTTCATCTCCGTATCTCCCTGCCCCCAGCAGGGCATGGCTCATAGTAGGCACTTAGCCCCTGTGTTGATATGAACCAAGGAGAGACATGACGGCTAAGGAACTAACATCCCTGGGCATCGTCTGAGTACCAGGCCGCATGCCAGGCACTGTCAGAGGGCTGGCTGGCTGACGTTATGTGATAGCCCTGGAAGTGAGGAACTGGCGTCCCCTGTTCCTGGAGAGTCGGGGACGGCCAAGAAACTGAATGGCTGGCACAGGGTTCCTCAGCAGCACTGGTTAGGGGCAGGACTGGTTGGCTGTGGACACCACTTTGCCAGGCAGCCTGGGCCTTGGGTCTCCGCTGGGGAAAACTGATGGGCCGTTCCTCTAAGGGAGGGTCAGGGCCTGGAGCGATTGAAAAGGGCAGAGGACTTGGAGAGGTGAGTGCAGGTGCGTGCTCAGGACCACGTCAAGCCTCCCCTACTTCCCAGTGACTGGATGGCCACCTTGAAGGCCCCTCAAGGCCCTGCTGTCCCCTCAACCCCATCTCTTCAACTGCCACCCCCAACCCCTTCTCCAGCTACACTGAACAAGGCCCCCGGGCCTTTGCACACGCTGCTCCCTCCTGGGTCCACCCGGGCCTGCCTCCATCACACAGTCAAGGCCCATGCCTACTTTCCAGACTGAATCTTGCTCAGGGGTCCCCAGGACAAGCACATGCCGAGACATGAATTCAAATCCAGCCCCTCTGCCTGACACAGTTGTGGCTGCTCTCAGAGAACAGCTTATCAGTGGGCTTGCAAAACAGTGCAGTCTACTTGGGGAGCACTCTGCCGACTTGCTGGCATTGAGCTGGGGCTTTGGTGGACACTGAGTCCCCAGGACCCAGCCTGCAAGGTCAGACGTGTGAAAAGGGCCTTTCGGTTTCAAAAGGGCTTGTCCACATGAACGCTTCTCACTTGAGCAACATCTGAGAGTGAGAATAGCCTGCTTCATCAGAGGGTGGTCCCTCTGTGCAGACGGCCTGCTGCCCACCCCCACCATCAGACCAGTGGGGCCACAGGCCATCCCCCCATAGTGAGCCCGAACTCAGGCTCAGCTTTGAATCCTGTGTGACGGCGGGCAAGTGACTTCACCCCTCTGATACTCCACTGACTTCCTCTCTTCTTGCTTTCGCTTTCGTTTCCAATAGAATAAATAACAGACACACATTTTAAAAGGACAGCTAGAACTTATAAGGCTTGTCACGGCAAACCGCGGTCCCCTGTCCTGCTCTGCCCAGCCTGGGCTCTCCGCTCAGAAGCAGCCATTTGGTTTCTGAATGTTTTTTTCTGGCTCTCATCTTTACACGTGTGACACGCTTATGCTGACAGTTGCTGACTTTTTGCCTTTAGATCCGATCTGATGACCGCCTGCAGCTGAGAGATGAAGCTTTAGCTCATTTAATCTGCTGTCTCTTTAGATTTGCTAATTCCGGACATTTCATGTAAATGGGATCACCTAACGTGTGGCCTTTTGTGGCTGGCTTCTTTCACTGGCATCGCATGGTAAAGGTTCATCTATACAGTAGCATGAATCAATACTTTGTTCCTTTTTATGGCCAAATAATATTCTGTTGTTGTTCTGCATTGTTTTAACCTGCTTTGAAAAAGAAATAACTTTTTATTTTTTATTTTATTTTACTTTTTTAATGTTTTATTTATTTTTGAGAGAGAGATAGAGACAGCGTGAGCAGGGGAGGGTCAGAGAGAGAGGGAGACACAGACTCCGAAGCAGGCTCCAGACTCTGAGCTGTCAGCACAGAGCCCGATGCGGGGTTTGAACCCACGAACCGTGAGATCGTGACCTGAGCCAAAGTTGGACGCTTAACCGACTGAGCCACCCAGACGCCCCAAAAATAACGTTTTTTACAGGTGTATGAGGAAGGTGACGCTTTGCGGCAAGCAGTCGTCTCTGAAATGTGACCCCTGCATGGTGCGCCTGCTGCCTGCAAGAGGTTAGAGAACAACAGGGGCGGCTGGGGGCTCAGTTGGTTGCACATCTGACTTCCACTCAGGTCATGATCTCGTGGTTTGTGGGTTTGAGCCCCGCAGTGGGCTCGCTGCTGTCAGCCCAGAGCCCACTTTGGATCTTCTGTCTCCCTCTCTCTGTCCCTGCCCAGCTCACACTCTCTCAAAATAAACCTTAAAAAAAAAAAAAAGAACTTAAAGAACACAGCACAGCATGACTTTATCATTCATTCATTCATTCATTGACTCACTCACTCACTCATTCATAAATTAATTCCACAAACACCAAGCACCTAGACCTAGAGTCGAGCAGCTGCAGCCTTTGCCGGGGTCAGTCTAGCGTGCAAACACCTGAGCTTGGTGCAGATGCTCCGAGCAGACACAAGGGGGCGAGAGTGAGGGGGTGGGACACGTGGGACCGCGTGCTGTGGGTGGGACAGATGGGAGGCTCCGAAAGAGACACTGGAGTTAGAGCAGGCAGAGGGGGCAGGGGATGGGAAAGCCTAGAGAAAGAACAGCATGTACAAAGGCCCAGAAGCATCAAAGTTGGCCCGGCCCCTCCCTTTTAAAGAGACCCATGCAGCCCCCCAGGCTTTCCTTCTCTGCCCCTCACCTGACCCGCTTCTTAGTTCCTCTCACACAGCTGTAGTACCCAGAGCAGGGGTTCTCAGCCCGGGGTCCACAGAGAGCCCTGGGGAAAGGGGGGCTGGGGGATGGGAGCCTGGGGTTTCTGAAATTGGACCGAAAAAACTTACATCCTCCTTTCTACCCACCTCTGATATTTACTTTCCCGTCAGGCGGGAATGGGGGCCACAAACCTCAATGACTTTCTCACCAACAGAAGTCCAGATATTTTCAAATCACTTTAAAAAATTTTTTTTTAACATTTCTTTATTTTTAAGAGACAGAGAGCAGGGAAGGGGCAGAGAGAGAGGGAGACACCAGAATCTGACACAGGATCTGAACCAGGCTCCAGGCTCTGAGCTGTCAGCACAGAGCCTGATGTGGGGCCCGAACCCATGAACCACGAGATCATGACCTGAGCCGAAGTCGGACGCTTAACCGACTGAGCCACCCAGGCGCCTCTCAAATCACATTTTGAATGAAGCAAAAAATCTCTAAATAAAATTTACGCTCACTGCTACTTCAAAATGATAGATCTTATTTATTTAAAAAAATGTTTTAGGGGCACCTGGGTGGCTCAGTCACTTAAGCGTCCGACTTCGGCTCAGGTCATGATCTCACTGTCCGTGGGTTCGAGCCCCAAGTCGGGCTCTGTGCTGACAGCTAGCTCGGAGCCTGCTTCAGATTCTGTGTCTCCCTCTCTCTCTGCCCCACCCCCGCTCACTCTCTGTCTCTCAAAGTAAAATAAAGACATTAAGAAATTAAGAAAGTTTTTTAATGCTTATTTATTTTTGGGAGAGAGACAGAGTGTGAGCAGGGGAGGGGCAGAGAGGGAGGAAGACAGAATCCGAAGCAGGCTCCAGGCTCTGAGCTGTCAGCACAGAGCCTGACGTGGGGCTTGAACCCATGAACTGTGTGATCATGACCTGAGCCGAAGTCAGACGCTTAACTGCCTGAGCCACCCAGGTGCCTCCAAAATGAGAAGCTTTGGTCTTGTGATTTAATGTGTTAATAAATACACTACTCCATCCCATGTATTTAAAAATTTCATGAATTGCTTTTCTACATAATTGGTTTCCTCCATTTATTTATTTAAAAATGCCGTTTTGGGGGGGCACCTGGGTGGCCCAGTAGGTTGTGTCCAACTCTGGATTTTGACTCAGGTCAGCCTGCTTGGGATTCTCTCTCTCTCTCTCTCTCTCTCTCTCTCTCTCTCTCCTCCCTCTCTACCCCTCCCTCTGCTCATGCTTTCTCAAAAAACATGAAATGAAGTAAAATAAAAATAAAAATATTATTTTGGGGGCGACCTGGCTGGCTCAGTCAGAAGAACATGTGACGCTTGATCTCAAGGTCATGAGTTTGAGCCCTATGTTGGGCACAGAGATTACTAAAATAAATAGATTAGGGCGCCTGGGTGGCTCAGTCGGTTAAGCATCTGACTTCGGCTCAGGTCATGAACTCACGGCTTGTGGGGTCGAGCCCCGCATCGGGCTCTGTGCTGACAGCCAGCTCAGAGCCTGGAGCCTGTTTCAGATTCTGTGTCTCCCTCTCTCTCTGACCCTCCCCTGCTCATGCTGTCTCTCAAAAATAAATAAAACATTAAAAATTTTAAAAAAATAAATAAACAAAAAAGTAGAAATGAAGATACTGTTTCTGAGGAGGCCATATGCTGCTCCAGCTGGCCTCGGGGTCCATGCATGCAAAGGTCAAAGATGCCTCATCTAGAGAGAGGGCAAGTCACTGACTGGGGTGGGGTGAGAGCCAGCGGGCGGGGCGGGGCACCTGCCAGGGACAGGGCAGCCTGGAGGACCGGCCACCCAACCCCTGGAGGGCAGACACCCGGCGGGGCCTGGCAGGGAGCCCTGGAGATGCT
>NW_027532747.1:2588413-2610086 GCF_008692635.1 Crocuta crocuta | reverse complement strand
CTGTCCTCGGGCAGCCCCGCCCCCGGCCCCGCCCCTCCACCCGCCCAAGGCCGCAGGGCTCCAGGGGCTGGGCCACGTGGAGGTCCAAGGGCGCAGCCCCCTCAACAGAGAGGGCTCCTTCAGGCCCCTAGTGGTGTGACCGAATCCCAGCGCTGGTACAGAGGTGGAGACGGAGGCCCAGAGAGGCCGAGTGACGAGGCTGAGGTCACACTGTGAGCTGATGCAGGGCCACAGGAACCCAGGCCTTGGACTCCCCAGCGGGGGGTGTGGCCGCCACGGCCCGTGAAGGCAGTGGGTAGGGCCGGTCTGGTGTGCTACCAAGGCGGAGGGCACGCACGTTTCTGCGTCCCCAGGGCTAGATGTACGTGCCCGGACACGGGACCCACAACTCTACCCATTATATAGATATTTTCAAAGTTTATTTATTTATTTTGAGAGAGCACGAGTAGGGGAGGGGCCGAGTGAGTGAGACAGAGAGAGAGAGCAGGAGGGGGCAGAGAGGGAGAGAGAGAATCCACAGCAGGCTCCACACTGTCCTTGCAGAGCTTGAAGCGGGGCCAGAACTCACAACCCGTGAAATCATGACCTGAGCTGAAGACGGACCGAGCCACCCAGGCGCCCCAACACGAAGTAGTTTTGTTAACAGGCCGACACAGAAGGCCACAGGGCGAAGGGGGCCCAGGGCTAAAGGGAAGGAGCAAGCTTGCTGGAAGTGGTGGCCTCAGTGGCATGAAGGGTCCCGGGGAGACAGCCTTGAGGAGCCATCTGCCTGGGCGGAAGCCCCGAGACAGGAAGCCCGGTGTGCCAAGCTGTGGGGCAGGGCAGAGGGAGGGTGGGCAGTGGTGCGGCCACTGTGAGGGCCCGCAGTGCCCTCTTGCAGATCTGGATTGGGGGCCGGTGGGCTCTCTGGAGGAGGAGAGGGCTACGATCGTGGGGGAGATTNGGTGCGGTCTGACAGGAAGGGAAGGAAGCAGTGTGACCTCCCGAACAGAGAGCTGGGCAGGGCCTGACCTTCCCACAGGGCGGACTCCAGGGGCCCAGACGACCCGCCTGGGGTGCTCAGATGCATTGAGGGACCAAAGAGCTCCCGCCTTAGGTAAACGGGATGCGGAGAAAGAGGGAAGTGCCCAGTTGGTCTGTGAGGCAATCGTAACCTTGACAGCAAAACCTGATACAGGAAACGAGAGACAGAGAAGCACAGGGCAGTCTCATTCGTGGACACAGGCGCAAAAATCCTACACGAGTGACAGACTGAAGCTGGCTATGATACAGAAGAATATGCCACGGTCAGCCGGGGTTTGTCAGCCGGGGTTTGTCCCCCGAGTGCGAGGCGGGCTCCGGATCGGAAAACTCAGCGACATCTACCACTTCGGAGAGAAAAGGAGAAGTCATTACCATTCTCTGTGCAGTTGCAGATACAATTGATGATCCAGTCATGAGAGGAAACGGTAGCAAAACCCTTAGTGAGGGACCTCCTCGCCCTGGTCAAGGGCAGTCACGAGGCCCCATCACATCACAGACGATGCTGATCGTTCCCCTGAGAGCCTGGACACACGACAAAGATGCCCCTTGTCACCACTTCCAGCATGGGTCAGCCGGTACTGGAGGTCCTGGTCAGGCCAGGATGGCAAGGGGGGGAAAGTATAAAGATTCAAAAGGAAGAAACAGAACTGGCATTATTTTGGTGCACCCGGTTACCCAGTTGGTTAAGCATCTGACTCTTGATCAGGTCTTGATCTCAAGGTTGATCTCAGCTCAGATCTTGGTCTCAGGTATGTGAGTTCAAGCTTTGCACTGGGCTCCGTGGGGCTCCGTGAAGCCTACTTTAAAAACAGCAATAAACCAGGGGGGCGCCTGGGTGGCTCAGTTGGTTGAGCGCCCAACTTTACTTCAGGTCATGATCTCATGGTTCGTGAGTTCGAGCCCCACATTGGGCTCTCTGCTGTCAGTGTGGAGCCCACTTTGCATTCTGTCCCCACTTCTCTCTGCCCCTCCCCTGCTTGTGCTGTCTCTCTCAAAAATTAATTTAAAAAAAAACTGGCATTGGGGCGCCTGGGTGGCTCAGTTGGGTAAGCATCCAACTTCGGCTCAGGTAATGACCTCACAGTTCATGAGTTCGAGCCCCACGTTGGGGTGAGCTCAAGCCCTGCTTTGGGTGAGCTCTCTCTCCCTCTTTCTCTCTGCCCCTCGTGGGATTCTCTCTCTCTTCCTCTCTCAAGTGGCCCCTCTCCCACTTGCACTCTCTCTCTCAAAATAAATAAACTTAAAAAAAAAAAGCCAAACTGCTAAAGAACAAAAAACTGGCATTACGTAGAGATGACAGCAAAGTCAAAGAATTAACAGATAACCTCCTAGAACACAAGACTTTAGCAAGGTTGCTGGGAATAAAAATCAATATGCAAAATACCCCTACCTCTAAACAACTGTAGCTATAACAATTAGAAAATGAAGTAAGAGAACTGGTCTGGGAAGGCAGTAAAGTACTTAGACAGGAAACAAAACTAAGCGAGGGCTGTCTCTGGTTTCTTTAAAAAAGAAAAAAAAAGAAGAAAATGAAGTAACAGCCATTTACAAATACATCAAACATAGGCATCTTAATAAAATACTCCAAGATCTCCTTGGAGAAAGCCCTAGAACTCCATCATTGGGGCACCCAGCTGGCTCAGTGGGAAGAGCATACGGCTCTTGACCTCAAGGTCGTGACTTCAAGCCCCACGTTGGGCCTAGAGCTTACTTAAAAAAAAAAAAAAAAGTTAAAAACCCCCACAACTTCATTGTGAATTAGATGCCTCAGTCAAGTGCCAAGATCAACCATGACCATGACCATGACCCTAGATTGGAAGACTTAACAGTATAAAAGTTCCACTCTCCGCACGTGATATGTAAATTCGATGCAGCTCCAGTTAAAACCCTAAGGAGCTAATCACAAAACTGCACTAGGCTCACCTGCAGGGGAGGGGAGGGTTAGGGTCAGGACAGGTGGGGTTTCTGGGGTGAAGCAGTGGTTATGCAGGGGCAGGAGGGAGTCATTTAACGGTGAGACTGACCCATTGCTCCTGGCCATTATATAAGTGGATGCACCCCCTTTGGGGGCAAAATTATACACAAAGATTTATGAAGATGTGTCTATGCCTTGACACTGTAATTGTTCTGAAAGTAACCCCAGAGGAAAAAAACATAATTTACTCCTTGCCAGTTCTATCTGTAACGCTGAAAACTGGGAGAGGAAAAAAAAAAAAAAGCCCTTGGTATCTAGGGGTGGGTTCGAGTTCTGCCTTTGCCACTTATTAGCTGCTTGACACCAGGTAAAACCTCTCATCTCCAGGTTCCGGCTTCCCCGTGTGAGACAGCGGGAGTGGCACCCAAGCCCTCAGGATGCCCGAAAGGCACCTGGCACCCAGCCAACAGCCCCCTGGGGCCTTTCTGGACTAAGAATGAGGGTTGGATCCCCTGCCCTTGCTCTGCGCCTCCGGGACACCACGTTCCTGGGGCTGATGCCCCAGCTGGGCCCTGGCCACCTGCCCAGGTGACAATGTCCCACAGCTCCAAACCCCCACCACACTATCTTCTCAGTGCATCGCCCCAGCTTCCTGCCTCCTGCACCCCCAGTGAGGTTTTATCAGCTGCTTCAACTTGCTAAGCACCCACCTGCAAGTCCCAATCCCGAATGGGCTCCGGTGAGGTCAGCTGTCACTGCCCAGCGGAGCCCCTCCCCGCGCCAGCAGCCAGGCCTCATCGGGGCAGGCAGCGACACCCGTCCGCAGCACAGCACCTGCTCACACACCTGTCAGCCTGGGCTGGACCTGGCTTCCGTGCAACGGCCTGCCTACCCACTCTCGCTCACATCTGTTCGCATCAGTTTCCTTGCCTGCGTTTCCTGTGCTGCGGCTGGGCACAGGGTGAGGGACAGGTGGCCCCGACCCTGGCATTCATGGGGGACCAGGCTCCCCACTGACAGCTGTCTTCCAGAAGGACGGCCTCCACAGCCAGACGACCCCACCCACAGGAGCAGGTTAGATGCAACCCTTGCCCAAATCCTGCAGTCTCCCCACTCTGGGTCCTGAGCCTCTGGATGTGACTAAGTTAGAGACAAAAGCCTGTGTAGAAACTAGCAGAAATGGCCCATGCTCTAACTTGGGGGGGGGAGGGGTAATTTTCATAGATGTCATAACATATTCCAAGCTGGAGGGGACCTACCCAAGGACACAGAAGGTTAGCAGCAGAGATAAACAGAATTCTGGGTTCTGACCGGCCGCCCTCCTTGCTTAGCTCTGTGCTTCCATGCAAAGCCCCGGTCAGAGAGCCACCAGACGCGGGGCATGTGACGGCTAGCACCGTGTCCCCTGCGGTGTCTCCCTCCGCAACTAGAGGGAAGGCAGCATCGGGCCCCACGTCCACACAAGTGCGGGTTGCCCCGCCCCTTCTATTCACATGCCAGGTCCCACCCAGCTCTGTCTTTTACCGCGCGTGGTAAAGTCATCTTGAAGCCGGACAGGGGACAGGTGTCCACACAGAGGAACTGCCTAGTGAGGTCTCCCCGTCTCTCTCCTCCGTCTGCCCCCCTGGCCCTCCCCTGCAGCTCCAGGTGGCTTCCTCACCTCTCCTTAGTCATGAGATCGTTGCCCCACTCCAGAAATAGCCTGTACTTGGTGTGTTTTTTTGTTTTTTTTACAACTTTTAAGCTGATTTAGATTCCAGCATCATTTAAGGCCGTGTACTTTCTCTGAGATCCGCCTAGAAATCTGCCCTTAGGACAAAGAGTCACACCCATGACCCCCAGTCTTCCTACAGAGCTCCTTGATTTCAGGATGGTTTGGGCTGTCCGTGGGATAGGAACCTTGTAGCGCCCAGGCACCTGGGGGCAGGGTGGGGGGGGCTCAGTCGGTTAAGCTTCTGACTCTTGATTTCAGCTCAGGTCAGGATCTCACCATTTGTGAGACCGAGCCTGCGTTGGGCTCTGCGCTGACAGCCCAGAGCCTGCTCAGGATTCTCACTGTCCTCTCTGCCACCCCCTCCACATACACACACACACACACACACACACTTAAAAGTCTTAAAAAACCAAAAAAAATCTTGTAAAACCAAGCAGCACCGTGGGGTAAGGCAGGGCCCGGCCGGCTCACAGCAAGCCGGGCATATGCAATGCTGGCTGAATGTAAAGTAGGAAGTGGCACTGTGGCCGTGTAGTGGGCTCAGCCCCCTCCCCACCGAGGGCCTGCTGGGAACTGGGAAGGCAGAGGCTCCTGGAGGGGAGGGGACTCGGTCTGGGTCCCACAAGTGAGGCTCGGGACGCTGGCTGTTTGCAAACCACCGCAGCCTGAGGTGCTGCTGCGGGTGGGGTGGGGGTGGGGGGTGCCCAAGCTGACCCGGGCACCCAGACCTGGGGGTTGGGGGGAGGACGGCCTGTCCGGGCTGCTGTAACACAGCACCGCGGCGGGGAGGCTTACACACGACAGACACGATTTCTCACAGTCTGAGAGCAAGGTGCTAACCTCGGGTTCTGCGGACGGCTCTCTTCCAGGCTGCACATGGCTGTCCCTTGCTGTGGCCTCGCACGGCTGGAGGAGCAGAGGGGTTCTCTGGGGGTCTCCTGCTGAAGGGCACTAACCCCTTCAGGAGGGTCGTTCTCCCCAACCCCCCCGGTGCATGACCAAATCACGTCCCAAAGGCCCCCGCCTCCTCACGCCAACACACTGGGGNCTCCGGCCTCGGCAGGCTCTCTGCAGTGGTGATATTTCAAACGGACACGGGCCAGCACGGGGAGCGAGCTTAACCGAATCATTGGCCGCGGAACACAAGTGCGGGGGACCCAGGAATGGCTGACCCGCCAGAAAGGGGCCCAGGTCAGAAGGTGGGGAAGCAGGAGGCCACCATCGCGGCCGCAGCATGGGGCCTGGGGGACAGGGATCAGAAACCAGCGTGGCTGCTGCTGCTGCAGCCGCCCCATGCGATGGGGCGACGGCCGGAAAACGCGGCCCGGGAAGCCTCGCTCAGAGAGTGACCTCTGCTTCCCAGGTCCCAATGCAGATGGCCCTCGGCGCCAGGGAGCGGGCGGCACCGCTTCCCTCGTTAGGTTCAGCCTGTCACACACGCGCTGCTCGGGCCACGTATGCCAAGGCCTACCCTTACCATCAGCCTTCCAAATTGGGCATCTGGTTGAAGGAACTTGATTTTCACCCAGAACCCGTTACCAGGGAGCGTGAGAGAGTTTTTACCTTCCTGGGCTCTGCCTGCCCAGAAGCAGCTCAGGGAAGAGGGCGCCCAGCCCCAGGTGGGGACGAGAGTGGAGAAACGAGGCACAGACACCCAACGCTGCCTGTCCACAGGCTGGCCCGGAGGGCAGGAGACAGGCTCCCGGGCTGTGTGTGCCGCGGGCAGGCGGTGGGGGGAGAAATGACAAACAGCAGCGTGGGGGGAGTGGGGGCTGAGGGCCAGAGCTCAGTTTTGCAGACACAGAACTCAGGCTCTGGGATTCCTTCCCAGGCCTCCATTTCTATGGGCTGGTGGTGAGCTTTTCTGGACGAGATCATTGATCCGTGGGGAGGAAAATCAATGAAAGCCCATTGACTGAAAAAAATAAAGGGCTGGAATTTTTCTAGAGAAAAAAAAAAAACCCAGCTCCAAACCATAAGTCGTGTGCCGGCTCTATTAATAACACATAAAGCCGCGGCGGGCAGACAGACAGGTGTGGAAGGGACACCCATGGCCTCTGTATGAAAGAGGGTCTGTGGGAGGCAGACACAGGGGACAGCAAGGGAAAACGAGACGTGGAGAGGGACACAGAGGAAGGTGCTGGGAGAAGGCGCAGGAAGGGAGAGCCGGGCGCAGGGAAGGGGAAATAGTGGGCACACAGCTGCAGAGGCTGTGACACAAGTGACACAACTCTATGCAGCTCACTGTACGTGTAAAAGATAACACCTTGCTTCTAGAAGCATCTTCCAGCTCCTCACCCGAGTCACTGCCTTAAGCCCTAACTGGCAGGAACAGCCTTGATGCACCCCTCCCTGTGACCCAGGGGTGGGCGGCCAGCCCCAGGACCTCCCTCCTGCCCGGGGTACCTCTCTCCCCAGTCCCCCAACCCCCCCGGACTTCCCTCCCACCCTGGGACCTCCCTCCCCAGCTTGCTCCAGTTCAACAGAGAGGCTCGTCTTCAATTCTCTATCCACCTGGAGCCTTGCAGAGGGAAGTGGTCCTAGTGAGTGTGCATTCCGGGCCCTTCCTCCGGGCTCAGGCATCACAGGGGCACAGAGAGGCCGAGGCGAGAGGAGAGGGAGACCCCAGCACAGAGCCTGAGCCACACTATGGCACTATAAACACTTGGGGACCTGGCCGCGGGCTCTGGGGACACAGTTAAAGGGCCCGTGCCCAAGAGCGTGGGGAGGAGGACCTCAGGACGGCATAACGGCAGGGAGGGACGAGGCACGTCTGGGTGCCCGCAGCCCGCCCGGAGCGGCTCGAAAGCCAGCTGGCAGGGTAGCGGGTGCACCGAAGGCTTCTGGGGACAGGTGGGCACCACGGGGCCGGCTCAGCCCCGATGGTGGTGGTCTGGCTGCCAGGTCAACCTGAATGAGGGCAGAAAAGGCGTTTTCGGTTTAGCCTGGTGCACAGACACCCAGCCTGGGCATCTCAAGGGCTTGGACTAAACCAGCTCGAGGGTCTTTTTTGAGTCACCTGCTGCGCCTCCCAACAAGTTGGTGAGCTCTACTCGCACCTCCTCGCCCTGAAGAGGCTTGGGTGCAAGGGCACCCGGCACGTGGTCGCCCTGCTGTCCCGAGCCCCGAGGACGCCCTCCTCCCCCCACCCCCCGGGCCGGTGGCCGCCGGGAGCCCTGGGTGGCTGGCGAAGGGACTCATGGCTGTTGTCTCCTGGACAGTCACTGGGGAGATAGCCCGACGGCCCCACACAGCTCAGAGGCACAAGGCAGGAGCGCGCAGGGTCGCGGGCGCAGGGTTGCGGGCGCAGGGTTGCGGGCGCAGGGCCGGCCTCTCTGGGGTCGTGACCGTGCACGGAGAGGGAAGACGGCCGTGGGAACCAGCTGGAGCGCTTAAAAGCGGCTAACCCTGCACGACCATCAGGCTTTCAAGTGAGGAGAGAAAATGTCCACGGACTAATTTCCCTTCCGGCAGGGCGGAGATGTTACTGCTGGCTCACTGCTCAGGTCTGATACAAAATGAGAAATGATGGGGGAGAAAAGCACAAATTCAAAATAGATGATGTGGCTTTGTCAAGATCTCCTTCAATTGTTAGTTTTCTCTTTTTAAAAAATTTGGAATGTTTATTTGAGAGCGAGCGAGTGAGAGTGAGCAGGGAGGGACAGAGACAGAGGGAGACACAGAATTGGAAGCAGCCTCCAAGCTCCAAGCTGTCAGCACAGAGCCCAACACGGGGCTTGAACGCACGAACAAGACCATGACCTGAGCCGAAGTCAGTCTCTGAACTGAACTGAGCCACCCAGGTGCCCCCTCTCTAAGTAGGCTCCACGCCCAACGTGGGGCTTGAACTCACGACTCTGAAATTACGAGGCGCATGCTCTGCCCATGGAGCCAGCCAGGCGTCCCTGCTTCTTTCCGATTACAAAACACACGCTTGTTTGCACACCCGCGTGCACGGCAGCATTATTCACAGCTAAGTGCGGAAGCAGTCCTGGGCGGCCACGGCGGCCGGGACAGGCGGGATGAGGGGTGTCTGCGCGCGGCGCTGCTACTCAGCCACAGGAAGGAAGGAATTCCCACACCTGCGCCAACACTGAGGCATCTGCGGGACGTGAAGTGAAATCAGAGGGTCACAAAAGGGACACAGAGTGATGCGCTTACACGCGCGAGACACCCAGAACGGTCAACATCACAGAGGTGGGAAGTGCACGGTGGGCGCGGGGGCCGCAGGGACCGGGCAGGGGACGTTACTGTTTAACAGGAAGGGGCTGTGTTGCAAGCTGACAAGTTCTGGGGATGGTGAGTTCACAACAGTGTGAGTGTGCTCAGTGACCCTGGACCGGGCCCTGAAAACTGCCGAAGATGGTACGTTTGACGCTTTGTCTTTTACTGCAATTAAAAAAAAAAAATCAAGAGAGACCCCATATGCGAAAACTACACACACCTGCAAACAAAGAAAACCACCACCCAGAGTCCCAGTTCCCAGAAGCGAACTGCGCCGTTTCTCTACCTTTTTCCCCCAAAAGTTGGGATTACACTATATACCCAAACGTCCTACATTTCTGAGAATTTTACTGTAGCGGTTTTTCATAGTATTAAAGCCGTTTACAAAATTTAAAGACCAGGGCGACTGGGTGGCTCAGTCAGTTAAGTATCGAACTCTTGAGCTCAGCTCAGCTCATGATCTCACCGTTACTGAGTTTGAGCCCTACATCGGGGCTCTGTGCTGAAGGGCAAAGCCTGCTTGGGGTTCTCTCTTTCCTCTCTGCCTGTGCCTCTCTCTCTCTCAAAATAAGTAAATAAGCTTAGATAACATTCCATCAAACTACCCAGAGAAAAACCCTTCAGCCATACAGAGGAGGAGTTCCCCTTTGGCGAGCAATCCCCTCTATCTCACTCCCCACCCTGTTCCCAGCAGGAAATAGTCCGGCCTGTACTGCTGTGCCAAGAACAGACCTCTGCAATGGCTCACACAGGTCCACGGTGCTGGACCACTGACCCCAACTCTCTTAGTCCTTTCCTCACAGTCCTAAAATAGCTGCCACAGCCCCAGCCATCACACTGGTTTTTAGGCAGGAGGGAAGAAGTAGGAGTGTCTTCTCTTGAGGCTTTATCTTTTCATTAGGGAGGCAAAGCCACTTCAGTAATACACACTCTCCTTAACATTCCACTGGCCAGGACCGGGTTACATTCTCTTTGACTCCTTCTCAGATCAGTCACTGGCTAAAGGAAATAAGGTGGCCCTGGCTGTTTTGGCCAGTTGTGGTTTATCTGCTAAGCAAAGGTAGTTCCTCAGACCCTTCTTTTTTTTTTTTTTTAATATTTTATTTATTTCTGAGAGAGAGAGACAGCATGAGAAGGGGAGGGTCAGAGAGAGAGGGAGACACAGAATCTGAAGCAGGCTCCAGGCTCTGAGCTAGCTGTCAGCACAGAGCCTGACGCGGGGCTCGAACCCATGGACCATGAGATCATGACCTGAGGCGAAGTCGGCCGCCCAATTGACTGAGCCGCCCAGGCGCCCCTCCTCAGACCCTTCCCAGGGAGCACTGGGTGCTAAGAGCAGTCCTCAGCCAGGCCACAGGGACCCCCAACACATTCTGCTCAACAAACACATCTACCCCCATGCCTGTGACACGGCAATGCATTCAGCTACTCCTCCAGGGTGCGTCTAAATTTATGATGTGGAACCCAGTTTGCCAAAGGACCCCCTGAGAGGCAGCCACTGGCAGTGAGCTCACAGGACTGGGCTGGGTGGCAGTTAAGACACCTCCCGCCTCGATGTTCGTGCCGCAGAAATAGTTTATAGGGAGGAGATTTACACATTACATTCTGTATATAACACAGAGTTGCTAAATTTGGATCCTATAAAAACACGTTTGAATACAGGGCGGGGGGATGGGATTGAAAAGCCAGTCTGCAACCCTGAACACTGAACACTGAACGCGAGGAGTTCAGATAAACTCCAACATCCTAATTTCCCTGCTGGACAGAGCTACCCGCTGGGGTCGCAGCCACAAGGGGACTGTTCCTATTCTCTCAACGACTAGGCTTTGCATCGAGGATTCAGTGCTTTGGGGGGAAGGGGATGAGCGGCGTCCGAGGGAAATCACCACTTACAGACCGTGACAGATGCGTGTGAGCAGGTCTGTAAGACACCTCTATCTACCACTAATGCACACAGCACAGTCAACCTGCTACCCGCTGGATTGACACATCAATCAGTAAGGCATTTATTGCCACAGGAAATGGTCTTTTGATGTGGACTCTCGTTGTTGGGGTGGGTGTGACGGGGCTTTACTTGCAATACCATTTGCTTCAAAAGGGCTGGACAAGAGGCGCCCGGCTGGCTCAGCTGGTGGAGCGCGCAACTCTAGGGGTCCTAAGTGTGAGGCCCATGTTGGGTGTACAGATTACTTAAATAGATAAAAACTCTAAAATAATAAATAAAAGGGGCGCCTGGGTGGCTCAGTCGGTTAAGCGTCCGACTTTGGCTCAGATCATGATCTCACCGTCCTTGAGTTCAAGCCCCACGTCGGGCTCTGTGCTGACAGCTCACAGCCTAGAGCCTGCTTCGGATTCTGTGTCTCCCTCTCTCTCTGCCCCTCCCCTGCTCAAGTTCTATCTCTGTCTCAAAAATAAATAAACGTTAAAAAGAAAAGAAAACAAAACAAAACAGAAGGGCTGGATGAGATTGTGTCAGCTTCCTTTGAGCATCAGGTCAAAACAAAATTATCTTCCCAAAGCACAGTCTACTTAAAGAATTTCCTGCTTGAATATGCTTTTGAGAAATAATTAGAAATACACACCACTTTCTTGTCGCTTGGGGCAGACAACAGTCTTTGCTTTCTTTACATTATAAAACCAATTTTAAGACTGATGAGTTTGGGGCGCCTGGGTGGCTCTGTCGGTTGAGCGTCCGACTCTGGCTCAGGTCATGATCTCTCAGTTCGTGGGTTCGAGCCCCACGTCGGGCTCTGTGCTGACAGCTAGCTCAGAGCCTGGAGCTGCTTCAGAGTCTGTGTCTCCCCCCCTCTCTGGCCCTCCCCTGCTCACGCTGTCTCTCTCAGAAACAAAAAACATTAAAAAAAAAAAAAAAAGATTGACGATTTTTCACCGTGTTTGATGTGGGTTTTCTAGAATGATGTCAAATTTCCAGACACTTGCTTATTTGTTTGCAAATGGGAACGTTCAATTCACGCAAAAAATCTTACGGACAAGTAAGCTGGGTGAGCTAGAATTCAGAGCTCCCGGAGGGTCCGATTCCTCTCAGACGTGGACAACAGTTTAACCCGGTAGGGAAGCAGCTTCCATTCTTCCAACCCCCATCGAAGTAAAACAGCCCTTCCCTCAACACTTCAGATGTTCCAGGCCCTCAGGGCTCAGAAGCACAGAGACCTGCAAAACTGAAGAAGAAACATCCCTGCCTTCTAGAAGCTTCCAACTCAGGAACCGTCTACAGGTAGTTAGAAGATAGCTAGCTGCATCATCAGCTGGGAATGTCACATGTATGGGGGACTGGAGACCAGAAAGGGGTTCTTTCTTTTTTTTAAATTTTTTAAAAATGTTTATGTAGTTTTGAGAACAGGAGAGACAGAGCGTGAACGGGGAAGGAGCAGAAAGGGAGGCACAGAATCCGAAGCGGGCTCCGGGCTGTCAGCACAGAGCCCAACGTGGAGCTCGAACTCATGGACTGCGAGATCATGACTTGAGCCGAAGTCGGACGCTTAACCGACTGAGCCACCAGGCGCCCCGAGGGAAGGGCTTCCTTCTAGCTGGAGGATCTGAGGTATGCCGTGAGGCAGGATCCGAACCCACGGAGACGCCGGTGACATGAGGAAGGCGTTCCTTAACAGACGGTGTGGGAGCAAAGGAAGGGAAATTAAGACAACTTTTGTGTGGTTGCTGGGGGAGGGGGCTGAGATGGAGCAGGGCGGCGCAGGGAAAGCCATAATGACGAGGGAATTTATTTCGCACCTACTACAGCCGGGAGCACCATACGTATTATTTCAATCTACCATTACGACAACCTTGAACATCAATATTCCTGTCTTACAGATAAAGAAACTGACCCAGAAAGGTTAAGAAACTCATCTAAGATCTCTTAGTTAATAAGTGGTGAAACAAATATTCAAATCCAGGTCTCGCTCCTATTTTTTTTTTTTTTTTGCTAGGCCAAGTTTCCTTAAAACCCAGCTAAGGATTCTGGACTTGACCCCACACGCAGCTGGGTGGGGGAGGACAAGGCAGCCGCACCACCGGGTGGTTCTGCTCAGAAAGGTCCCCCGTGTGTCCTGATTCTCTCTGGGAACAAGAGGCGAACCAGACACTGTCCTTGCCCTGAAAGAATGTATGATTTCGTGGGGAAAGCAGAGCGGGTAGGAGGCACTTCATTACAATGAGAACAATGGAAACCACGACCGTGGAAACACCCTCGGAAAGAAAGCTTCCCGGAGATGTCACCTGAGCACTTCTGGAAGACAATAAAGTTGAAGGAGGTGGGAAAGGCCATTTTAGGCAGAGGGAAAGGAACAGTCTGGAAACAAGGCAGGAACCGGCGCAGCCCACATGTCTGCAGAGTGCAGGATGGCAAGAAAACCAGGCGGGGAGTTTCGAACTGCCTGCGGAGGCGCCCGGAGCCCCGGAGGTTTGAAGAGGGGGTACTGCAGTCCCAGCTGCGTGCTCGAAAAGTTCAGGGGGCCCTGGGGCAGGGGGACCCGCGGCAGGTGCAGCAGCTGGCTGGTGAAAGTGCAGGTGACAGAGCCCTGGCTCTCAAAACTAGTTTGGAGGTACCCTCATTGGGAGCTGGTGGCTACAGACAGGGGACGGGGGAGCGAGGGGAGTCCAAGGTGAAACCCAAATTCGGTCCTGAGCAACTGGGTGCAACGGTGAGGGAAGCCGCTGGAAGCGCGGGGCTGGCACGGACGGAGGGGCCGTTAGGCGGGCGGCGTGTCCGGGGAGCCGCGGGACTACGAGCGGAGCCATCTGGGGCAGCGGGGTGAAGCCAGAATAGAGACGGAAGCTAAGAGCAGCCAGCACGCAGGTGGCTGTTGGGACCACAGGCGGGGACCCGATGGCCCAGGGGAGAAGGTGGAGACCGTGCAGTGCAGAGCAGACAGCCGAGGTGGGAAGTCCAGAGAGAGAGGAGCGGCTGGTGTCGGCGGCGAGGAAGCAGATCAGAAAGCCTCCAGCCGCGTGGCCGGGGACGGAAAGTCCCGTAGGCCGCCGGGAGACACGGGGCCTGGGGTGGCCCGACGGGCGCAGGACGCTTAGCTGGGAGCAGGAGGCAGGCAATGGCTACAGACACAGGGCCAAGACAGAGGCTTGTTCCTCAAGATGAGGAGAGGGCGCGTGGGGGGCTCAGCCAGTTAAGCGTCTGACTCTTGATTTCAGCTCAGGTCATGATCTCGTGGTCGTGAGATCGAGCCCCGCATCAGGTTCTGTGCTGGCAGTGTGGAGCCTGCTTGGGATTCTCTCTTTCTCTCTCTCTCAGCCCCTCCTGCACTCTCTCTTGCAAAATAAATAAGCTTTAAGGGAAGAACACAAAAGACCAGGAGAGACGCAACCCAATGAAAAGGGCCAGAGAAAGACGGCAAGTCTGGGAGCGAAGACCAGCGAAGGCAGGGAGCAAAGCGCGGGGAGAGGTCATGGGCTCCGCCAGCAGCGCTGCAGGGGCGGAGAGTGGAGGGAGCTTGCTGGTTGATCTGTAGGGGAGACGCTACAAAGAGACAGCTGGCGCCTGAACAGATAAATCCTGATCCCTCCAGTTTTCTGAAAGTAGGAGGCTGGGGGTGGGGGTGGGGAGGGACAGAAGCACATTTCTTAGGGACTCAGAAGAAAGCGATTTAGAGAATCTGCTGAACAAAACGGTAGAGGGAAACAGAGTTAGGACAAGTAAGAACAACTGTCAAGTGACATTAAACACATAGCTGATGCTGGAGAGCGGAAGTCATGGCCGAATCCACATCCAGGAACGGTGTCTCCTGCAGTGGGTCCCAGGGTTCCAGAAGTGCAGAGACAGAAGTGGGTTGATCCAAGGCTGAAGTTTTATCACACGGAAGCAGGACGGGATGCTGAGGATGCTTGTGATTAACCACAGATTTCTAGTCTGGGAAAGAAAGGAGGGGTGAGAACACGAAAGAAAGGTCTGAGGCTGAAGCAGAGGGTCAACGGGAGAGAAGGTGTGAGTGGGAAGGGACAGGGTGTGGGGTTTAAGATTCCAGACGCGCTGCTGCTCTCAGGAATGACAAGGACTGGGATACGGCAGCTGAAGAGGGGAAATGAGGTAATGGAATCGCAGAGGCCAAACTACAGAGCTGGGCGGGGCTGACTCAAGTCAGCCGGGGGCTGGTACGGCTCAGGTGCGAGAGGAGCATTGCAGAAGGAGCCCCACGTCTTTAACGAACACAGGAGCAGGCGAGAGGGCGCTAGAGTGGCATGTGAAGCGCCACTAGCCTCACACCGTGTCCCGGCGAGCACGGCCTTTGGCAGGATTTGGTCGAAACATCCCTAGGAAAAGATNAGGTCCTTCCCACCCACCCCACCCCCATCCTCCAAATCCCAAGTTCAAAACTGTACATGACCTAAGCGGGGAAAGACCCATGCACCAGTGTGTGCCCGGAAGTCAGGTGGTAATGCTGCCCCAGAACGTGGGTCACAGGAACGTGGAGGGGAGACCAACAGCCTTCCTCCTTCCTGACTCCCACCTTCAGGCTGCTGTTCCCGTGGCGGCTGCTGAACCCCACTGAACGCCCACCAAGTCTCCGTGGGTCTACCCTCCCCAGCCAGAGCACCTGGGTCACAAGCAGACAAGTGAGCAGTGAGACAGCAGCAGATCGCGGTACAGACAGGTCCACAGGGAACGCCTGGGGGAGCTCAGTCGGTTAAGGGCCCGACTTCGGCTCAGGTCATGATCTCACAGTTGATGGGTTCAAGTCCCGCGATGGGTTCTGTGCTGACAGCCAGCTCAGAGCCTGGAGCCTGTTTTAGATTCTGTTTCTCCTTCTCTCTCTGACCCTCCTCTGCTTACTCGCTCTCAAAATAAATAAAAATGTTAAAAAAAAAACTTTTTTAAATTAAAAGGTGGTAATATGTGTGACTGAAACCATAAACCTCTTATGCTTTAAAAAAACAAAAAAGAGGGGCGCCTGGGTGGCTCAGTCGGTAAAGCGTCCGACTTCAGCTCAGGTCATGATCTCACAGTTTGTGGTTCGAGCCCCATGTCAGGCTCTGTGTTGACAGTTAGCTCAGAGCCCTGGAGCCTGTTTCAGATTCTGTGTCTCCCTCTCTCTCTGATCCTCCCCTGCTCACGCGGTCTCTTTTTCTCTCAAAAAAAATAAATAAAACATTAAAAAAAAATTAAAAAACAAAAAACAAAAAAACCCCAAAAAAACAAAGGGAGCTCCGATGTTGAGAAACTGAGGTTTATTTTTTAATGTTTATATATTTATTTTTCAGAGGGAGAGAGAGAATGAGTGGGGAAGGTGCAGAGAGAGGAGGGAAGGGGATGTGAAGCAGGTTCTGCACTGACATCACAGAGCCTGACGTGGGGCCTGAACTCACAAAGTGCCAGATCACGACCTGAGCCAAAGGCAGATGCTCAACTGACTGTGCCACCCAGGTGCCCCCAAATTGAGTTCTGAATGACGCGGAAAACACAAAAGCAAGTTGTTTATTCGACTTGTAATAGACAGCAATCCCCCTCACTCAGAAAGATTAAATACTTACTGCTCATGTGGCAAATCTCTTAAAAGACAAAAATCTGGCCAGTAAATGAATTTTCATTTGCTCTAAGAAACCGAGTGTTGGGTCCTGTGTACAGTCGTTAGTTGTAAGACCCGCAGGGCCTGAACGCACAGCAGAGGCGCAGAGGCTGAGAGGTGAGGGGCAGGAGCTAGCCCACGCAGGAAAGAGAAGCGTAGGAAGAAAATATAACTGGTCCTGAGGCGCACAGCACCCCACACACCCACGCCGGGCATTCTCCTCACCACTACTGTGCACACCCATAATGCCCGAAGGCTGGCATTAGCAGGAACTTTTTACAGGTGAGGAAATGAAGGGTTTAGAGGTTACAAGCCTCTGCTAATGTTACACGGATGATAAACGTTGCCGCTGGGGCCTGACCCCAAGCTTTTGGGGACTCCAGTCTGCTCCTCCCACCGATCAGCTTCGTGGCCGGTCTGTCACGCAAGGCTTGGAGTTCCAAAACCATTTCCGCTCTTAATCCCCAAGTTCAGGTGTGAATTTCGAACAAAAGAATGGCTGATAAAAGACAACAGAACAAAGTAGGACATGATGTTAGTAACAAGTACGAGTGAGAAAACCTCAGCCGAGCCCCAAAGCACTTTCAGTGGATTAATCTGTTAATTTGATGAATTTCCAAGGCTAAAATTGAGGGTTATGGGCTTTCCCCAATATTTACGCATTTATCACCTGATTTATGTACGCTGTTTCACACAGAAATTGACATAAAAGAGAGGTGCCTGGGTGGCTCAGTCAGTTAACGTCCGACTTCGGCTCAGGGCATGATCTCATGGTTTGGGAGTTCGAGCCCCACATTGGGCTCTGTGCTGACAGCTCAGAGCCTTCAGTCTACTTGAGTCCCTGTCTGCCCCTCCCCCACTTGCTCTTTCTCTCTCAAAAAAATAAGTTGTTGTTGTTGTTTTTTTTTTAAAGAAAAGAAGTTAAAGTAAAAGAATGAAAGGCTGGTGTGTGGCCTTAACACTGGGTCAGGCACTTTCTGGTCCCTTCAACCTGAGTCCCAGCTGAGCTGTCCTTACTCAGGAAGGCTTTTACCTGACAGCGTCCCTGACCTCCCCTCTTCTTTCTAGCTCTTCGCACAGCCCGAACCCTGGCAAGTATCCGCGAGCCACCTGTTCACGACCGATCCTCTGTGGACCTCAGGCTCCCCGAAGACAAGTGTGGCATTCCTGCTCACGGCTGTGTCCTCCGGGTACTCAGCAAGGAGGCTGACCAGCCAGACTCACCTGAACTCCCCGGGGTCCCTCCTCTTTACAGAGAAAATCCTTCCAAGGGGTGGCTGCCTCCCTCACCCCTCAGCAAGGCCAAGTTAACTCCCTATCCTTCTAAGCCGTTCCGTTCCACCGCGTTAGCCCGCCGCACGTGTGCAAATGCAGTCTTGCCAGCCTCGAAACAGCGTGGCTATAAGTTACCAGGGACTGCAGAAGCATCCATCCGTTCTGTTCAGGTGCACACGCTGCGTCTGCCTAGCTGGGCAGGTGGGAGCAGCCTCCTTCAGCACAAAGAAGTGCATCTAGCATCTCTTCGGAAGGGTATCGGCCAGCAAGGTAGAGCACAACTAGGTTCATGTATTACTGAAGTTCTCCACTTTCCTTAGTGTTGTGGGTAGTAACCAGATCCCGTTTACTGAAATAGCCGGCTCAGCCTCAGAAAAAGAATTGCCTAAGGTGTTACAAAAGGACATGAAATATCACCTATATGCCAGCTTAACAGAGGCCTAGTCAGGGTACCTTACCACACCTAAGCTTCAAATCTATCACAGACATCGATGGAGTGGGGAGTCTCCTTTTGTGGTTCAGAATTCATAGATCCCTCAGCCGAGAACTATAGTTTAGATGATTAAGACACCAAATGCGTGCCTATAGTGTTTCACTTGACTCGTATTTGTCTTTTTAAAGTTTACTTATTTTTGAGACAGAGAGAGTGCATGCATGAGCGAGAGAGAGAGAGAGGGAGACACAGTATCTAAGGCAGGCTCCAGGCTTTGAGCTGTCAACACAGAGCCTGATGCGGGGCTCGAACTCATGAGCTGTGTGATCACAACCTGAGCTGAAGTCAGAAGCTTAAAAATTTTTTTTAATAGTTTACTTATTTTTGAGACAGACAGAGCATGAGTGGGGGAGGGGCAGAGAGAGAGGGAGACACAGAATCTGAATCAGGCTCCAGGCTCTGGGCTGTCAGCACAGTACCTGATGTGGGGCACGAACCCATGAACCGTGAGATCATGACCTGAACCAAATGCTTAACTGACTAAGCCACCCAGGCGGCCCAGAAGCTTGTAAACAACTGAGCCGCCCAAGCGCCCTCATTTGACTTGTATTGATACAAAGTTGGCATAACTAGGGTTACATGAAATTTCAACCTGATTTTCCCAAGCATTTTATTGGAAACTCGGCCTGAGGGGCACCTGGGTGGCTCAGTCAATGAAACATCTGACTTTTGGTTTCAGCTCATGATTTCAGTTTGTGAGATCCAGTCCCATGTTGGACTCTGTGCTGACAACGCAGAGCCTGCTTGCTTGGGATTCTCTCTTTCCCTGCCCCTCCCCTGCTCGAGTGTGCATGCTCTCTCTCAAAATGAATAAACTTTAAAAAAAAAAAAAAGGAAACTCAGCCTGGACCAAAATCGGACTTCAACCTGCTTGCACTTTGAGGCTCTGCAGTCAAACAAAAGCAGGAGATGCTTGCTCTACATGCAGCCCTGTGGCTACCTTGCAATGTGACCTTGAGCAGTTCCTCCCTCAGCCACTTGCTTTCCCTGTCCATAAAACAAAAATGTCGGGGTGCCTGGGTGGCTCAGCTGGTTGAGCTTCCGACTTTGGCCCAGGTCATGATCTAGAGGTTTGTGGGTTTGGGCCCCGCATCGGGCTCTGTGCTGACAGCTGTGTCTCCCTCTCCCTCTGCCCCTCCCCCTGCTGGCACTGTCTCTCTCTCTCTCTCTCTCTCAAAAATAAACATTAAAAATTTTAAAAGAAAACGTCCACTGCTCTAACATTCTCCATTCTGCAGCTGATGCAGACCACTGCCTTCCAACTGGAGGGAACTTCAAAAGGACTAGCCGTTTAAGAACTAACCAAAAGGAATTTCACAAGGAAGCTACGTCAGTTTGTGGGAAGGGAAATAATTTTGCATCATGAGTTCACCGCTCGAACCATTCCCCCAGCCTGTCACAATGGACATATGGCAGAATGAGATTGAACAGCTAGGCTTCTTATAACCCGTGAGTAAGGCACCATCTGAAAACGGGAGAGGTACCAACATTTTTAAACTTCTATCCCTTATCTCTCCCCACCCTGCTGGCTCACTCCTGACATTTGACCTCTCCATGCGTCTTCCTAAACCACAGGCTCTTAAAGTGGAGCTGAGCATTTAATAGAGGTTTCAGGAAAGAGACCATTAGGAAAATGAAGGAGGCAGGTGACCTCCAGAGTTGTGGCTAACAGTCCACATCTCTGTCCTGATTAGGTGGCCCAAGGACACAAAAAGATATTTGTCACCACATCTCCTCAACCATTGGTGACCTCTGACTTCTCGAGCTCCTGGAAAACTTTGCACGACTCAGGATTCTTCCAACATTCTAGGTTTTTGTTTTTTTTTTAATGTTTATTATTATTGAGACAGAGAAACACAGCATGAGTGGGGGAGGAGCAGAGAGACGGAGACACAGAACCCGAAACAGGCTCCAAGCTCTGAGCTGTCAGCACAGAGCCCTACACAGGGCTCAAACCCATCAACCGTGTGATCGTGACCTGAGCAGAAGTCAGACGCTTAACCAACTGAGCCCCCCAACATTCTAGTTTTTCCGGCAGTTGTTGACATTCGTTTCTGAAGGAGACTGGAAACCTTGGGCAAAGTCGGAGCTTTTGAGACCCTCTAAAGAGTCCAACACTATCATACAGAACTCCTGTCATGTTGCTTTCATTTTTGATGAGCCAAAAAGCGAACACCCATTCCACGTGGAAGGCACTGAGCGAGAGACAGACAGGGCCATGACCTTTGCCCTCACAGGGGGAAAGGAAAAGCACCCAAAATCTGTGTTACGAGAAATACCAGCTTCATTTACTAACACTAATCGTTTGTCTTGCTGCTAAAACAAAAAGGGACTCTAGACATTCAGAGGGAACGCTCATCGGCTCAATTCACTCTGCCCGAAAAGAGAAAAAACAGTAAAATTACCTGAACTTTTAGAGCCATGGTTCTGAAATGGCAATTTACCCTGTCCTTTTCAGTTGACTTTCACCTTCTGCAGCAAGTGCGAGCACGTTAGTGTTCACACAGCGCAGATCTTTGCTCATCTAGTCATGTGACCTTTTGTAGCCAAAGCTCTGAAAGCAAGAACACCTCCTGCCACAGAAAAGTCCAGGCTTATGTTAAACAGCTCACCTGCTCTGGGGCAGGTGTTAAAAGCTACTCATGGAGCAAGTGCAAGGAAGGCACTTAGGGACATCTTAATGCTGTGCTGCACCTGCCGTCTTTCCCGAGTTCTAAACCCCTTTCGGTTTTCCCTCCTTGATGGTGAACATCTATAGATCTAGGGTTCAAAAGCTAAGTAGGTACTTCCCCCACTTCTTTTGGATCTGGGGGGAAGTATCAAGTACTTACAAAGACATTTTCCTGTCAATTACTAGCGAGTGGGAAAAGTGAAATGAAGCCACATACAAAATTCTCCCACAACTGGTTTTCACTTGCGAAATATTTATGCACAATTTATAAGCTACGGAGCCAGAAATGACTTATTTCAACAGATCTTACTTTGCCAAAATGTGTGGGTGCAGAACTCCAAGGGGAATTACTCAGGTTTTGAAACTCAGAGGCAAAGAGAAAATGATCTAATTTTTCACTCTTTATAACTGAAATTCGCAAAAGTCGAGTCGACTAAATTATATCCACCGAGTCACTTTTTAATCAGAATGAATTAACTTTTCTCTAATATGGTATCCGAGGCACCTGCTCGTTTCAACAAGTTGGACCTAAGAACTGATGGATCGCAGTCCAGAAAAATCATGGGCTTCAACTGCAGGAACACTATTCCAAGAAGCGTGTAGAACGTACGCACTCGGTGAATTTACACGGCGCTACACGGGGCAAACGAGTACAACAAAAGACACGCCTTCCCAGATCTCCTTAAAAAATCAGGGAGTCTTTATTTTTACGGCTTTAAACCAACTGTCAGGTCGACCAAAAGGATAAGGGCACCTCGCTGCACCAGCTATTCGGGAAGGCTGAACTTGCCGTTAATTCGTGCCAGGAAGCATCCAGGCTCAG
>NW_027532747.1:2587259-2588380 GCF_008692635.1 Crocuta crocuta | reverse complement strand
CTCGGTTGCAGGTAGAACGGAGAAATGGGGGGCGGGGGGGGAGAGGAGGGGAGGGAGGCTTTAAAAGATGAGACGAATGCAAAGCCTGGCGGGCACAGGGAGGAGTGTCTATGAAAGTGAGAAATAGGTGAAGACGGTGGTCAAGGAAAACACTGATTGGCTGGAGAGCGAAGAAAGGGAAGCTCAGAAGGAAATTCTAGAAAGCCACAAGGAGCCGAGCGACNGCCATGGCCTCGGGCGACACCCTCTACATCGCCACGGACGGCTCGGAGATGCCGGCCGAGATCGTGGAGCTGCACGAGATTGAGGTGGAGACCATCCCGGTGGAGACCATCGAGACCACGGTGGTGGGCGAGGAGGAAGAGGACGACGACGACGACGAGGACGGCGGCGGCGGCGACCACGGCGGCGGGGGCGGCCACGGGCACNCGCCCATGATCGCGCTGCAGCCGCTCGTCACCGACGACCCGACCCAGGTGCACCACCACCAGGAGGTGATTCTGGTGCAGACGCGCGAGGAGGTGGTGGGCGGCGACGACTCGGACGGGCTGCGCGCCGAGGACGGCTTCGAGGACCAGATCCTCATCCCGGTGCCCGCGCCGGCCGGCGGCGACGACGACTACATCGAGCAGACGCTGGTCNTCAGCGGCGGGGCCGGGGCGGCGGGCGGCGCGGACGCGGGCAACAAGAAGTGGGAGCAGAAGCAGGTGCAGATCAAGACCCTGGAGGGCGAGTTCTCGGTCACCATGTGGTCCTCAGGTGAGCGCCGGCGCGCGCCGGCCCCCGGGATGTTTTTGTTTTGAAGGGAAGCCATGTTTTATGTGTGTGATGGGCGCCGNGTCAGGGCGAGGGTCCGCGAGGTTTTGTGGATTGCTCTTAACCCTTTGCGTTTGGGGACGTTTCAGTTGGTCAGGTGTTCGGCGCGTTGCAGATGGGTCTGTTATCTACGCAACTGGGGACGTTTGTCACTAAAGTCGAGTCCTTTAAGTCTCTGCTCGATTTTTAGTTGCTAGAAGGCCATCTACCTACTTCCCTCGTGAAGAGGAAGCTTCTGCAGAGTCAGAGAAAATATCTAGGGCAACAGGGGCTTATTACCTGCGTGTTGAAGTCTTTTTCTTTCT
>NW_027532747.1:2562591-2587243 GCF_008692635.1 Crocuta crocuta | reverse complement strand
GGCGGGACTGCTGGCTTTTTTCCTGTGGGTATCTGTCCCGTTCCTTTTTTTCACACGCTCCCTACTTAAACTGCCAGCGTAGTGAGTACGCTGAGAACGACCCGCCATGGCTAGTTAATCTCCTGCTTGCGAAGGTCCCGCTTGGTACTGAGTTTCCGTTGTAGAAGCCTTCCCCCAGGATTACTTTACCGCTGCCGCGTCGTTCTCCGTTCTGGACGGAGCCTCGCAGTGCGAAGACCCTTGAGGATTGTTAACAAGTGAGGGGAACAAATGAAGCGGTTGGTGGGAAGGCTGGTCTGGTTGTAGCCCCCGAAAGCCCCGAGACGAGGTACCTAACCTGGGACGGGTCTGTGACTCAGAGGACCCGGCGAAGGGATCCGGGTTGTTGCCAGAATTCAACGGCAAGTCTTAATAGGCGCTGCTGTTGGGGATTTCAGAGTGTCTGTGGAAGTCTTAGGAGTTTGAGTTTAGTAGGAGGTACCTGTTTAAATGAGACCTGTCTGCTCACTTCCTGGTTATCAAAGTACCTTCTGTAGATTCTGGAAGCTATAGAATGAGCGCATGTACACGTATTGTGTTGAAACTAAAAACCATGTTTTTCCATTAATATGAGTGCTTGTTGTTGAATTTTGCTGAATTCAGGATACCACTTGAAATCAGATAGTGACGTAAAGATACGCTAACCACATAAAACTAAATTTATTTTTTTTCTCACAGTGAGGACCCGTTGGTTTCTCAGGGTGTTATGTATTCTGTATTTGATCTTCCCACATTGCTTACCCACTTTTCCATACCCAGAAAACTTGGTAATGGCAGCTTTACTTGATGAAGTGATGCGTATCAAGCCAGTCAGTCGGGGGAAAGTCGGAGGGGCCTGACTAATGGGGGTTAACTTACAATTAAGTCAGCATTGAAAAGTCATTATTTCCCCTGTGCAAGTGGCTGCTTACAGAGCTGCACAGTTTGGGGTTATTTTAATGCCCATTTCTTTGCCACAGTTAGTTGTCTGCGTTGCAGAATACTCTGTGCATAAAGCTAATTATACATATTTGAGGGCAGTCACATATTTCCTCAGACCTGTTTCGTGGCAGGCTGTCCCCTCGTCCTTGTGGTTTGGAATTAACGCCAAAAGAGACGCTAAATAGTTCATGATCGACTGCACGTCCCAAATACAAATTCTGAATGTAGCGTAATCTTTGGAACTGAAAGAAGGAGATCATTGATGATAAGTGAAGAAATCAAAGCAGCTTCATTGTTAGGCTGAATTTCTGCATGTTTGTGTGTTGACCGTGGTAGGCAGTATGCTCCGTGCTTTCACCTGCTCAAGCCTCATTTGATCTCAGGCATGAGAGTTTTAGCTACACTGTGGTTTCACAAAAAACTGTTTAGATTGTAAATGAGCTGTGAGGTGACAGTTCTGTCCAAGTCCAAGCTTAGTTACCTGAAGTCTTTATAAAAATAATTGTACACGGGGTATTCTCAGGGCTCTAGTTATTTGCTAGTATCTCTTGGTTAAGAAAAAAAATGTAGTGGGAGCCAACGTGTTTGTGGGAACCAATTGGAATTTTATAGGTTTCGGTTGCTTGTTTGCCATCTTACTTTAATTTCCCACAGAGTAACTGCAGTCTGTGTGATTGCCATCTTTTTAATGGAATAACAGCGAGGGAATCTAGTGGTTGTATACTAGAGCAGTTTTCAACCTGAAAGGGTCCTTAGAAATCTACTTTTTCGTTTCCTCTTTTTCAACTGATACCGTTCACATGGGCACAATTTAGTGGCTTGTACCATATTCACCAGGTTGTGCAGCCATCACTGCTAGCTAATTCTAGCATATTTCCATCATCCCAGAAAGAGACCCCATACCTATTGCAGTCACTCCCGATTCCGCCCCCCACCCCCAGCCCTGGCAACCACTTATCTACTTTGTGTTTCTCTGGATTTGCTCATTCTGGACATTTCATTTCATTGGAATCAATCTGTGGACTCGTGTGTTTGACTTAGTCCGTTTTCAAGGTTCATCCACACTGTAGAACGTACTTTATTCCTTTTCAAGGCTGGATAGTGTTCCATGGTGTAGATACCAGAGCAAGACCCGCTTAGTTTTGCAGATGAGAAGATGAAGGCTCAGTAAGGCTAAAATAGTATGTTTCAATATTTCCTCACGCTTCGGTCATGTCTTGAACATCTTAATCTATTGCTTTAAAGCCCATGTTTACTTTTATTTTTTTCCTACGCGTATGACTAATGACCATTTCCATGTTGCCAGATTTAGGGCACAGTCTGATAGGTCTCTTTTTCCCTAGATTGTCATCATTGTATGGGAGTGACCTCCTAATTTATAGAGATTACTGTAAACTAAACTACTTAACCGTTGGACCAAAGAGGGAAGCTCATGATTAAAGCTGAGTATTTAAGACATTCAGTGTTGAGAAAAGCCTATGAAGACTTTAAAAATCTCGAGGTTTCGGGGATTCAGAAATTATGACCTTCACTCAAGGCTGTTGGTATTTTAGTTATTTTCTGTTAGACCAAATATAGAAGTGCTTTGTACTGGATTGAGTAAAACATCTAAAACTCAAAAAACCATTGATGTTAAAATCAGTAAATTGAAAGAAAGTTGAAAAGTATTTAATTTTCTCTCAGTTCTGTATATTAAGAGAGTTCAGGTTCGTTAAAAGTTACTATTCCTGACCATTTGCCACACTCTTCTCTGGGTTTTCCACGGCCTCCTCTTTTATCTGCTGTTTATCTTTAACTCGAGGCGCTGTGCGCAGAAATCCGCATGGAGCCAAGCCAGGGAAGCCCTCCAAAGGGGCCTTGTCAACCCCGCCACCTCGGTAGGGCAGGCGCAGTCATAGATCCTCATTCCTGACCTGGCAGTCCTGAAAGCCGGCCTTGCTGGCCCACACTCTCTCTCTCACCTTTCCTTTCTCCCACCATCCACAGCTGACTCCCCCTGGTGGGAAAGGAAAAGTCTGGAGCAGGAAAAGGTCAGTACCTACAACTAGTATTTTAGGCTTTTGAAAGAGAATAAATCAAGTAATAATTTTAAAAACGTATGCCAGACTCCTGCTTGGATGTTTACAAAAAGGCTTTTTATTTTTGTTATTGTTGAAGTCTGTTTAGGAAGGTGGGTTTGTTTTAAGGCCAAGAAATTTAGGGCCCGTTATTAGCATAAACAGTTATTAGAATGAACATTTCTTAAGATCTGCATTTCTGTGATACTCCCTGATCTGCTCTTCCCAGGGGACCGTTCTGAACTCTGCTCTCACTCCTTCTTCCTATACAGGTGTACCTAGAAGTGAGAACTTACTATAATTTCTGAATCTGAATATTTACCAGTGGGTTGTTTTCTATTTGAACCTTGTATTTTAAAATTTGGCTACTGGGGGCGCCTGGGTGGCTCAGTCGGTTAAGGTTAAGCGTTTGACTTCAGCTCAGGTCATGATCTCATGGTTCGTGGGTTCGAGCCCCGCGTTGGGCTCTGTGCTGACAGCTAGCTCAGAGCCTGGAGCCTGTCCTTGGATTCTGTATGTGTCTCCCTCTCTCTCTGACCCTCCCCTGCTCACGCGCTGTCTCTCTTTCTCGCAAAAATTAATAAAACACTTAAAAATAATAAAATTTAGCTACTGTTTGCAAGTTGATAGTAATAATTTCATTATAGTTTGCATTTTTGTCAGGACGATGTACGTAGGTTTTGGAAGTTCGTTGACTGAACTGTAGAGTTGGTGCTTTTCTAAGTGTGGTGGACTTACTGACACAGGAGAACCGTTTCCCAGACTTGAGTCCCTTGTGTTGGTAGGTCCCATTCTGTTTAACTTGGTGAGTAATTATCAATAGTAGCTAGCCTGGGTTTCTGGGAATCCCATTAGTAACAGCATCAGATTTCCTCTTTGGGGCGCACTGACCAAAGTATCCTGTGTTGGAATCTGAACTCCTGACCTTGGTTTCTTTGTAAAATGACTTAGAGTCGGGGGATCCCTAACAGCATTTTCAGTTCTTTTAGAACAAAGAAATTCTACTCCTTTCCAAACCCCTGCATGACAATCAGAAGATATACTCACTTTCTTAAAGCGGAACTCTTTAACATGATTTGGTGAATGAGGTATTAGGAACTCCGAGTAAAATTCTTTTTTTTTTTTTACTCCTTTTTTTTTTTTTTTTTTTTTTAAGTTCATTCATTTATTTTGAGAGACCAAGCATGCCCCTGAGCAGGGGAGAGGGAGAGAGAGAGAATCCCAAGCAGGCTCTGTACTGTCATCCCAGAGCCCGGTGGTGGGGCTCGAACTCACCAACCATGAGATTATGACCTAAGCTTAGCCAGCTGAGCCACCCAGTTTCCCCACTGAGTTTAAAAAAAAAAAAATTTAGAGGTATTTTTCTTAATGTTTATTTTTTGTTTTTGAGAGAGATCGGGTGCAAGCAAGGGAAGGGCAGAGAGAAGGGGAGACACAGACTCTGAAGCAGGCTCCAGGCTCCAAGCTGTCAGCACAGAGCCCGTCGCGGGGCCCCGTCCCATGAACTGCGAGATCACGACCTGAGCCGCAGTCCGACGCTTAACCGACTGAGCCCCCAGGCGTCCCTGAGTAAAATTCTTAATAACCATTCCTTCACTTTGGTCTTACACCGTGGTCTCAGATACGATTAAACACGAAGACAATGTAAATGGTTGTGATGGGCACTTTTTTCCCTTGGGTAAATGATTTCCCTTGAGTGTAAGAAGTGTGGAGTCGGGAAGGGGGCTGCCGTAGGCATGTTGGAAGTGGTCCTCTTGCATGCTGGCCCCTGTCTCTTGTTGCGGTGGTAGGGTTCCCCCCCCCCCCAATTTTTTTTTCAATGTTTGAGAAAGAGGGAGACTGAGTGCAAGCAGGGGAAGGGGAAGAGAGAGGAGATACAGAATCCCCTGCAGGCTCTCAGGGGTCAGTGCAGAGCTGGACGTGGGGCTCGAACCCACCAATGGTGAGATCATGACCTGAGCCGAAGTCAGATGCTTAACTGACTGAGCCACCCAGGCGCCCCCGGACCCTGTTTCTTCTACGAGAGTCACAAACTACAGAATTTCTCGTACCTCGCAGACTATCCCGCTTTTCGTGGTTCTCAACTCCATCCTCTCTCCTTTTCCTTTTATGTCTTCTAGCCCATAAGCACCCAGAACCTTGAAGAAGCACCCAGCCTCTTCTCCAAACTGACAGTTGGCTTTTCATTTCTTACTTTGTTGGTAACTCACTTATAGTTTGTGCTAATGAATATGGCTCCTGTGTTAATCCTAACATGGACTATGTAGTTTTCTGGATTTCACCTCTGGGGATCTAGGCACATACCGTCTATCTCCACCTTTCTGTATTTTCTGAGACTAAATCAGAGGGCTTCAGTCCGCCTGCTTAAAAACCCTTCCAGCTCAACCATGTGAGTGTACTTAATGCCACCAAACCGTAGACTTGAAAATGGTTACAACGGGGCCTGGGTGACTCAGTCAGGAGTTTGGGCCCCGCATCGGGCTCTGTGCTGATGCCTCAGAGCCTGGAGCCTGCTTCGGATTCTGTGTCTCCCTCTCTCTGCCCCTCCCTGCTCGCTCTGTCTCTCTCAAAAAATAAAATAAACATTAAAAATCTTTGTATGGTTACAGTGGTAAATACCATAGTTTGTGTTTACTCACACATGTACACGTGTACACACACCCTGCAGATGCCTCATCACATTGCGTAAAACCCAAACTCCTTGATCGTAAGGCCGCACGTGGATGGGCCCCCGCTCTCCTTCCTTCCTCCCTCCTCCCTTTATGCTCCAGCCATACCAGCCTTCTTTCCATTCCTTGAACTCGCTCCTTTGCTCTTCCCTCTACTTCCACTGCACTGCGGGGACCCCACATGTTCCACATTCTTTATTTTTTTTTTTTAGTTTTTAATGTTTTTATTTATTTCTGAGAGAGAGAGAGCATGAACAGGGGAGGGTCAGAGAGAGCGGGAGAAACAGAGTCTGAAACAGGCTCCAGGCTCTGAGCTAGCTTTCAGCACAGAGCCTGACGCGGGGCTCGAACCCACAAACCATGAGATCATGACCTGAGCCGAAGTTGGACGCCTGACCAACTGAGGCACCCAGGCGCCCCACACGGCCCACATTCTTGTGCTGCATTGTTTTTCACATCTCAGCTCTGAGGCTGCTCCGCTCCGGCCCTGTCTCTCAGCCCTGCCCTGGTCTCTTTGGAGCTGTTGGAAACTGGCTTGCTTTTTCTCTTTTAACTTGCTTCTCTTTGCTTCCTTTAGAGAGTAAGTTTGGGGCCTGTAAGCAGCCTTGGTATATAGCATTAGATATACAGAAGATTCTCGGTAAATAAGTGAGTGAATGAGTGAGTGGATGAAAACGACGGGGGAAAGCAGAACCGTGGCCTAGTGACCAGAGGAGCACGAGCGTCCGTGACTGCGCAGGTGGAGCGCACGCGTGAAGGGTGCAGCGAGGGCAGAGGAGGCCTCCCTTTTTAGGAAAGGCATGAACTTCAGTCAGTCCTAGTTTCAAGTCCTAGATCTGCCACTTGACTGTGCTGCTTCTAGTACATGACTTGACATTTCTGAGGCTTATTTCTTTCACCAAAAACATGGGGTTAATACCTTCAAGGTTTTGTTTGCATCGAGGGGTATGCCAGTTGTGGCATGAGGCAGGTACGCAGTAAATGACGGTATCCTGTCTTAAGGTCTCTGTCAGTGGGGAAGAGTGGAGACAGCCTGTGAGTGATCCCTGCCTGTTGCGTAGCACTGGATCTCAAATAGCTCTCCCTCGTTTCCCCAGCGAAGGTTTGGGGGAGAGCTGTGGTGAGTCGTCATTTTCGCCGCAAGTCACCCAGAAGTGTCAGACCAAAGTTGACGACCTGAGATGAGAGGTGTGGAGGAAGATCTAGCCAACCCACATAAATACACCGTGTGCCTCTGTAAAAATAGAAAATCAGGATCACAGAGTGGGAAAGGAAGCAGTAGGGCCAGCCCTCATGAGCTCCCTGTCAGTCAAGGTGAAAAGGGAAACCATGCTACTGATAACTCAGTCTGAGATAGTAAAAGCTTCCAGAGAAATCCGGTGTTTCTTAGGACTGAATTCTAAAACGCATGTATGTGAAGAGGCCCACTGAGTGGTGATGTGCAGCTCCCAGACCAGGGTGGTGTCCAGAATTTCCCGTGGGGTCTTAGGACAGGCGAGTACTTAAACTGTAAGCCGATTGAAGGCGATTCAGGGTGTTCCGTGTCCTTTACGTGTTTACCCCTGTTCAACAGAAGTTCTCACCCTTCTTTGAAAAATCACCAAGCGTAGGATCTCGGGTGCTCCCCCTTACACCTGGGGGGGTTGGGGAGGTGGGGCTCCCCCCTCGCTGTGCTCCACATACAGTGGCTGCCGTTTAAGGCGTTCTCTGGTTTCAGCTCTAGGTGGTCTATTTTGAGCAAGTAAGCAGGGCTCAGTGACAGGGATGAAAGGCCTCTTGCAGGAAAGGGGCTTGAGCTTTGGGGGGCAGGTTGGGTGTAGACGGGGGTGAGAGATGGGCACAGGGGGAAGTTGTAGCTACCACGTAGCTTTTCTTCTTTGAATCATGTCGTGACAGGGCCGGTTTGGTTGGAGTGGGGAGGCAGGTGAGTCTCCACGTGTTTGTTTCTTTGGTTTTTTTATCTAAGAAAGGGCATGTGCTTGAGCAGGGAAGAGGGGCAGAGAGAATTTTTTCTTTCTTTTAAAAAAATGTTTAATGTTTATTCAGTTTTGAGAGACAGTGTGAGCGGGGGATGGGGGGATAGAGGGAGACACAGAATCGGAAGCAGGTTCCAGGCTCCAAGCTGTCAGTGCAGAGGCCCATGTGGGGCTCGAACTGACAAACCATGAGATCATGACCTGGGCTGAAGTTGTCTGCTTAACTGAGCCACCCATGTGCCCTGAGAGAGAGAAGGGGAGAGAGGGAGGGAGGGAGGGAGAGAATGAGAATGAGAATCTTAAGCAGGCTCCACACTCATCCTGGAGCCTGACTCAGGGCTTGATCCCATGACCCTGTGATTATGATCTGAGTGGAAATCAAGAGTCAGACACTCAGCTGACTGAGCCACTCATCCAAATGCTGGAGGCTCAGCTTTTTAAACCTTTTCTCTAGACCTAGGACCTGTAAAGTGCTTCCACCCTTTTCTATTTGTTTAGTTCCTTGATGCTGTCCTTTTTAATTTTTAATGCATTTGAGTCTTTATTCAAAGTTTATTTTTTTTATTTTAAGTGCCATCTGCCCCCACTGTGGGGCTCGAACTCCCCGCCCCAAGATCAAGAGTCACGGTCTCTACTGACTGAGCCAGCCAGGGCCCCAGTCCTACTGCTTTGACTGTAAATTATTTTGAGTATCTTTGCTTTGCCTCTCAAACTAGGATGGGAGTGATGAGTGCTTTGGTGATGTAGGGAGACTGAGCAGTTGGGAGGTGGGTTTAGGACGGGGTGGACTTACACTTATTTATGTAAGTCCCTCCTTCTCTGGGGGGGTGCATTCCAAGACCCCCAGCGGAGGCCGGAAACCACGCATGCTTAAAACTTTACTGATGCTGATGAACTGTAAGGATAGAACAGTTATAACCATTGGCCGTAATAAAAGTCACAGGAATAGGGTTTCTCTCTCACAGTGTCTCGGGGAGGGGGGGCGGCGCCTGGGTGGCTCCCTGAGTTGAGCGTCCGACTCTTGATTTCTGCTCAGGTCAAGATCCCAGGATTGTGGGATTGAGCCCCTCGTAGGGCTCTGCACTGTCAGTCTGGATCCTGCTTGAGATTCCCTCCCTCGCCCTCTGCCCCTTTGCCCCCTCTGAAGTTTAAAAACAATAACATCTGGTGGTTCTGAACTTGCTCTTCTCAGGACGTTGTGAGATGTTGACAGGCAGGGGTGAGGGGCAGGGGAGGGGAAGGACCACGGGCATGAGCTGCGGTGCAGGGCTGCCACCGGCCCTTTCACCAAACCTCGGGAAGAGGACCACTTGCTTCCAGGCCATTTGGACAGAGTGCGCCCCGCTTACAGGTGGACTCAGCTAGCTTTTGTTTTTCCTTCTCTTCCATCTTAAGCCAGTTTACTTCAGTCTCGCGGTTGTAGGTCATTTGCGGGTGCTGGACTCACCCGATTCCAGCTTCGACTGGAAGTTCTCATGTCTTTCCTACCACACTGCTCCCCACCCCGTGTTTTGAATCGGTGACCTGTATTCTTTTTCCAATTAGGAATTCTGAACTTTTGCTTCTTGTCCAGTTGTGTTCTGGTTCTCAGGATCCTAAATTTAAGTCAAACGAGTTATAGTAGAGGCTCGTGGCCATGAGCTGTCGCATGCCTCCCTGAAACCCGGCAAGAGAGAAGTCCCTAAGTCCTGCCTTCAGGGAGCACTCCGGAAAGGCCTCTGCACGTGCAGCAATTTTTCAGAGGAGATTGAAGATATTTTGCTTCCTGAGCCTGCTTGGCCTCGGTGTGTATTTGATATTACCCATCGGCAGCCAGGAGGCGTCCGTAACATATTTGACATTCAGAGCAGATCAGTTAATACCTACCCTCTCTGCAGGGCAAACCTGTTTCAGTGGTCATTGTGAAATGAAAGGATTAAAATAATGGCCAGTACAGAGAGTGAATTTTTCCTTTATTTGAATACATAACAGTAAAACATTTTTTAATAGAACATTTTTTTAACAGAACTGTACAAAAAGAGAAAATACAACTGTACAACTGTACAAAAAGAGAAAATACGTTTCACTAATAGATTTTGAACTAAGGGGCAAATGTGTATGTACACTCAGTCTGTAAACGTAATAAAATAGTAGTTCTTTTTAGGGCATCATAAATTTATATTTGGCAAAAACTCCCAAAAGTTTTCTTTTGCAAAAATCAGATTAAATGACAAAAAAATAGCAGACATTGACATTCTTCGATTTGTTGCATTAGTGTGTGTCCAGTTCTTGGTGAAAATGAGGCAAACATTGGCTTTGGTTTCTTTGACCATAAAACTGAGCGTCTCTTGTCATTTCTGTAGCAGCTTTTTTTTTAAATACGACTTTTTTCCATATAGAGTTTATTTCCTGACATTTTGTTGTTGAATCCTTAATGGCCCTTTTGAGGATTTCTGCGTGCTGCTGGTCTTCAAGGAGTTCGGCAAGTTAACTTTCGAGTAACGTGCTCTTTATGAAAGAATAAGTAACAAATGTAATAGCATGAAGTTTATATATTATGAAAGCGTACTGCAATTATTTGGGAAGAGCCAGCAAAAGGTCTTGTAAGGCAAGAATATTGTGTCGCTGACATTGTTCAGAACGGCGGGTGTCTAGTGATCATCAAGAGCGGGTTGTCTTTGATCAGTGTGATTGTGGTTCTACCATTATGTGCAGACCATGTGGTTATTGTCTATACTTGGGACGGACTGCCTTGACTGTGTCACTTTCATTTGGTAAGTGACTGAGCACAATTCCCATGAGACAAAGCTAGCTTTCTCCCTGCATCTGGGCAGAATTCCTTAAGTCTCCTTTGTAGAAAAGTCTTGCTTATTCGCTCAGTGTTGAGATCACTCAGGTGTTCCTTCTGAGCCATCTCCTCTCTACGTTTTCTTCAGTAGATAATATTTTAGATTTCTCTGGCTTTAAACGCAGTCCAGATGCCAGTCAGGTCCATGTAGTTCTCTTAGCCTTGATTTCTTTTATCTTCACATTTGCACATCCAGGTATCCCCTTGAGATACGAGGTGTCTCACAGATGCCTCACATTACGGCGGAATTCCGGGTCCTCTGTACCGGTCTTTCCCCCCATTGTTCTCTAGCTTAGCTGATGTCAGAAATGCAAGCAAGAGACTTAGACGGCCTACTTAACATCCTTAGCATCGGATTCATGACCCAGACATGTGTAGTCCTCCTCTGAAATAAAACTTGAATGGGTGGCTCATTCAGTTAAGTGTCTGGCTTCAGCTCAGGTCATGATCTCACTTGTATGGGGGTTCGAGCCCCGCATCAGGTCCTGGGCTGACAGTTCAGAACCTGAAGCCTTCTTCAGATTCTGTGTTTCCTTCTCTCTCTGCCCCTCCCCTGTTTGTGCATGTGTGCTCACTCGCTCGCTCGCTCTCTCTCTCAAAAATAAACATTAAAAAAAAAATACCTGCTGACAAATGTTGTCTCTTTTGGTCGTAAATGTCATTATTTGGTAATCTCATAGTCAGAAATTGTTCTGTTTCATATAAGAAAATCTCCATTATAGTTTAATCCTATTTAAGTAAAAAACCTGTCATAGACATAAAAGGTCAGTAAACTTTCTCTGTAAAGGGCTAGATAGTAACATTTTAGGGTTTATAGGTCCTTATGCAACTAATCAACTCCACAGTGTCACTGTAGCAGGAAAGTAGCTGTAGATACCATGGAAACAAGCATGGCTGTGTCTCAATAAAATGATATTTATAAAAGTGGACAGCATATGTGCACACCATTGTTCATCGCAGCGTTATCCACAGCAGCCAAAAGGTGGAAACAGCCCATGTGTCAGTCAGTAGATGGATGGATAAACAAAATGTGAGACCACGTGGGAATATTAGTTGGCCATGAAAAAGCAATGCTACAACATGGATGGACCTTAAACATTGTGCTTGATGAAATAACCTGATGTGGAGGGATGAATACTATTTGATTCCATTTATAGAAGGGATCTGGAGGGGCGCCTGGCCTTGGTTGGTTGAGTGTCCAACTCAGGTCATGATTTCGGCTCAGGTCATGATCCCAGGGTTGTGGTCAAGCCCTACATCCCGCTCTGCACTGAATGTGGAGCCTGCTTAAGATTCTCTCTCCCTCTCCCTCTCCCTCTCCCCCTTCCTCTCTATCCTCTCCCCTCCTCACTCTCCCCTCTTCCTCTCTCTCCCCCCTCCCTCCCTCTCCCCCTCTTCTTCCTCTCCTCGCTCACTCTTGCTCTCTCTCACACTCTCTAATATAAAATAAAAATTAAACTTAAAAAAAAAAAGGTATCTGGAATAGGCAAGTTTGTAGAAACAGGAAGTAGACTGGAGGTTACCAGAGGAGGGGCAGTTACTGTTAACGGGCACCGGGTTTCTGTTGGATGTGACAAAATTTCAGGTATAGAGAGTAGTGATATATAATGTATATATTTATATATACATGTATAAACGTGTGTATATATATTGAGTGTGAATATGCCTAATGCCCTGCACATGTACAGTGGTTAAAATCATTACAGCGGTTAAAATGGTTACATTTACGAATGGCTAGAATGATCAACATTACATTAATGTCTATTTAATGAAAAGTTTTTTTTTTTTCTTTTAAATGAAAAGGAGGGGGCGCCTTGGTGGCTTAGTCGGTTAAGCGTCCGACTTTCGCTTGGGTCATGATCTCGCGGTTCGTGGGTTTGAGCCCCGCGTCGGGCTCTGTGCTGACTGCCAGCTCAGAGCCTGGAGCCTGTTTCAGTCTGTGACTCCCTCTCTCTCTGACCCTCCCCTGCTCACGCTGTCTCTCTCTCTCTCTCTCTCCTAGAAACAAATAAAAATATTAAAAAAAAAAAATGAAAAGGAGACCATGAAAATGGGGGGCGGTGCTGGCAGGCTGGGTTTGGCTCACTGGCTGTGCTCGGGGGCTGTAAAACTTGTCAGCCTCTATTTACACTCCTTTCATGCGTGTTTTGGATTGCAGTTCTTAGTGATGTCAGTGACTGTTCTCTGGGCGCTTTGATGTTCTTGAATGTTCGAGCTGAGAACTGACTCTGGAGGAAGCATTTCCTCATTTGACTTGTTTGTGTCCCCCCACAATTCAGAAGTTAAAGTCCCCAGTATGATCTTATTTGGAGGTGAGGCCTTTGGGCAGTAATTAGGTCACAAGGTGGAGCTCTCACGATGGGATTGGTGCCCTTAAAAGAAGGGCCGCGAGAGAGATGATGGCCCAGCTCTGCCTGTGAGGACACGGCAGGAAGGCTATTCACCAGCCAGCAGGAGCGGCTTCCCCAGGAACTGAATTGGCCAGACACCTTGATCTCCAGAACTGTGAGAAGTAAACTTGGGGAAGCCCCCCGGTCTGTGCGGGCTGTGCTGTAGCAGCTGGAACCGAGGGGGCTTTTCCCACCAGAAAAGAAGTTCTGTGAGGGCAGAGGCTTTGTTTTGTTTCCGGTGCCTCAGACGGTGTCAGGTGCATCGGAGGCCTTGGCTGACATGTGTTGAACTGTGCAAGGAATGATTTAGGCCGGGACCCCGTCACCCAGGAGCCGAGCAGTGCCAGCCACCGCTCTGCCCTAGCCTCTCCCGATCAGGAGCTCCCTGAGCAGCTGTGACCATCAGCCTTGCTGGCGTCCTTGCAACAGAAGCACAGGACATCCGTAAGGAAAAGTAGCTCCCCCGCCCATCAGAGCGTTCCTGCAGCCCTCGGAAGTTGAAGGAGTAGAGGTTGAGCCTCGTTGGAAGATTGGACGGCGAAGGAGTGATGAGAGTGCTGGGAACAGAAGTTAAAGAATCCGGTTACGGTGCAGCGTCTTAGCATCCTAGCTTTGGATTGTTAGGCGCGTCGCCTGTCCTTCCTGAAGGCATCCAGCTGTTTTTTCCCCGAGCTTCGTCTGTAAAGCGGTAACCTGGGAGAGGCTGTCGAGATAATTCTCGGTCCAGACAGGAGGCTGCTGGGCCTCATGGCGCAGGACCCAAGTCTGAGATTTAGGCCGCCTGGGTTCACCCTTGCCGCGGACCGGACCAGTTAGCCCCGAGCAGGCTGCTCAGTGGCTCTGGCCTCGGCTTTGCCTCCCGTAACACGAACCAGTGACTTTGTCCACCTCGAGGGCGATACGTGTGGTAATTAAAACAGTGCCTACAGGTCACCATTCGACGACGTGTCAGCTGCTGTCATTACTTTCTGATTCCTTGCAGTGATGACTAACATTTTCTAAGACANTCCACCTCGAGGGCGATACGTGTGGTAATTAAAACAGTGCCTACAGGTCACCATTCGACGACGTGTCAGCTGCTGTCTACTTTCTGATTCCTTGCAGTGATGACTAACATTTTCTAAGACGAAGGGTGGGGGGAGAAGAGAGACACTTAAAGTTTAAGAGTGACCTATTCTTTGCTTTTCATCATCGCCAGGAGTGACTGAACCTGATAATGACCAAAGGAATCAAGCGAAGCTACTTTCTGTCTTCATCTTGCCCAAGTCCCTGGTGTCCGAGAGCCGGCTGTTAGGCAGCTGGGCATAGTTACTTGGTAGCACCAGCAGCCGTAGGGTTGGGTTGGGTTGGGTTTTTGCCCTGGTGGGAAGGTAAAGCATTGGACGAGCCAATTTTCGCTTTGCAGAGTCCTGTGGTTATAGCTCTTTGCGGAGCATTTTGATGCAGAAGCAGAAATCTTCAGTTAGCAGTGAAAATTTGGGGGCGCCTGGGGGCCTCAGTCAGTTAAGCGTCGGGCTCTTGATTTCGGCTCAGGTCATGATATCACAGTTCATGGATTGGTTCAGGCCCCGCGTCAGGCTCTTCGTTGACAGCTCAGAGCCCGAGGGCATGATTTAGAGTGTGTTGGTGTTGTTACCCAGAAGTACTGTCAGGAGGAGGGAAGAATCTGCAGCTAGAGCGAGAGAATCAACCAGCCCTTACAGAGTATCTCCTGCCAGGCGCTTGTGAGCTAACCTGTGAGGAGCACAGCTCAGTGAGAGCGTGGGCTGCTCGTGCAGGGGAGAAGTAGGAGGTCAGACAGGATGTATAACCTGAGGCCAGGCAGCAAGGGAGCCAGGATGCCGAGACGAAGTAATTTATACCTCTGGGGGTGCCTGGGGAGCTCAGTCAGTCAAGCGTGCGAATTCGGCTCAGGGCAGGACCTTGCAGTTTTTGAGTTTAAGCTTCATGTCGGGCTCAGTGCTAAGCGCTCAGAGCCTGGAGCCTGCTTTAGATTCTGTGTATGTGTGTGTGTGTCTCTCTTCCCCTCCCCTACTCATGCTCTGTGTGTCCCTCTGAAAATAAGTAAACATTAAAAAAAAACAAAAACATGCCTCCGAAGGGTTCACACCACAGGTGAAAATATATCAGCTGTATTTGCTCATCAGTTACCTTTACGGCACACAGCACATCATTACGGCAGAGAACAGAATTGGAAGGAAGAATTAAGAAATTATGATGGTCATTGAGGTTTGAGATGAGGGTAAGATCTACCTTGATGGCCGTGGGACAAGGGAAGATGACCTTTCAAAAGTCAGTAGGATTTGTTATCTGGGATGTGGGGGATTAATGACGGGGGTCAGTTCCGTTTTTGTGACCTGTTGCATTTGTGATGGGAAGACCTATGGGTAGAGATACGCATTCTTGGAACATGTGTTTGTTGAGAGCCAATTCTGTGCAGACTGAACAGGGCCCTGGAGATCAGAACTGACAGGCACCCCCGTCCTCGTGCTTACGGTCTAGCCGGAGAGGCCGACAGAAAGCAGGGTGCTCTCATTTTGAATTTGCATGAGGCACGGGCCACGGGGTTGGGGTGAAGGGCTGGGAGTCCTTGGAGGGACGGAAAGGCCAGCATGGGCGGAGCAGGGTGTGGGGAGAGCAGCAAGAGCTGGCGGGGCTGGGGCGGGAGGCCAGCCGCGGGGCCGCCTCACGGGTGGTGCGTGGGGTGGACAGAGAGCAGACGGCTGAGGAGTGGAGGGGTGGGGGGAGAAGCCAGTTCAAGAAGTGGGAGCAGCCGCAGTGAATGCCGAGTCAGGAGTAGAGAATATTCCCGACAGGCTAAGCTGGCCACGCTAGCACAAAGGTTTGGCACTGCAGATTCTGGTGACCTTCAGACAGAAACGGGATTTCAAGAGATGGAGGGGGACGACTGGGTGGCTAAGCAACGGGGCTGGCGGCTACACATCACCCACCCGTTTCGGAAGCTGCTCACGAAAGCCCTTTTCATAGTTTTTTAAATGTGTTTGCCCACATGCACGTTTTTATTCCACTAAAAATAATCTTCTGGCGTGTTTCAGATGAAAAAAAAGATATTGACCATGAGACAGTGGTTGAGGAGCAGATCATTGGAGAGAACTCTCCTCCCGATTACTCAGAGTACATGACAGGAAAGAAGCTTCCTCCTGGAGGGATACCCGGCATTGACCTCTCAGACCCCAAACAGCTGGCGGAATTTGCTAGGTAAGTCAGAAGAACTTGCCTTTCTTTTTAATCGCAGAGTGCTTGAGTGTCGGCTGCTACGTTTTTGGTGCCTAAGTAAATTACAATGGCGGTTTGTATTCTTGCTCTAAGGAAACTCCTGAAAACAAAGGCAGTTAGTTTTATTTTTAGTAGGAACCATGCTATGAGTGTGAGTGGCACCATTTTAGAACTTGCAGACAGTGAAGCAAATACTTTCTAATTTCATAACTGATCCTGCCTGTGAATAAATTGCACATAATTTGCTCAGAAACGGCTAGCTCTACACTACCCCCCGGCCTCCTGGCGTGCACTGTACATTTAAGGGTGTGGTGCCGGACCCCGGGGCCAATTGTAGATGTGCGCGGCCAGCCGCTGGGAAGGAATTGTCCCTTCGTAGTGCAGCATGTCCTCAGGTATGCTCCCAGTGTTTTGTCCATTAAAGCTGGCACGACAGGACCAGGTCAAGCACTTACGGCCGGGACCCCCGGGACCGTCCAAGGTGAGCAGGGAGGAAGGTCTGAACCCGCTGCAGGTTTGTGTTGCCTGAGGCGGCCCGGGTTCCTGCAGAAGTCTCTGCTCGTCTTCACGTTGTTTATTTTCCAGTACCGCTTGGCAGTCGTTACAAGGATGTGAGAACACCCTCAGAGACCAAATTGTAAATAAAATGAAAAGAACTCCTAAACTCTGGAGCAGAAGGACTTCTTTTCCCAGCCTGAGGGTGAATGAGGCTGGGGCAGCCCGGGAATGTAGGCAGGGGCAGGGACGTCTCTGTGACCCCACGCCATGTAGGAACAGCGTGGGGCCCTCTCTTTTTCTTTCTCCGGAGAGCAGAGTGGAGTAGGTAAGAGCTGGAGGCCCTGGAATGTCCTGGCTTCTCCCAGCCCTGCCGAAAACAAGGTGGGTAACCTCCCGCCGTGTGGAGCCTCGGTTTCCCCATGTGTCAGGTGGGGTGAGAGACAGATATGTGTGCCCTTTGGTCCTGTCCTGTGAGGCCGCAGTCGTGGGGAATCCTGCACGTTAGCTTATTTCTGACGGCCGCTTACCCAGGAAAGTTCAGGCCTCTGTCCTTTTGTTGATGACACCGTGTCCCGGCTCTTGTTGCCATTCTTATTTTAAATGCCGCTGTGTTACTCAAATATTAACTCTGTACACATCGCCGCCCCCCTCCCCCCCCCCATGCAGATAAAAATGGAGTCTGTAGATCCATAGCCAGCAGTGAGATTAGAGTTTTTGGACAGATTTCAGTCACGTTTCCTGCCAGTGTTTAGTATTGTCACGTGTTTTCAAAGTTAGTCACGTCTCGTTCCTGTACTTGGACTTCAGTGAGGATAGGGGCTGCGCTCCCAGGGGAGAGCTACGGAACACACACGTCGGGGAAGGCCTCGTAGAAGGGGTGGCATCTCATCTGAGCCTTGAAGACGCTGAGATTTGATGGGCGGGCGCGGTCTTCTTGGCGGGCCTGATGCTGGCGGGGCGCGTGCACGGTGGGGAGGTGCATAGGCAGCCCTCCTCCACGATGCGCTCAGAAAACAAATGGGTCGGCTGGGAATTTGGATACACACAGGGGGACATTGGAGTTTAAGAGATCGGTGAGCTCTGCGACTCCTGGGCCCGCGTATGTGGATGTTTTCAGCGTGCAGCAGGCGGCTGCCAGAGCATGAGGCCAGTAGGGCAGGGGCTCTGTGGTCACGGGGGGACTCGGAGAATGCTACCTTCGCTGTCTCCGGGCTGGCTTGGTGCGGGTGCAGCCGGCAAGCGGGAGAGGTCCCGGAGGCTGCACCAGGACTGTGGCGGCCAGACTGGAAGAATCGACATGTTCCGCACGGCAGGGGACCAAGAGCCAGACCAGCTGTGTGGCTCGGTGAGGGAGGAATCAAAGCAGATGCTCCAGCTTCGCACCTTAGGCTGCAGGAGGCTGGGAGAGGGTGCCGGCCCGGGGCACCCTCAGGGTGGACAGTGTTTGGTTTTAGCTGCGGACGAATCCTCCCTGTGGGACTCGAGGGGGGTTCAGGAAGTAAGATAGGGCTAGACTGCTGTGACACAGGTGGTGAGGAAGGTGCCTCGGACAGACCTGTGCTCAGCGGGCAAGGAAACCAGCGACAGACGGCAGAGAGAGGGCCCATCCGCACAGATGGGGCGGCTTGGGAGAGTAAGGACAGCGTCACAGAAGCCTCTGGGGTGGTCAGAAGGTCCAGGAGAGGGACAGAATGACTGTTCTCTAAGTTCTGTCTACATCAAGAAGTATTTCAGCTGAGGGCGGAGGCAGGGTTTTACAGAGAGAAGGAACCTGGTGTGGGGAGCAGAAGTAATAATTGGGTGCTGGTGACCCTGGGCCTTGCTCCCCCTCGCTGACCAATTGGGGCAGCTGGTCTGAAAGCTCGTCCCCAGTTTTAGGAACAGAAAATACGGTGTTTCAGCCCTGTGGTCAGGAGGTGCGTGTCCCTGTTGTGGAATAGATAGAAGTTTCTGCTTGTTACCCACGCGGCTTTGCCTCTACATCAGGGCTGTGCTCAACCCCATGAGGCCTGAATGGATGAGACCTTTCTTCACCAGCAATAGAGAGTTTAAAGACAGCAGAGCCACGTTTTACGATGTGTGAGGAGAAGTTCGTATAACCCTGGATTCCTTGGTCCTGGCGGGACAGTGGCTGCTGTAGGGGCGGGGGGACTGGTTTGCTGTCACACGCACCCTTTCTGGAAGGGTGGGGGTTGTCAGTTGCAGCACATCCAGAGGAAGCCTCCTGAAGAATCTGGGGCACAGACCCGCAAGCAGGCAGCTGGTGGCGGGCTGGAGACACGTGCAATTCAGGATAGGAAGTCGGTGAGTTGTGAGAGTTTCTTGAATAAAGTGGAGTGCGTTCTGCAGTGGGGACGGAGAATAGGCGGCAAGGGAAGGGAAGCCGGAGGGGTTGGTGGGATGGGAGAGAGTTTTCTAAACAAGAGAGGATGGTCAGAACCCCCCTGGAGACCGAGGCAGTGCTGAGAAGGCCATGGCCTAAAAATGGGCGTGATTTGAGTTCAGAGAACGTGTTCGGCCCCATGCCGCATGTCTCTCGGTGTCCTCAGGCCCCCGTGTCGGGCTCTTGGAGCAAGAAACGCAGTCCTTGGGCACAGGGACACTCTGCAGGAGGCAGCGTATGTACGTGCATTGGATAGAATGAGAGCTCGCTCTTCCTGGCAGCGTATACTGAGTGGGGGTGTACAGCTGGGTGCGTGCACGGCCCTGTGGTCCACGGTGTCACGGAACAGGTCAGGTCCAGCCACACCCGGTCTCTAATGGGGCGGGGGGTGGTGGTGAGAGGCACTGGGGCCTGGAGTGCCCTGATTTGTCAGGTCTTTGCATTTTGAGAATGGGCGTGACCAACCGCTGAATCGGGTTCTCCAGGGCCCCTGGCACTGGGGACGGGGACTCTGAGAGCCAGAGACGAAAAGGAATGAAGTTTCCAACTGTCAGCCGCCAGACTCCGGTGTTTTCACTTGTAAAGACCCACAGAACCTGCTCTGCGGGCCCCCTCTGCATCCCCCTCCACTCCGTGACTCCACTCAAGTCTGGTGTGTTCGCTGCTCTTCCCTCTCCTCCGTGTGCCGGGGTGTCGGGCTTCTGCCCTGGACCTGAAAGCTGAGCGAGGAAGGTGCAGCCTCCCTGCCACACTGAGCCTCGCAAACCGGTCAGTGGTAGTTGAGTTACACGCGTGGGAGCCAGTGTCAGGAATCAGGCTTTAATTTGAAGGTGCGGGTACTGGGGAGGTGACTTCGTGGGACCAGGCGAGTTCCACTTCCTGGTGAAATCAGACAAGCTTTTGCCTTTTGCACCAACTAAAGTTAGCCCTTGGGAAGCCCATGGTCTAGAAAGAGCAGAGTTAAGAGTGGTTAGGTCAGTCCCGGATTGGTCATTTTTGTGGGTGTCCACTGTGCACCCCGAGGCTCCTTCATGGGGTCACGTGAAGATGAGATGTGCTGGTGGGGCTGCGGCTGCAGGCGGGGCCGTGCTCTGCGGGGGTGGGGGCTTCTGAGGCACAGTCACCATCATGGTCGCAGTTCCAGTCCAGAGGCAGCAGAGCTTGCTGGGCAGCAGACAGATTCTTTATTTTCATCAAGAATCGCTGCTTCACAAATACTTCATCGTGGCTTCTGGGCATCAAGGGTCAGCCTCGAACTTTGGTTTCACCCGGCCGAAAATCGTCCGGGAAAGTCCTGCCGGTTTGGGCCCCGGAGTCCAGGCTCTGCCGTGTTGTTCCTCCGACGTGTGCAGAGTGAGCTGCTGCAAGGCCGGTGGCCAGACCACAGGGAACGGGGGCTCTGTCTCTGTAACTGGACCGGAAGCTTCTCCTGTTGGGTCCTGGCTTCTCCTTGTAATTTGTGATAGATTGACATTTGTGCCATCTCAGCAGTCTCTCAGCTGTTTAGTTGAAACCAGGTGCTCAGAGCACCAGAACCTTCCAGGTTGTTGAGGCTGACTGGCTTTTTTGTTGTTGTTGTTAAGGCATGAGCTTATTGTTAGCTGGGCCCACTTAACACACAGCCGGGGTGACAATAGCTGCCGCCCCCCAGGAGCTGCACACGCTTCGGCTCTTCCAGTCGTGGCAGCTCAAATGCAGGTAGCATTCTGCCTTCTTACAGAGTGAGAAACTGAGGCTGAGAGGTTCAGTGATTTGCTCAAGGTCGTGCGGCCTGCAGGGGTCCATGCCAAGTCCGCCACTGCGCCTGGGCCACCGTCAGTGGTGTCCTTCGCCAAGGATCGATCCATCAGAGAAAAACCCCCGTCCTGGTTACCCCGGGCAAGCTGCGGAGATGCCAGCCGGGCAGCATAGGACTTCAGATACTTTATTTTGTAGATTATATATCAGTTGGTGCCATGAAGATTTTAATTTTAGCCTTTATTCTCTCTCTCACACACACACACACACACACACACACACACACACACACACACACTTTTCAATCTAGATTTTGGAAAATGACCTTTTCAATATTTGCCTTCAAATAAAATATGAAAGGTACCAGCATTTACTGCCTCATTCGCCACTCTGTGGTCAAGGAGGAGGATTTGCGAAGGAGCTTGAGAGTGGCTGCGGCTAAACCTTCCATTTCCACCCTTCTCGAGTCCAAGGGTGTTTGTCCAAATACATGTTAGACTTGCATTCTAAGATCAGTGATACTGCTAAAGCTGGCACACATTTTGCAAATGACATTTTAAGAAAAATACCACTTAATAATGACATTTAAGAAATCAAGAGTTTGGTCAATGGTACGGGGGACTGTGGTCTTTAATTTTGTATATATTTGAACATTTCCTTGATAAACAAACCTTTGTTGAAAATCAAGTTCCTTGGAGCAAATTTAAGAAACCGTATGGAAGGTAGAGTGGGCACCCCTGTCCTCATGATGCAGGCACCGCACTGACATTGACCCCACGTGGGAATCCCGCACGGGTGGGGCAGGAAGTGGTTGTCGGCGACTTACCTGTCAAAGTCACTTTATTTATATGACGTGCGTACAGTGAAATTCACCCTCTCTTAGGTGAGCGCCACCTAGGAGGAATTGGACAGGCGCTGTCATGCAGCCGTTTCTGCAGTCGAGACAGCATTCCAGAACAGTCATCAAGGAGTAAACACTATTTGTTGGGAAGACGGAAGCTTGGTTCTTAATACACCGTTTTTGATTATTAATACCTGACTGGAGTAGAACCCTTTTAGGAGATTCTCTACTGTTTTCCAAGCTCGGATGCTACCTCCAGGGGGCGCAGTGGCACCAGCTTTCTGTCCGTGGCTGTGCGAGCTCATCCTCGAGCTCCAGGATTTAATCGTGTTTAAGATAACAGGATAGTTCCGAGCCCCGAAGGCACACAGGCACTTAGAAACTGTCTGCTCACTGATGGGGTGATCTTCCAAGTACATGTAGCAAGAACGCGTGTCTGCAGGGTTGGAATGGGGGTGGGGAGCCAGGTGGAAACGTTCTCCTAGGATTGAAGGTAGGAAGTGTATGCGGTCTTGAACAGACTCCTTAGAACTAAATTCCACATCGCTTTTCAGCCTTGTGGCTGAGATCAGGTGAAGTGTAGCAATAAGTCACAGCCACCAGTTAAATTTTCACCAGTGCTCGCCCAGGGATGGAGTTTTAAGTAGATGACTTCCTGAGTTCAGGTTTTACCAGATAAAAGCTTCAGGTCATCCTTTTCCCAGACCAGGGGTGGAGAAGGGTATTGTTAGGGCCTTGGCTGAAGTAAAGACGACCCCAGAGATCGTTTGTACTGACAGAGTGCTGGTAAGTTAGCTCTTCCTGGGGAGGCCTCACTGACTTGGTTACGTGTGTGGCCTCCCCATAGGAGTGTGAGGTGGCAGACGCAGGGACAGGAGAGAACGTCTGTTTCCGAGATGTAAATCTGTTTTTCTAGTTTTTCTAGGAACTCTTAATCTCTCACCCCTCTACCACACACAGCTCTGTAGGGAGTATTTGGAGAAAAGTTTTGACAAAAGACCAGAGGTTGGTTCAGTGGAAATAGCAGGTAGGTAAGCTATGAAGTCAGCAAGCTCTCTGGGTAGCGACCCCGCACGGGGCTCTCCCCGCTGCCCACGTACATGATCGGGTCTCTTGTTCTACCCCGTCCCGGAGCAGGGCCAGAGAGCTCTGTCACTTCAAAAAAAAAAATGCACTTATACTTTGAAAAATGGTAATCTCCCTCCCACCGCCACTGAAAGTAGTAGTATGATAGAATTAAACAGTGTGAAAGGGTGTGGGGTGTTCCCGCCTGGCCACCAGTCCCGAGGGGCTCCCCAGCCCCAGTACCAAGAGTTTGTTACTGCATCTCTTTCCAGAGATCATGTAAGTAACTCTCTGTTTACAAGAACTCTCCTGTGCCCTTTTACAAAAGTTGTCCGTCTTAAAATGACGCCTTTCGGTATGAAATGAACCGTCCCTCCCTTTTTTTAAGCGGTGTCCTGGGGGGGGGGGGGCTCCCACACCTGTTCCTCCCTTTGTACAGGCGCCCTCGCCGTCACAGCCCTGCTCCTGGCCACGCTTTGCTCCCACCAGGAGCAGAGTGGTTTGGGCTGCTGGTCTCTTGTGTTCTGTAAAGAGCTTGAAGGAGAGAGCAGATGCAGGAAGCTCCCCCTTGGCCAGCAGCTCACTCCCCACGAGGCCCTGGCAGCAGCCCCACCCCCGGGAGCCCCGCCTCCGCGTGTGTGATTGGGTGCCCGGTGCGGGTGCGGCGCTGGCAGCCCCGCCCTCCCGGGTGCCCCGTGCGGCCCTAGTGGATTGTATCTGTAAGGAAAGCATTTCAGGGGCTACGTGATTGATGCCTGATGAGTCTACCTGCTCCTACAAATCTCTCTCTCTCTCTCTCTCTTTTTTTTTTTTCTTTTTGGTAAGAATGAAGCCAAGAAAAATTAAAGAAGACGATGCTCCAAGAACAATAGCTTGCCCTCATAAAGTAAGTAATGCTAGGGGGAAGGGCTCCGTCGGGAGCTAAGAGATCTGCGCTTTACTCCCATCTCCTAAGTGAGGAGCTGTAATCCTTGGCTCCTCCATTCCGGAGGCTGTATTTGTGCTGTAAGTTTCTCTGTTCAGCACAGGCCACTTAAATGCTACTAAGTGGGGTGCCGATGTTTTTACTCTCGTTATATGTTGAATATACAGCGTTAAGGATGTTCTTTCTCTTTCCTGGGTCATTAACAAGGCAGTCTTCAGACACTGGCTTGTGGCTCGCCTGTGACCTTTATGGAAATTTGGCAATTATTTTGGATTTTGCTAAAAGCAAGCCAAATAAACTTCATTTCCTGAACACTTTTCTTAATTTACCCCGTTAATTGTGTGTTGCTAGCGGGGTGCCTAATTGTTTTCAAATGTGGTTAGCCTTCCAAACAGCAGGATCGCCCAGAAAGTCCTCGGCCTTGGCCAGGTGGGTTTCGCACTTAACTGGATGGATGTGAAACAGAAAAAGAAGTACCACCGAGGCGAGGAGAAAGGGAAGGGGGAGAAATGTTTCGTGGAATAAAGAAGGTTTAAAGACCAGCAGCTGGGGGAGGAGCTGCCTTCCCGGCTCTCCGTGTTCAGCCTTTAAGGCTCTCACTGTGGAGACGCCGAAACGTGGAACTATTTCCTTTGGGGCCAAAAAGTAAATAAGCAGTTGAAAACAGTTACGCCTCCCCTGCCTGTGAGTCCCTGGCTTCTCTGTGTACTCCTTCCCCGACCACGTTGTCGGCCAGTTCCATCTTCTAAGTGGGAACACAGCCTGCGGGTCAAAGCGGAAAAGCTGTGGCCCTCCCCTCCCTGTGCCCTCCCGGGTCGTGCCGTCTGCGCCCCCCCGCCCCGCGCTCCCGGACAGCAACTGCAGAAGAAATGTCCCGGGAGCGCCGCGTGCCCGCGTCTCTTCTGGCGGCTCTCCGGCTCTCCGAAGCCATTTCCTCTGCAGTTGTCACCCCCTGGGGACCCTCTTGCTTTCTCTGTCAAGAAGGGGAAAGAGGCAAAGAGAGGAGAGGGGACAGTAGGCGATGGAGAAGGACAGCCCGCCCTCGCAGCGCAGGGTGAGGGGCCCGCCCAGGCTGGTGGCGGCCAGC
>NW_027532747.1:2553887-2562389 GCF_008692635.1 Crocuta crocuta | reverse complement strand
CCGTCCGCCTCTGTTTGTTCATCGGGGCTCGTGTTACTTCGGGGGGGCGGGGGGCTTATTGGGTGAGGCGGCTGTGGTGTGGCCGGAAGCCGGGGTGCCGGATTCTGCTCCCAGCTTGGCCCCTACTGGCAGTGCGACCTCGGGCAAGTCTTAAAGACATCTCTGAGCCTCAGTTTCCTCATCTGTAAAACAAGGGTTGGCATTAAATGAGAAGGCCCTTTCCAGCTATCTGGTTTTTTTGTCTTAAATAATGTGATATTTCTACTGTAATCCTAAGTTAACTGTAAGGGGGGCTTGAGGGGGTGGTTTCTTGCATCAGTGATGGCTGTTTAGTGGTTGGATCCTTTGTACCAGCTGCGGTGTGAACCACTAAGTTTCTCTCTCTGTTCGAAGGGCTGCACAAAGATGTTCAGGGATAACTCTGCCATGAGAAAACATCTGCACACCCACGGCCCCCGAGTCCACGTCTGTGCAGAATGTGGCAAAGCTTTTGTTGAGAGCTCAAAACTAAAACGACACCAACTGGTTCATACTGGAGAGAAGCCCTTTCAGGTAGAGCCAGCCCCCTCCCCTTCCGCGCCGCTTGCAGGTGTAGGCAGGGCCGGGTCGGGGAGGCGCAGCCCGGAGCCGCGGGAAACAGCTGGTGTCCGACAGAGCGCAGCGAAGGGCTGCCTGGGTCCCAGGTCCCGGGGGCGGGCTGTAGGGGTGGGGGGGGCGGGNCGTATTTCACGTGCGGAGGAAAGCAGGGTTGCTTGCATACGCCTAAAACTGCATTCCTAGTGCGCTCACGGGGCCTTGTAAGCAGTTTACTTTCTGTGATTGGCGTAAGCATGTGGAGTTCTCATTGGCTGGGAACTCGCGAAACTTTACTGCACGAGAATAAGTATAGTTAATATATTGTCTTTTTTAGAAACTCGTAGCGCGTGAACAAACTAGCAGTGCAGCTCTAAAGTTAACATGGTTCTTTTTTTTCTTAACTTTTTTTAATGTTATTTTTGAGAGACTGAGCATGAGTGGGGGAGGGGCAAAGAGGGAGACATAGAATCCGAAGCAGCTCCAGGCTCTGAGCTGTCAGCACAGAGCCCCATGTGGGGCTCGAACCCACGAACCGTGAGATCATGACCTGAGCCGAAGTCGGACACTCAACCGACTGAGCCCCCCAGGTGCCCCCTTTTTAACTTAAAGTAGTATCTGTCCCCAGCGTGGGGCTCGAACTCAGAACCCCAGGATCAAGTCACATGCTCTCTGACTGAGCCAGCAGGGTGTCCCAACATGGTTCTTTTTGACACTTGACACCAGAACACTTCTAATCGTTTGTATTTTTATTACTTACTTAACGTTGGTTTATATTAGAGAGTGCGCATGCACGCGCAAGCTGAGGAAGAGCAGAGGGAGGGAGACAGAAACCAAGGCAGCTCCAGACTCCAAGCTGTCAGCACAGAGCCCAACGCGGGGCTCGAACCCACGAGCCGTGAGATCACAACCTGAGCCGAAGTGGGACGCTTAACCGCCCGAGCCCCCTGGGCGCCCCTCCTTTGTATTTTACCATTTGAACCCTGTACAGAAGTCCTCAGGCCTCCACGTGGTACTGAGGGAGATTCTTGGCATTTTGTTGAGTGTTTGTCTTCCCTCGTAAGTCACGAGGGCCGTCCAAGGGTTCGGGAGTTGCCCTGTGACGGGCCAGCCCTCGGCCCCCGAGCAGGGAGGGCACGGTGTCCGACGAGGGGAGCGGGCTGTCCCCACGTGGCCACCTACACCCCCGGGGCCCGGGCGCAGTCTCAGCGGCTCTCTCTGGTCTCTCTGGACAGTGCACGTTCGAAGGCTGCGGGAAGCGCTTCTCACTGGACTTCAATTTGCGCACACACGTGCGCATCCATACCGGGGACAGGCCCTACGTGTGCCCCTTCGACGGCTGCAATAAGAAGTTTGCTCAGTCGACTAACCTGAAATCTCACATCTTAACACACGCTAAGGCCAAAAACAACCAGTGAGAAGAAGCACGGAGAAGACCCTTCTCGAGCCCGGGGAGCCTCTTCCTTCTAGGAGCGTGATTGGGAATAAACACGCCTCTCCTTTGTATATTGTTTCTAGGAAAGAATTTTAAAAATGAATCCTACACACCTAAGGGACATGTTTTGATAAAGTAGTAAAAATTAAAAAAAAAAAACTTTAATAAGATGAGATGGCTGAGATGCTCTATCTTGCTCTGTAATCTCGTTTCAAAAACACGGTGTTTTTGTAAAGTGTGGTCCCGACAGGAGGACAATTCATGAACTTCGCATCAAAAGACAATTCTTTATACAACAGTGCTGACAACGGGACTTCTTTTCACATTCTTATAAATACGAAGCTCACCTGTTGCTTACAATTTTTTTAATTTTGTATTTTCCAAGTGTGCATATTGTACACTTTTTGGGGATATGCTTAGTAATGCTACGTGTGATTTTTCTGGAGGTTGATAACTTTGCTTGCAGTAGATTTTCTTTAAAAGAATGGGCAGTTACATGCATACTTCAAAAGTATTTTTCCTGTAAAAAAAAAAAGTTATATAGGTTTTGTTTGCTATCTTAATTTTGGTTGTATTCTTTGATGTTAACACATTTTGTATAATTGTATCGTATAGCTGTATTGAATCATGTAGTATCAAATATTAGATGTGATTTAATAGTGTTAATCAATTTAAACCCATTTTAGTCACTTTTTTTTTCCCCCCCGAAAAATACTGCCAGATGCTGATGTTCAGTGGACTTTCTTCGCCTGTTCAGTTACAGAAAGTGGTGCTCAGTTGTAGAATGTATTGTACTTTTTACCACCTGACGTGTACACCTCGTGTAACAGAAAGGGCAACAATAAAACAGCAATCCTACAGAAAGAATACGGCAGAAAAAGATCTGTAAGCACAGTCTTCTTTCCTTTTGTTGTCCAGAATAATTCTCATTCTTGAGCCTCCCAGAAATTGGAAGCTAAATAAAGCACCTGAAGTCTCCTTTACTTTTGCACTCAGCTTACGGTGACCTGTGATCGAGCAGCGCAGATACTTTAGTCCTTCCCACGCATGCTGAGCTCTTGAGAGCGACTAGGTGACAGGCAGCCCGAGTTAAGGAACTACCTCAGAGAAGCCCCCCCCCCCCACCGCCCCCCGGCCAGGCCCGTCAGAGACATGATTTTGATTTTCGCTCCCCCGGCAAAAGCACGGCCCAAACAGCTGTGCCCTGGCCTGTGCGCACGCACGTGCTCAAAGCAAGCTGGCGAGCAGGGCAGGCACCGGGCACCTCTGCGGCTCAGAGGCGCTTCTGCTTCGGGGCTGCTGGTCGGAGAGCCGTGGTTCCCGCATCCGGTGGAGTCTTTAAATGCTGGCACGTGCGGCACTGGAGCGCCCGGTGGCTTTAATGTCACACACGTGCAGCTGGATACGGAGTGCAAATTGGCAGGGCGATTCGGTGATTAAGAAAGTTGTACTCAGTGAGTACTTTCCCTCTCACATTGTGACCTCCTAAATGCACGGTTAAAAATTTTGAATTTTACTTAGAGTCAAATATCAGACTCGCGAGACTCTTTTGTAAACCGCCACGGTGCCGCAGAACCGCATCGATTCAGACCACAAACACACTGTGTGTCTTTGTGCTTACGCTTGACTCTGCGCTGGCTGATCCCTGAGATGTGATTTCCAGGATGTCCAGGACACCATCAGGTCCAAAGGTAGCCCTGTCTCTTCCAGCTTCCCTGTCGCTCCTGTACAGGAGGGCTGGTGGCCTAACGACCGTGACCCTATGGCTCTCCGGAATTTTGAAGTGCCTTCTGAATCCTAAAGTGAAAATTTTAACTTCAGACACTTTTCTTTTATTCGTTCAGAATCTGTTATCCATTGGGTAGTGTGCTGGAAGTGAGGTAATCAGAAGACCCCAGCTGTTCCCTGGATAAGCCAGGCTTTGCTGAACCTGGCAGTCAGGAGAGAGGTAAGCCCGCGGCGGAGGTCCCCTCCAGAGCTGCGTGCCCCGGTGGTTCTTGGCCGGGCCTGGGGCCGAGGCCTCCGCCGATGCCCCTGGTGCAAAAGCGCCCACACCTTCCCCCCCACCCTCAGGTGGCCTTGCTAGGAGTCGGGAGCCACGCCACCCCCGCCCAGCACTGCCACACGGGAGCCTGGGCCCGGCGCCGTCCTCAGGACTCCTGCCCGAGAGCCCACGGCAAGGCAGACTCGTGCCGCGCCAGCAGCCCCAAGAGCCGCGCCGTGACCTGCAGAGAAGCCAGGCTCCGGTGTGGAGCAAGGTCCCCCCTTCCTCTGTGCCTTGATCCCCGTGGGGGATGCCTTGGTCATCTCTTCCGCCCCTTCCGTCTCTGAGTGAACAGTCGTCACTCCCCGTGACTCTCTGTCCGTGTGTCTTCGCTCAGGCTGCAGGGTTCATTGCCAGCAGGAATTTGATCGGGGGGCTGAAGACCCCGTAGTGTCCCAGGCTCCTCGTTGGTGGTGATCTCCGTCCCCCAGAGTGTAGGAAACTAGTCCGCGAGCGGCCATGTTAAGAGTAGCAGTGGTTCTCATTGGCTGGAGCCCAAACCCGTTTTGCTTGTGGTGAGAATTTATAATTTGCTAAAGATGTGATTTACTAAAATTGGAAGTGGTGTTCTAACAGTGAGTCACTTGTCTCGAGGATTAATCTGATTTGTAAGTAATACCGATAGACCTATTTTCTTACATCCCAGCGGAAACAAGTGCGTTTCCAGCGTATGTAATATAAAAACTAGAGGATACGTTTACACTTAACAAGATGTTGTTTTCTATTTTTGGATTTCTTATTATTTCCCCCCCTTTTTGGTAGTGGGGCTCAGGGGGAAGCATAATATTTGTATAAAGAACTGTCACCCCAGAGTGACCTTTATTTTCCAAGGTGACCTTGAACTCACGCTGTTGGTTTCATATGGTGTCTGTGAGCTGTGCCTAGATTCGAGGCCTGAGAATTTGAGGAAAATCAAGATTTCTCCCCCTCCCACCCCGCCATTCGGTTTCCACGTGCAAGCTCTTTTAAATGTCACTTGCTTTGCTGGATTTGAGTGCAGTGACGGCCCTTTGACAGCATAGTGTCTCAACACCGGCCGCTGTTCCCAAGCAGAGTTCCCAGCTGTCACTTCACGGGGGAGAGTCCCTTCATTCGGCGAGAACCTAGGGAGACCGGCGGTCGGCCGAGCGGTCGCTGCGGTGCGGTGAGGGGGCTTGCTACTGCCCCCGCCCTGCCCGGCCACACTTAGCTACTGTCACCCACCTCGGAACGGGTGGCCCGGGCGCAGGAGCCCCTTCCTCGCCCTCCCAGGGACCCGATGAGCCCGCCCCGCGCTCTGCCCAGGCGGCGAGAATCCATCGTTTCTTGTCTGACTCCTCTGTGGCCTGAGACGAGCGTGGCTTAGGAAAGCCATGTGTGACCGACTGCTCTTTGAGCACCACCAGGAGCAGGGACCCCAGAGGCTGGTGTAGGGGGAGAGCAGAAGCTGTTGATGCGTTCGCTTTGTGCCACAACCCTGCCGTGAGGCGTCCTCCTAGCTGCTCTGCCGGCCCCGCCGGAGCCAGCAACCTGCCTGTCGTTGGGTGGTCTCAGACGCCCAGCCCGAGGGGCACTAGGTGCCTAGGGTCACTCTAGTTCGTAGCCCTTTGTCCTGGTGTCTCGGCATTAGTCAAGTCCAGCAGGTGATGGCAGGTGCCTTCCACCCAGACTTAACCCCGAGGCGGGGGAGGAAACCCAGATCCCAAGCCCCGCCCCCTTACCGCTCCGCCCACGAACTCCACTGCCCCCTGACTTACCAGCCTTGGCCACCTTTGTCACTGCTCAGGTGTGCAGGTCCCCTGCTTGCCTGGACGGTGTGGGCGCAGGTCCTTCCAAGCAGCGGCATCAGGCTCCTGGCTTTCCCCTCCAAGCCGGAGAGGATGCTGGAAGGTGCCAGAGGGTGTCTAAGCCGGGCCCGAGTGCAGCTGGAGGGGCTGGCATGTGGCCGGCTTGCTGCCTCCGCTCCCCCCACAGCAGCCGGAGGGGAGTATCGGAATGGAACGTGGGCTTCGGTTAGGTCGGCAGGCAAATCGCACTTCCCGCGAGCAAGTCACCGTGCTCCCCATGTTTCTGACCAACGCTCCAGGAGTCTGCAGAGGGTGACGGGCAGGATCACGTTCGTCTAGGTCAGCAATGATCTTTTCCGCAAAGCAGCAAGTTTGATCAGATTGACTGCCTTTCATTCGAGACACTCAGCCACCGTAAGAAACGGCATGGGGGTGTCGCGGGGAGGGGGCACATGCCGTGCTGTCGTCTGGCTGCTGCTCTCTCTGGGGGCCACACAAAGGTCCACATACAGAGTGGAGGGGAAAGGGCATCGGTATGGAACAGAGTAACCTTGTGTCTACAGCATCCATAACTGTTAAGAGGCTCTATTGTCTGCGGATGGCGATTGGTCAAGCCATTTTCACAGAACAGTTCTGTTTCTATTCACTTTCTGGAAACTTCCGTAGGCCCTGACTCAAGGACTTAGCGTTGTGTCTCATGTACATCTTTTCTGAAATGTTCTTTGCCATTTCTGGAATTGTCCTTGGTTTTTCCTTAGCTCATAGGTCATAGATGCAGAAATATTATAGTATTTAAGGCATCCGCATCAAGCATCAGATGGCTTTGCATCCAGAAAAACATTTATCGATAACTCCGTTCTAAGCACCACGCATGTGTAACATGGCTCTATAAAGTATAATAAACGCATAACGTTGTTAAGCTTTTTAACGCCTGTGGTTCTTGTTTGTCCCTTGGTCCTCCGAGCCGCCTCTCCCCAAGCCGCCTCACCCGGTGACCCTGGCTGCACGCTGCCCGGGGTGGGGGGAGTTAGGGGGGAGGCTCCTCGTGGGTTTGAACCCTTGTGGGTTCTGGCATAGAGGTGGAAACCCACAGGATGCCCCACTCGTGCTGGCAGGAAATGCTTTGTGAACATGACTTCTGTCTGCTCCAAGAGGGACTAACGGGCCAGACTTCTAATCAGGGCCTCACCCACTTCCCAGAAAGCACAGCCAAACGAAACCCTCCTGGCCCAGCGTTCGTTCCGGGAGCTCCGATGCCAGAAAGAAGAGCTCACTGCCCGGGACAGACTTAAACACTCGATAAACTATACCGAGAGCTCTTTAGGATTTGGCCAATAGCAAAACGCAGGGCAGTGTCTTCTTGCTCTGCCCTAGCTGGGGCCCTGGTGTCTGATGTCCTGATCCGGGACATTCGTGTCCCTCCTTTTCTGCTAATGATGGAAGGGGCTGCTGACAGTGCTGCCGAGGTGGCGAGTCCCAGGCCCGGCCTGAGACCCGGAACTGCCGAGCGAAGGCTTGAGGCAGAGCTGAGCTGAGGGGCGGCGGTGGTGAAAGATGGTGCGTGTGCATCTCCGGGTTTTAGGCGGGAAGGAGGTGAGGTCGTGGGGGGCTGTGGAAGTATTTTCGGTGGGCCCCCCCAGATAACAGTGAGGTGCTGTTCCTCCTTACCCCTTGTCGGTATCTCCAGCTGGCCGTGGGGACATTGGCTGAGAACCTAACTATGCCCAGAACCATGCCAGGCGTCGCGAGCACCCGTTCGCACCTCCAGACCGCTCTCGGAGGTGTTCTGCAGCACGGCCCTGTGTCAGGGGCGAGGGTCATCGGTGAAGGTCCGGCAGCAGGAACTCAAAACCCGGGCCCGCCTGCCTTCCTCTTGCCCCTGGGCGCTCTGCCGGAGTCCATCTCCGACCCCTTACAAAGAAGCCGCTGTCCCTGTGTAGGGGGCAGTACCATGCCCACCCTGCCCAGTGTCCTGGAGGGCATTCCCGGCCTTGGAAGGTAGCTCCCGGGGCTGCTCACTAGTGGCCGGCAGGCCTCAGCCCCTTATTCTCGTCCCAGCCGCTCCTCTCCAGCTTCCTGCGGGCCCTGGATGGAGCGTCTCCTAGCTGGGGCTCTCACCACCTGAAACTGCAGTGGCTCCCCACTTCCGGCAGAGGAAAATCCAGAGCTTTCCACCTAGGCTCAAAGCTAAGCCCCAGCCCAGACCCACTTTCCCCGACCTCTCCCACCTCTCTTGACCTTCCCCCTTGCAGTTTTTCATTTCCAAAGCCTCCCCCGCTCGCTCATTCAGGAGAGCTGTGTGTCGGGCGGTGTTTCCATGCTACTGGGACTTGCCGGCAGGGCGCTGGCGGGGCGGGCTGGGGAAGCTTGCGCCTAGCTGACGGTGACCTGGGGCGAGCCCCCCTCTTCCATCACTTCCTGCTACGTGTTGCTTGTGTGTTAGGCCCCCTGAGTCCCAGCAGCTGGTGGCCAGAGCCCCTCTCCAGCTCTGGGGGTGTGGGGGGCGCCCGTCCTCCCCCGCCACCCCTGTCTGGCCTTGGCAAGTTCCTTGTCGCCTCTGCCCTGCCCTCCCTCCCAGGCTGCTGGGACTCTCATTCCTCCTGGTGCGGCTCCAGCCTAGGCCGGCGCGCGCTGCCGGGTGCGCCTCCACCTCCGGCCGCGGGGGGCGCGGCGCCCGGCTGCGC
>NW_027532747.1:2548644-2553173 GCF_008692635.1 Crocuta crocuta | reverse complement strand
GGCTGCGCCCGGCTCCGCTCCCGCCCCGCCAGGCCGCGGGGTGGGAGGCCAGGTGCGCGTGCACGCGGCACTGGCCTCCGGGTCCCCGGAAAACCAGCCTTTCTGGGGACGTCAGGCGACTTCCGGAGCCCCCTGTGGCGGGGACGCTTATGGCACCCCCTCCTGGGCGACAGCGTCTGTCGGGGGCCCTGAGCGCGGCTGGTGGGAGGGGCCGGAGGGGGGCGCGGTCCCAAGCGCACGTGACCTTGGACCCCTGGGGCTTCGTCTTGCTGCTCCCCGTCTTGCTGCTCCCCGGGGCAGGGTGATCTTACTTCCTTCCATAAAGCTTCCCTGAAAGACTAAGCCCTCCCAAGTGGGAGCTGGAGCCCCTTCCAGGTGTCACCACTGGGTGGCTCTCTCAAGGGTTGGCAGACCCTGAAAGCCTCCCTGGGGGTGTCCAAGCAGGTCTGGGAGCACAGGGGGCAGCACCCTGCCCCGGTGTGGGGGGAGGGGCTTCTTCGATAGTGGGGTGTGGTCAGGCAGACTGATCATTCCAGCCTGGGTGAGGTCAGGTGGCCTGGGAGAGTGTGGCGCCGCAGGGTGCAAGCCAGCGTCCCCGTGGGCTGAGCTCCCAGCAGCCACTGGGCCACCGCTGAAAGGAAGCCGAGGCCAAGGAGCACACAGGCTGGGGCCTGACCCGCCACTCCAGGATATCTGTCCCCTGCAGCCACAGAACTTGGTGGGTGGACCTTCAGGGGCCCTCCCGGGCTGATCCTGGCTCTTGTGACACTCCCGAGGCAGAGTGGAGGATGGCCCAGCGGTCCCGACCAGGCCTGGGGCAGGGGCGTGGGAGGGCCCTGTGAACGCGGCAGGTGGGGGGTCTGTTGGGGGGAGTGACTGCTGCCATCCTGTCCCAGAACCTGCTGGGGGCAGAAGGCCCCGCTCTGGAACGGGGTTCTTGATTTATGAGTGCCACTGAATAGCTCCCTGGAAGTGGCCGGTGAGGGAGGGGTGAGGGAGACGACGCTGCACTCACTCGGTGCACCAGGGGCCCGAAGGGACACGTGTGAGCGCCAGAGAAGGTGGCCGACACTTCCTCGCCACGCCTGGCCTCTGGCACCGGAGAAATGGGGCGGGGGTGGGGGGGAACGTTTGTCGGGTTGACCCAGTGTCCCTCAAACTGCCATGGGGACTTCATCATCGTCCCTTCCTGCGTGACGCTCCCTGCCTGCTGCCCCTTCCCATCCCTCGGGTGCCCTTTGGCTCAGGCACGTCTCTAAGGCATAACCCTGAGCCTGTGACTCCCCTGGGTAAAACCGACCAGCTCTTGGCCGTGGCCCTGACGCACGACACAGAGCCCAAGGAAGAGTGTGGGACTGGCCTTCCCTAGACCAGGCTGCCTCTGCCTCTGCAGGCATCGCGCCCCCATTTCCCTGGGGTCAGAAGTCACAGGATGGGCCATGGTGCATTCGTCCCTTTGACAAGCCTTTCTCAGAAACCCCAGCCCCCGCTTTCAAGTCGCTGTCCGGGGGGATCTGGGACACGTGGCCACCTCTGGCTGCAAGATCCACTGAAGCCCAGCGCAAATCGGGTTCCATTAGAAATGGCAGGTTGGCTCTTAGGAAGGCACCTGGGAGGCTCAGCCCCGTTATGTGACACGGCCCGGTGGCCCTCTCCATCCTCATGGCCGCTGCAGGAGCCACACTGCCCTTCCTTCCGCCTCCCCCCACCTCTGCACATGGGCCTCCGTTACATCTGACCCCTCAGCTCCAGCCCCACTGTCCCCTCCGTGGCCTGGGCGGCTGCTAAGGGAACACACTACTAAGGGGAAGGTCCCTTAGTTGTGAGTTGCATTGCGTCCCCCAAAAAGAGACGTCAAAGTCCTCAGCCTCCGACCTTGTGGATGTTATCAGCCAAAGTGAGGTCCTTCTGGAGCCGGGCGGGCCCATCCGCCGATGACAGGTGTCCTCAAGAGGAGACAGCGAGGCCCACGGGGACGGCCACACGGAGAGGGAGGTGACGGTTGGAGCGGTGTGTCTACGAGTTGAGGGTCACCAGCCACTGCCAGGCAAGGTGGCATCAGGATCCCAGGCTTCTGGCCCTCAGAACTTCAAGAGAATAAATGTCAGTTCCGGCCACACGGCGTGTGGCATTCTGTTATGGTGACCCAGGGAAAGCACCGCGAGTTAATTGTCAAGTGGAAAAAGCACAGAACGGTCAGTACCCAGGTCACGCTTTGCCGGAGTGCTTCTTCCCACGTGCTGGCCTGGAGCTGCCCGGGGAGCCAGCGGCCGCCCCTGCCTTGACTGGGGGGGGGAGGGGGGGTGGCAAGCTTCCCTCTTCACAGCACAGCCCGCGGTCCGTTTATTTTTGTAAGTTTTACCATGTTAATTGCATTACTTATTCCAAATAAACATGAATTCAAATCGGGGAGAAGATGAAATGTCAAATTCATAAATCCACGTGCTTCCCAACCCCTCCTCCTGCCTGATTTGCTGGTAATGTTTAACCCTCCACACTCAGGGCAGATGGGGGGCCCTGGTTTTCAGCACCTCCCTGGTCTCTTTCAGAGGAAACGGAAGTGAGGGAGGCCAGGGGGACTTCCTGGGGGAAGGTGCTGCCTGGGCCCCCAGGGTGGGGGCCGCTGGGTTAAAGGAGACTGTGATGTGCCTGAGAACACCCCAGCCTCGCAGACGAGCTCAGTGTCACAGGCCTGATGCCTGGGACAGAACGTGGTGTCTCAGAAAACTGGTGGCCCTCTCCCCGGCCCTCCCCTGAAGTGAGGCAGAAGCTTCCAGGCTCAAGCAGTTGAGAAGGAAGGGACTCAGGGTGCCCAGGACTGCCTCCAGGGAGGTGGGCAGAAGTGAGGGTGGGCCGACAGCAAGACGGCCCTTCGGCAAATGAGGCCTCCTCCAGGGAGCCCTCCCGGGTCTCAGGCTGGAGTAGGTCTAATCTCAGAGGGAGCCATTCACTTCCCAGAGCTCCACTCAGACCTCCCCTCCCCCAGGAGGCTGCTCTGGCCTCAGAGAGTGTTCCCTCTCTGTGCCCTCACCACACCTCGGTAAGCAGAGGGCTCACAGCGCACAGTGCCTGGCCGGCCCGGGGGGAGGGTGCGCAGGGCGCAGGCGGGAAGACTGCTGGGAAATCGCAGGCGTCTGGGAGCCTTCACTGAACGGCTGAGACTTTGTCCAGCATGTTTTCGAGTTTACTCACCTGATAATCTTCGTGCCTACACTGGCCTCATTTTGCAGACATGGAGACAGAGGGTCTAGATGTACCCCAGGGCCTCCCCTGGTCTCGGGCTGCCATCAGGGCCCCAGAGCACAGACTCCGGCAAGCCGGCCCCAAGCCCCTCCTCTGGGATACACAAACACGGCCACGCCTCTTAAGAAAACAAAGAATATTTTATTCCTTCGGCGGTTTCTATGCAACGACAGCGCGAGAACAGGATGGGAGTCTTGGCATCCTCGACCCCAGTCTGCCTCTCGGGAGACCGTACCGCATCGCCCGAGAGGCTGAGCCCCACTCCGGGCAAAGGAGGCCACGGTTCTCTCCAGCCTGTGCAAAACGATCCACCTCCCTGTCCCCAAACACGGCCGCACTGTACCAGGTGTGCTGGGCTGCCTCAAGCTCACTGTCCCAGGAGGGCCCCCCGGGAACACCGCGCAGGACTTCCTGGGAGAGACCTCATTTGCTCGGAAGCGGGGGTCCCCCTGTACCTGTGCCTCTGATGACTGCGGCACACCTGAGGGACTGGCCGGCGGCCGCGGGCCAGAGCCCCACACAGCAGCTGGCCCATGTCCCCATTTTATAGACGGGCGCCTGAGGACCAGAGGGCGGCAAGCCCTCCCCCTTCCTCGGCTGGACTTAACTCCATCTCCCCCAGGCCCTGACCAGTGCCTGGTCCCCCAGCCCAGCCTGTAGGCTGATAGGGAGCTGCCAGCTGGTCCCAAGGTTCTGAGCGGGTCCCCCAGGTCCCGCTCCAGTGGGCGTGGCAGCAGCAGGGACGTTCCCAGCTGTGCCAACCGGAGACGCTGGGCGCACCGACAGAGTACTCTGTTCTGGAACACCAGGAGGCACCTGGAGCGGCCTCTCTGTCCCTAACACAGAGAACGGACAGGTGGCCAAGACGGGTCCCTGGGGCTCTGCCGGGTGGACTTGGTCACCGGATGGACCACGGGTCGGTCATCAAAGACCCCACGGTGGTGCTGGCCCGGACCCCAGGAAAGGGCTGGAGTGTCAGCTGGGTTTGCGGAAGACCCCAAGTAACAGCAACGGGCTCGGTGCGGGGCGCGGGCGGCGCCGCCTCCGAGCTCGGGGAGTGTACGAGGCGGGTGCGNCTGCAGCCGCGACTTGACCACGTCCACGGGGTAGGTGGACAGCCAGGACAGGATGCCCGACGTGCCGCCGGCCAGCAGCAGCTTGGGCACCAGCAGCCGGTCGCCGGGCTCGCAGCCCAGCGCGCGCGTCAGCACGTCGTAGGAGAGGAAGTAGACGCCGAAGCTGGGCGTCTCGCGCAGCAGGGTGGCCGCCATGCCCCGGTTGACGCC
>NW_027532747.1:2548264-2548445 GCF_008692635.1 Crocuta crocuta | reverse complement strand
AGGAACTGGTTCAGCGGCGTGTCGCGGCCCAGGGCCCGCAGGGTGTTGCCCTGCACTCCGAACACCAGCGCGTTGATGAACGTGAGCCCCATGAGGGGCGAGCCCAGGCCCTTATACAGGCCCAGCACCTGCGGGGCGCACACACACGCGTCAGGGGCGCTTCTGCCTGGGGCCTCCGGTG
>NW_027532747.1:2540163-2548257 GCF_008692635.1 Crocuta crocuta | reverse complement strand
GGGGGCGGGGGGGGAGGGGCCCCAGCCCAGCCCTCCTGTTCAAGAGGATGAAGCAGGATCCTCCCAGGACCAGTGTCCCCGGTGTCCAAGGCCTGGGCAGTCACACCTAGCCATTTCCAAAGTACCCATCTGCCCACAGTCCCGCGGACACCTGCTTTTCCAGCTCTGTGCTCTGGGGCCCAAAACATCCTAGAGGCTGGTTCCCTGCGGCCACCCTGACCCCCCTCCCCCCGGACCCAGGCCACTCACACTCTCCTGCTTGATGATGGACTGGAAGCAGTGCAAGGTCCCTCGGTACTGAGGCTTCTCTATGCTCTGGACCTGAAGCCGCACCTGGAAAGACAGATCCCCGTAAAGGGTGGGCAGGCAGGGCCAGGGCTCTCCCAGCTCCCACAGCCCGCGCTCAGGACAGCCCGGGAGGCTCTCCCATGAGGCCCAGGGAGCCACGCAGCCATCCGTGGCTTTTGGAATCCAGGATGGGGCAGGGCCAGGCGTCTGTGCCCTGTCAGCGAGGGGGTACCAGCGGGCAAACTGTACAGGGAAAGCTGTGCTCTTCAGAACTAGCCTTTCATGCGGCCCAAACTCTGCTGTTGAGCACACGGCCCCGCGACGGCATCCGTAATCTTGCCTAACCCCTCAGCTTGCAGGCGTGAACAGAGCCGAGAGGTAAAGCCAGCGGCCCGAGGTCACACACTACAATGGCTAACAGGGGCCCGGGGCAGAGCGCGTAAGCTCAGAGCCAATCCACAGAGCCTGCGCCGGAGAAACCCCAGCATTGAGTGCCTAACTCCTTTTCTTGGCCAGCGAACCTCTTGGCTTCCGCTGAAAACAGAGGGGACAGGAAGTGACCTCAAACCCAGCTAGGGATGACATCCTTGCCTTGGCTCTACTCGCCCTCCAGCAGGAACAGGTGCCAAGTTCAGTGTTCACAGTGGGACACAGGGTCTGGCCCAGCGCCCCGTCGCCTACCGCTCGCCCCGATTCCCAGGTGTAAGGACGCAGACCCCAGCCACAGGGACAGACTCGTATTTGCGAGTTCCAAGCTGGAGAACATGACTTCTTTTGTTTCGGTTTCGGTTTCGAGCATCTGAGAACCTGGATCTGGACAGTTTATGGAGGAGGAACTGGCTCGCTGCGCGCCTGCCCAGGCCCACGCTCTGGGGCCACAGACTCCACGCAGGCACACACCAGCCCGTTGGAAGGTCGCCCTGCTTCGTGCCCATGGTGATCACTCTAGGAAGATCACGTTCATGGGAACACTGACAAGCCTCGGTTTCTCCATATTTTCTCTCTGGACTGCTCTTTCGAGAAGATGTGGGGGTGGGGAGACAGGGGGCTCAGTCGGGTGAGGGTCCGACTCCTGTTTTCAGCTCAGGTCATGGTCTCACGGCTCTGAGTTCCAGCTCCACATTGGGCTGTCAGCGCAGAGGCCGCTCCGGATCCTCTGCCCCCTCTCCCTGCCCTCCCACTTGTTCTCTGTCTCTCAAGAATAAGTACAGATTTTTATTTTATTTATTTTTCTTTATAATTTTATTTCTAGGCGAGAGAGAGACAGCGTGAGCAGGGGAGGGTCAGAGAGAGAGGGAGACACAGACTCTGAAACAGGCTCCAGGCTCTGAGCTGGCAGTCAGCACAGAGCCCGACGCGGGGCTCGAACCCACGAACCGCGAGATCATGACCCAAGAGAAAGTCGGACGCTTAACCAACTAAGCCACCCAGGTGCCCCAAGAATAAGTACAGAGTTTTAAACAGGAGGCCACTGGAAAGGGGCCTCCAGCCGCCCCAGCCCTGCACAGGTCCAACGTCTGCGCCTCCCCAAAGACCTGAGAGTGACTCGTGACAAAAGACTCACCTTGACCGTGTCAAACGGGTGTCCCACGAGCACACCTGCCACACCTGGGGGAAGAAAGGGGCATGTCACCTGAATGCCTTGCAAACCCGCGGTGCAGGGGCCTTCCTGCAAGGACTGCACGCGGCAGAGACGTTTGCCAAGCGCCTATCAGGTGCCAGGCATCCTGCTGTCCCCCTCGTCCTCAGGTCTGCACGGGCAGTGGGGGTGGGGGCCGACACCCTGAGGTCAGGCCAGGGTCTGTCCAACCCAGTGCTGGGGTCTCTCCCACCCCCGCATCTCACTGAGCCTGAGACACTGACCCCGGGAAGCCGCATGTGCTACTTCTGAGAAAGTCCCGTTGTGCCAAATGCCTCCCGGCGCGGCGGAGGCAGGGGCGAGGGCAGGGGGTGGGCTCCAGGGACTGTATGTGGACTTGGGCCCGAGGGTCACCCAGATTTGACTTTTCCCTCTGCCACTCACCAACTGGCCACGCTCCCAACAGACTGGGGGTCTGCGGCTCACTCCCCTCACCTGTACAGGCGGGAGCATCAGCCCCCCCCCATGCCCCCCTGCACTGACTCAGGACCTAGCACCGGCTGACGGCTCCCTTCCCTGCACGGAGCCACCTGGGGCCCAGGGAGGCAGCTCGGGACTTGGTGTGATCATGCGCAAAGCGGCGTCTGTCCAGGCTCCGCCAAGACCCCAGGCCCCTCGGCTCTTCACTCTCCAAGTTGGCTCCTGCACACTTTTCAGAGTCCTGAGTGCTGTTCAGGTGTAAACATCACTGGGAATCAGGCATCTCGTGGCCCCATTCACGGAAGGAGACAGGGAGGCTCAGGGACGTGGAGTGACTGACCCGTGTGCGAATTTGTGTGTGAATCTCTTAAAGGTCTCCTCTTAGCGCTGGGAGTGTTTATGTATAATTAAGTCAGTATTCACGTTTCTGTCTGCGGTCCCTGGTGTTCGTTTTGTATGGGTACTAAGTCTCCCTCGCGTATGTAAAGGACGGACTGTTAGGCCATTTTACAGATGAGGGACCTGAGGCCGAGAGAAGTAGTGTCCATGCCTCGTGGCTCCCGAGGTGAGAGGACTGGAGCCTAGGTCTTCTGCTCCATCCCACTCGCCTCTCCTGCCCCCTCTGGGGCTGCTTGTCAGGGTGGTGGGTGCCCCGCGGTTAGCGGGAGTCACCGCGCCTCTTTACGACTTGCATCTTTCATCTCGGTAGCGTGTCCCTCTCACCTTGCCTCACGCTTTGGGCCTCAGGACCCACTGTGTTTGACGCTAACTTTGCCAGCCCTGCTTTCCTTCTGGGTACGCGCGCCCGGCATGGTTTTTTGACGGTTAATTTTCAGCCTGGCCCTACTCGTTCGTTTCCGATGGTCCTGGGAACGAGCTCCGGCTCCGCTTCGCTTCCGCCGCTCCATCTGCAGGTGTCTCCGGTTCCACCCAGACGCCATATCTGACGCAACTCCAGGTTAGTTTACGTGAATGGTTTAGTTCATCCCTTTTCCTTTGTACGTTTTTGCTGGTTCCGGGCATATCCGCTTTCTGCTTGCTAATGTGCAAGTCTGGCTAAAGGTTATTTCTTGTATCTTAAACAGGATACGAACTATCACACCCCCCTCAAGGCTTTCTCTGCACCCCCCTCTGCTGCCCTACCCCAACCCAGTAAGAGCCGCCCCAACAAGGTTTCCACCCCTGAGAGCTTCCTCTTCTACCCCATTTAGACCCCACGAGATTCCGAGCCGCTTCCTCTGCTCCTCCCCTCTACCCGCTGCTTGGGGTCTCCACTCCGACCAGTTGACATTCTGCCGGAGCCTTTCTTGATTACTTTTCTCGGAGGTTAACACGTGAGGAAACGACCCTGTATGATCTATTTCTTAAGCACCATCGGGGAACAACGGTCCTCTGCTCTGGGGAGGCACCTAGGCCCAGGCCATTAGGGTGGCAGTGTCCCAGAAACTTCTCTCTTCTGGTGCCGCAGCTGAGAAATCGGTTGCCAGTATGTTCTTTCTCCTTTGTCAATAATTTATGCATTATTATTCTCAGGAAGCCTCTGAGATTTTTATCTGCAGATTTCAGGAATGTCACCAGGAGATGCCAAGGGTGTGTCTTTTTTTTTTTTTTTTTTAAAGTAACCCTGTCTGGTACACCAGCTCTTTCTCTCTGCACACTCAGGCCTTTTTCTGATCAGAGAAAATTTTATTATTTATTCATCTTAACCCTCATCTCCAGACGTTTTTCTCCTTCTGGAACCCCTAACATTCACAGGAAGATGAAAAGACATCCCCATGTTATCTCTTCCCTCAAGACTTCCAGGCCTGTGGCTCTGGTTCTCTGAGACACTTTCGTTTCTATCTTTTGGGATCCACTTCCTCTTTCGTGGCATGTTGTGAATTTTCTAAACTTGAAAAGCCTAGGGGCGCCTGGGTGGCTCAGTCAGTTAAGCATCCAACTTCAGCTCAGGTCACGATCTCGTGGTCCATGAATTCGAGCCCTGCGTGGGGCTCTGTGCTGACAGCTCAGAGCCTGGAGCCTGCTTCGGATTCTGTGCTTCCCTCTCTCTCTGTCCCCCTCCCCCCCTCCACTCATGCTCAGCATCTCTCTGTCTCTCAATATGAATAAACCTTAAAACAAAATTTAAAAAAAAGCCTAGTTCTAGAACGTATTTTCTGGGGCTGTAACTGATTTCCTTGGGTTTTGGAAACCTGACACTTGCAGGGGGTATGCTGTTTTGGCTTCCCTTCTCTCTCCAACTGTGCCCCTCTGTAGCCAGGCCCTGTTGTGGGGTCCCCAAGAAGCCAGCGCTGGAAATGCAGGAGGTCCCCTTCCTCTGAGTGTCCGGTCCTGGCTCTGGGCCCAGACTTCTCAGGTCCCTTCCTTCATCAGCCTTCTGGATGGGAGGGGTAGCCCTCACCCCCCGGCTTCTGTTCGGAGGCCCCCAGTGGCAGCCATTCGCACGCCCACGTCCTCCAGAGGCCCGTTCCCATGCCCTCAGGGGAGGGGCTTAGTGCCCTCACTGCGGACACCTCTATTCACAGGAACAGAGTGGGCCCGCCTCTATCCAGGCCTCAGGTCCCCCAAAGCCTTACCCTTTTTACCTCAACGGGAAGCCCTTCCAGGCCTGCTCCCCAACAGGTGGCCGAGGCGCCACAAGTGGACCCTTTCTCCCACCTCCACAGCCGGTGCCCACGGCCCTCTGGGGTAGGAGGGGGTAACCCTGTCCCGGAGGCAGAGCTGTGGGAGACTTGAGGACGGCAGACTTGCCTTGCCCACACAGGCTTCCCGGCCCCACCACGGAGCCGCGCCTCCTCCCATCCGTGCACAGGGGAGGGAGACCCCCATTCAGAGCACAGGGTGGTGGCGGCCGCAGACCTGGGACTGACCCCTGGGGGGGATGTAGGTAGGCATTCGGCCCTTCCACAGCCGTGAGCACCCCGATGCTTGTCAATCAGGGTGCCTGCCCCACCTCCCCGAGGGTGAAACAAAACACGTGACCCTACACTCCGCCAATCAGAGGTGATGTACTGTTCTCCCTCCCAGGAATCTGAATCTAGAGGGACCCCAGGCCACGGAGGAGAAGCATAGCCATGACCCTGCCTTGAGCCTCAGGTCTGGAGGAGCCCAACCCGAAGGAACTGGGCAGGGGCTCCAAGGGGCTCCAGGGGCCAGGCGCCGAGGTGGGGGCGCTGCCCGCGCATAGTTCCTAGATAGTCCCTCCGCACAGGCTGCGTGCCAGGGACCCAGAAGGCAGGCCCGGGACACTATCAGGTCACTGTCCCACTAGTGCCTCCACTTCTCAAGGCCAAGGTTTCTCTTGGGTCACATGAGACCAGGAGAGGATCCCAGGGAAGCGGGACAGCCACTTACATCCTCATCTGCCTGGGAGACTCGGGCCTCCACTCACACAGCAGGGAGGCAGGTGTGCACCAGCAGCCCCCGCCTTGCCCCTGGATCCTAGTAAGGCAGTTGGGGAGTGGGGGTTAGGGGCTGTAGGGGCTGGGGCCCATAGCTCCACATGGTGCTGAACCCTGACCTTGCCCCAACCCTGCAGCCTGGACAGGATCTCTCCTTTTTTTCTTCTTTAAATTTTAAATGTTTTATTTATTTCTCAGAGAGAGAGACAGCGTGAGTGGGGTGGGGGTGGGGGGTCAGAGAGAGAGGGAGGCACAGAATCCGAAACGGGCTCCAGGCTCTGAGCTAGCTATCAACACAGAGCCCGACGTGGGGCTCAAACCAACAGACTGTGAGATCATGACCTGAGCCAAAGTCAGACTCTTAACTGACTGAGCCACCCAGACGCCCCAAGATCTCTCCTATCCTAGCTGGGTCCAGTGAGGAAGGGCGGAGGACATTCCAGGAGGGGTCCTTTGAGCTTGGAGCCTGTAGTGACCGAACACGTGTGTGTGGGAGGGGAAAGGCGGTTAGCGGCCTGGCCTTAGGATGGGTCCTGCCCCGAACCCCACAGCTCCCAGGACACCTGGGAGAAAGCAGAAGGAATCCTGTCCCTCTGGGGAAAGAACCCACATTCCCCAAGAAAGGGGCTTTGGCCATGGGGCAGTCCAGCCTCACTGAGCCACCACTGAGGTTGCCTAGATGAGGGTTTGGGGGCTCCGGAGGAGGAGCTGGCAGGGGTGGTGGCAGGTACAGGCACCAGAGGGGGGAGGGGAACAGGGGAGCTTGGAGCTGGATCTGCAGAGGCTGCCCCCTCCTGTCTCCTCTGCCTGGGCTTGGGANGGGGGGGGGAGGGAGGGGAGTTTTCTGAGGCCTGATTGGGTAACAGGCTGGGAAGTTCTTAAATCTCTCGACCTGCATCACTTTCTTGGCCCACAGCCCTCTCCACCAGTCTCCTCTTGCCCAGAACAGGAAGCTGAAATTGCAGAGGTTTAAATGCCCCAGGCCATTGTACTCCTCTTCCTCCAGGGTGCCAAACCCAAGCAGATAAACAGTGAAAGCAATTTCAGGTGCTGGAGGAGAGACAGCCACCATCAGAGCAGGACCAGGCCTGGGGTCAGGCAGCCACTCTACTGTCAGCTCCTTGGGGAATGACACACCTGGCTTGCAGTTACTACCCCTTAAATAAATGAACTCTCCAAGTAAAAGCAAAGAAAGTAAAGGCCAAACAGGGAAGGGCCCGGCTCCATGCCCAGGATCGTTCCACAGCAGAGCCAGGGCTGCACACTGACAGCACCCCCTCTGTTCCCGGGGAGCGGGGCACAGGCCTGGGGAGGACCCTAACAGCCTGGCCTGGGCGAAGGAGCCCCACACGAGCCGCACGCACCGTGAGCACAGGGCTAGCCCAAACCGTGTGTCAGGCCCACTCCCCACCGGGGTGCAGACCCCGCCGGGAGCCCCCTGAACGATTAGGGAGGGGTGGCAAAGCATGACTTGGCGCCTAGGGGCCGGCCAATGCCCTTCAGGGCCCTCCAAGGCCAGCCGCCTAGGGGGTCTTCCTGTGGCCCCAGCCCTGCCCAGACACCTGCGGGGAAAGGGGTGGAGCCAGCCCCCAACTTCTGGGGCCCGGGGCGCGGGTAGGGGATGCGGGAACCAGGGAGAGATGCGCTCGAGGCCTCGCGCAAGAAGGGCTCACGGGGCAAGGGACGTCCTCCTGGCAGTCGCCCACTTGGCCAAGCCACGGTGCTGCCCTGGTGCCCGTCTGGACGTGCCCCGAGGGACTTGGACGACACCTGCCCCGGCGGTCGGCGTGCTAGACGCACTCCGGGCCTGTTGTCTGTGCGCGTCCCCAAGAGCCCCGCATGCTCCGGGCGAGGAAACCCTAGCCGGGGGGTGAGCCACCCCCAGAGCCCGCAGGGGAGCCCCCCACCGCGCACGCCTGGCTCCGGCCTCCTGAGATCCCGCGGCCGGGGTGGGCGCCGCCCGCCTGCTTACCCCCAGCGCATCCAGCCAGGAAGTCGAGCGCCATGGCCGGGCCCCCCGCGAGGCCGCCCCTCTTCCTCGTCCTTCTCCTCAGGGCCCTCGCCGGGACTGGACCCTTGAACCCGGTGCCTGGGTCCTGATCCGCAAGTCCTGGCCCGAGTAACGGGGTCACGGGCGCGACCTGGGGCGCGTAGCGCCAGGACCCTGCAAGGCTCGGACACACTAGCTGTCATAACCCTGGAGCGGCGAATCGCCCCTCCGCCTGAGCGCCCGCCGGGCCGCACGCGGGGTCCCCGGGGAGGCGGGGAGCTGGCAGGGGGAAGGGGGCCCACACCTGCCTGCGCGCTGCTGGGCCGCGGAGGGGTGCGGATCCGGGCAGCTGCCTG
>NW_027532747.1:2532677-2540158 GCF_008692635.1 Crocuta crocuta | reverse complement strand
GTGGGGGTGGGGGGCGCGGGGCCGGGGCCAGGGTGGCCTCGGGACCCGGCGAACCGGCCCGAGTGGAAAGGCGCTGGGCGGCGGGGGCCACGGGGGCGAGGAGGAGCCGGAGCCTACGCCCTGCGCCTGGAGAGTCCCTGAGATTGGCAGTGGCGAGGACGGCTCCCTGGTCCCTGGGGAGTGGCCTGTTCAGCGACCTGTCCTGCCCTCCTTCCCCAGCGCCTCGTGAGGTCCCGACTGCCCGGCCGGGACTGGACTTGGCTGGACACTTACTCCCGCACAATGAGAGTCAGATAACAGCTTCAGGCCTGCGGCCCAACTTCCTTGTTCACCCCTGCCGTGTTTCCGAGCTGCAGACCCCAGTGCTGTCATTCTGTTACCATTTCTGGGATCAGGACGGGGATTACGGTGGAGACGTATCCAGGGTCCAGAGTTTTATTCTTTTTTTTTTTTTTTTAAGGCTTATTTATTTATTTTTTGAAAGAAAGAAAGAGCACTTGTGGGGGGTGGGGGGGCAGAGAGAGATGGAGAGAGAGAATTCCAAGCAGGCCCCAGGGCTTTCAGCCCAGAGCCCCAGGGCTCTAACTCACAAACTGTGCGATCATGACCTGAGCCAAAATGAATAGCTGGAAGCTTAACGGAGTCCCCCAGATGTCCCATGTATCCAGGGTTTGAAAGACTGGATCTTTCTGCGAGGAGGAGGTATGTCAAGTGTATCTAAGGAGTAACTATGGTGACACAGCGGCCACCAGGAATCCAACAATCATGTAACAGTTTCCTTTGATTCTTCTTGGAATCTAAATAGAACATTCCTTAAGCAGAGACCCAAAGCCAGGTCTGCTGACTCCTAGTCCAGTGCTCGTGGTGGCTGGTGGGCCCTGAACTAGGGGTCTGGAGGCCTGGGTTTGAATATCGCCAGCCTCTGACCTCCAGGAGCCAGGAAAACAATAGCCTGTAGGTCCAGGAGAAGCCTATCCCCAAAACAAGGGCAGGAGTTGTGGCTGGAGGCTTCCGAGGGCACGATCATTAAACTGCATCCAGGTGACTCACCCTTACGAACGCATTGTCTCTTGGTTGCCAAGTCTTCCGGAGGTAAAGCAGAATGCCTGCAGTGCATTTTTGGAGGGAGGGTGGAGTAGAAAGCCAAGCACTTTAACAGGATGGTATGTCACAAAGTTATAATGGGGCATTTGATAAGGAAACGGTGACCTACTTTTTTTTTTTTTTCCTTAAGGAAAGCACATGCCCCTTAGTCGTCATACTTGAGGCCAGTTGCAGGAGCCCTGAGCCCTGACTCCCTGAGGTCAGCAGCCCGAATCCAAGGGCTGCTACGGCGGTTAGGGGAGAGACCAAAAAGGAGAATTAAGGACGTCATCGCCAAGTCAATGAGGACGCATGTCCAACTGCATGATCACATTAGCAGTTGGGTTCTATGTCTGTTCTGTTTCATTTCCTGAGGGTAAAACCGCAGCACAGGATATGAACTTTTCAAACCCTCGCCTTCTGCAGAGCCCCAGGCCGCACCTCATCCCAGGGGAAGCCTCCCTGCAGGATTCTTCTCAGACCCCAGCCTCTAAGGGGCAGGAGGGGCCCAAGGCCAGGACAGGCAGTTAGGGAGGGATCATCAGAGGGGACTGGAGGTCAAGCCAGGCTCTGAGCTGTCAGTGCAGAGCCTGACGTGGGGCTCGAACCCATGAACCGTGAGATCATGACCTGAGCCGAAGTTGGACGCCTAACTGTACTGTCAAGTACATGGTGCAGTTTCTATTTTGCACAGCTCTAATAATTCCTTACACAAGACGGATCCAGCGTGGAAGAATTAGAAACGCCGGCAGAAAAAGAGGAAAAGAAGATCACCTCAGTTCTCCCCACCCTGGAATTTGCTGGATCCAGTGACAGGAGGCTGTTTTGACCTGGGTGAGGTGGGATGGGGAGGGCAGGACGGACAGCCATCTCCCCACTCACTTGGAATAAAACCCAGGCTCAGCGGCTCTGAGCCCAGGGTGACCTGGCCATGACCTCACGCACCAAGCGCATTCTCACCTTCCAGCTGCTTCCTCTGCTGGGAAGCTCTTCCCTTGCCCGGATCACCTCCAGAACCCAGGCCCCTCTTCACTTCTCACTGTGCACGAGGGGCTTGGCCGATCTTCCCCTGCCTGCCACCCCTCCCCACCCTCTGCGTTCTTCCAGCCCCCAGAGTGACTTCATTTGTTGCTCTCTGTGTATATCCCCTCTGTCCCACTAGAATGTAAACTCCACCAGGGCAGGTACCTCTGCCGGCTTTATTGGTACTTACTAAGCCAGGCACACAGTGGGGGGACAGAAGTGCTGAATGGCCAGAGCTGGAAGGTGATAGACCCTCGGTTGGGGGTGAGGAAGGCGCAGGATGGCTCCCCTGTCTGACAGCCTGTCCCTTCTCCAGGGATGCGCATTCTGGGAAAAAGAGGTGAGGGGTGGTGGGGGTTCTGGGTAATAGTTTTCTCTAAAATGTATATTTAGAGGGACGCCTGGGGGGCTCAGTCGGTTAAGCATCTGACTTCGCCTCAGACCAGGACCTCAGCAGTTTGTGGGTTTGAGCCCTGAGAATCAGGCTCTGTGCCGCAGCCTAGAGCCTGGAGCCTGCTTTAGACTCTGTGTCTCCCTCTCCCTCTGTGCCCCTCCCCCGCTCGCAGTCTCTGGCTCTCTCTCAAAAATAAATACACATTAAAAAAAATAACAACATGTATTTTTAGGATTAAAAACCTCCGGGGGCGCCTGGGTGGCTCAGTCAGTTAGGCGTCCAACTTCAGCTCAGGTCATGATCTCACGGTTCATGGGTTCAAGCCCCGCGTCGGGCTCTGTGCTGACAGCTCAGAGCCTGGAGCCTGCTTCGGATTCTGTGTCTCCTTCTCTCTCTGACCCTCCCCTGTTCACGCTGTCTCTCTCTCTCAGAAATAAATAAAAACATTAAACAAAATTAAAAAATACCCAAAACCCTCTGAAAACAAAGTTTCTCGCAGGCCGCAGTTGGCCCCGATAAGGAGCCAGGGAGAGAGAGGCAGGACGGGCCCCGGCTCTCCTGGGCTGGGGTGTGTGTGTGCAGAGCCAGACCCCTGGCTGTCGGCTTTGACTCAAAAGCAGGGGTCGGCCTACCCGCTCCGGCGTGAGCGGGGCCTGAGCAGCCAGGCTGGATGAGGAGGTCGGGGCCCTGGCCCGCCCTGCCCCGCGGCCCCAGCCAGTCTCCCCACTCCAGACCTCCGGATGGAGGCTCCAGGAAGGTGGCTAAGACACACGTCACCAGACCTAAGGAATCAGACTTAGAGAGCAGGGGGGGCTCGAAACCTGCATTTTTTTTTCCAGTGTATTCATTTATTTTGAGAGAGAGAGCGAGAGAGCATGTGGCAGTGAGGGGGCAGAGAGAGAGGGAGACAGAATTTCAAGCAGGCCTCGGGCTCTTGGTGCAGAGCACTGACATGCGGCTTGAATCCATGAACTGTGAGCTCCTGACTTGAGCTGAAATCAAGAGTTGGCCACTTAACTGACTGAGCCCCTCGGGCGCCCTGAAACCTGCATTTTAAAGCGGCCTCTTCAGGGGCTTTTAGGCGGCTTGGGGGACCGCAGGTTGAGGCTGTCTCTAAGGACAGGCTCAGGAAGCTTGACTTTGGCAGTTTTGCCCTTCAGTCTCAACTCCGACCCCTCCTGGCTGTATGACCCTGTGAGCCTTCTTGGCCTCAGTTTCCTCACTCGTAAAATGGGCTCAGGGGCACCCCAGGGGCCAGAGAACCTGAAGGAGCTCCACAGGACAGGCGCTTTTGTAGGAAATGGAAGGTTAAGGGTTGTCTTAATTGTTCAGCCGAGGTATTGGGCTTCCTGCAGGCATCTTTAATTGTCCAGACGGGGAGGGGAGACTCTGGCCCCAGAAGGACTGCTGAAGGCTGCAGTCAGCGGGTATGGGGAGCACTTGAAAGCATTGGGGACTGAGCTGTGGTTGGTTGCCTGGCACCGATAACACCCGAGTGCCCTTGGGTCTCCCAGTGAGCACATGGCAGCCGGGGCCTGTGGCTCCGCCCCTCTCACCCAGTCCATTCCCACAGCGACTCTGCCCCCGACTAAAGGGGTCTACTCTGGGCCTCAGAGGCTGAAGGGTCTGGGACCCCTTGGGGAGAGGCAGCCACTGTCCGCTCAAGTCCATGGCGCCCAGAGTTCTCTCGTTAGGTAGACTTGAAACGATTTACGTGAACGGAGTCAACCGCAAAGTTGCCACCACGCTGCGTGGGCCTCTGGCATGTTCGTTCCACTGGTAGAATTTACAGTTGCCCCCAGGGCCGTCTCTCTGGGGGAGCGGTGGGCCCCTGTGCCCGGCGCCAGGCCCAGCCCACCCTGCCCAAGAGACCGGAGCGAGGGAGGCTCTGGCCAGATAATGTTTGTTTGGTTCAAGTTTATTTATTTTGAGAGACAGAGAGAGAGAATCCCAAGCAGGCTCTGCACTGTCAGCACAGAGCCCGATGTGGTCCTCGAACCCACCAACCTCGAGACCATGACCTGAGTTGACGTCAAGAGTCGGACCCTTAACCCACTGAGCCCCCCAGGCGCCCCAGCTCCGGCCAGGTTGTGAGATGACCAGAAACTCAAGACGGGAGTGATAGAAATAGACGCTTGGCCGCGGCATCAAATATAAAAACAGAGCCTGCAGGGGGCCTGCCCGAGCGTGCCCCGCCCTGGAGGGCCTGGGGTGGTCAGGACAGAGGATGGGGCCGCTCACCATCTGGTCTGGGGGCGGACGGTCGGTGTGAGGGGCAGGGCCCCGAGGCCAGTGGCCAGAGGAGGGCAGTGTGCCCCCGCCTGGGCCGTGGTCTGGGTGGCGGGGTGAGCTGTTGGTGACACCACGGAAGGTGGGAGAGGGCGGGGCGGTGGACGGATGCACTGAGCCCCGAAGTGCGTGGGGACAGTCACAGATGTGGCAGGCAGGCCCTGGAGGGAGGACAGATGTGGGAGGAGCCTGGGGCTGCTCCAGAGGCAGGCGGAGGAAGGGACAGAGAGGCCGCATGCGTCCTGGAATCCAGAGTCCTGGACGTGGAGTCCCCCCCCACCCCCTGTTCCAGAGCTTCTCCCTGAAGGAAGGGCCCCGTGGCGCCTCCCAGCCCGGCAGCATCTCCCGGGGGCTGCCGCACGCGGACTGTCCCTCCTCTCCCACCTGCCTTGCTGCTCCCGGCTCTGCGCTCTGGAGTCCTTGTGCTCAGCCGCCCGGGCGGCAAGCGGCAGGCAGCACGAGGAGCCGGCTGCTGGCCAGACGTGCCTCCGAGGTGTACGCCCCTCATGGGCCCTTGTCCCGGTGGACGGTGGGGGGCAGGCTTCTCCCCTCCCCACCCCACGCCCCCGTGGAGGCTGGCTTCTGTCCTTGACAGGCTGGCCACACTTACCTGTTTCCATTCCTGGCTCTCCGTGGCGGCTTGAAAATATGTCCACTAATTCTTCCGACGCCCCACTTCCTAATTTGCCTGTTGCTGAGTGCGGGGCTAGGAGTGACTCACTTATAGAAAATATTCACGGTGGGGGGGGCGCCTGGGGCGCTCAGTTGTTAAGGGTCCGACTCTTGGTTTCTGCTCAGGTCATGATCTCACAGTTCGTGGGTTCGAGCCCCGCATCGAGCTCTGTGCTGACAGCTCGGAGCCTGGAGCCTGCTTCGGATTCTGTGTCTCCCTCCCTCTGCCCCTCCTCCGCTCACGCTCCCTCAAAAATAAGCATTGAAAAAAATTTTTTTAGTAAAAGAAAAAAGAAAATTTTCATTGGGAATGACATCATGTCACCTCTGAGACAGTCCCCAAGGCGTCATGGCCACCCCCTTGGTCTCCCTCTTGGATAAACAGATCCAGGAGAAGTGGGGATCCATGTCGGAAGCAGTTATGCAGAGGTCCCTGGGTTGAGGAAACGAGGCCTCCAGCCGACAGCCACATGAGAGAGTCACCTTGAGAGGGGGCCCCCTCGCCCCGCGTCAGGCCTTCAGACGGTAGAGCCATGCCCCCAGCTTGACCGCTGCCTCACCAGGGACCCTGAGCACCAGCCACCCAGCCAAGCTATCCCAGACTCCTGACCCTCAGACGCTGTGAGGTAGACGCTTATTCGGCATTCGAAGCTGCTAAGCTTGGGGATAGTCTGTTGTGCAAGAATCGATCGTACATACTCTCCTGCCTGGCTGGGCCTGCCTGGGGGTGAGGGGCGCACTTCTGGGCCCCAGTGCCCGCATGAGAACACCACACTGTAACAAGTGGGTGCCCGGGTGCTTGGCTGGTAAAGTCAAAGTCACCGGCATCAGGCCTCAGGTCCTGCCTTGGAGAGAGCTTCCTGTCCCTCAGTCCAACTCCCTGTGTCTTGGGACAGGGTGGGATGAGAGGTCACCTCGTTCAGATGCCAGCGGCCGCTCAGCCCTTCCGGCCGGCGCACGCAGGGCCGATGATTCTTCCTGGGCAGAGCATCAAGGGGCACAAGGGTCTGGGAGCCAGGAAGGGCTCGAGCTACAGCCTGGGTGCCGAGGGACCGACCACCTCGGCCCGGGTGTGGGCAGGGCCTCAGGAGCTGAAGGAGCCGACAGTCCTGGGAAGCGTCAGCCGCAGGGTCAGGCCCGACGCTGCCGGCCGGCCCTCCCAGCCCCACCTCTGCCGCAGCCGATTCCTAGCGTCAGGAGCTCCGACGGTCCTTACCTCCCTCCACCCCGTCCCGTCCCGGGTAGCTGTCGTCGTATTCGAACATAGAGAAACCGAGTCATGGGGTTGAGTCCACTGGTGTCATCAGGGCAGAGAGGGCCTCAAATTCTTCTTGCTGGCACCCACCGGCTCTCTCTCTCCGGCCCACAGTCCCTGTAACACGGGAGTGGGTCTGGGGGCCGCGAGGCTGAATCTGACATCAGTGCCCGCGTCAGGGGTAACGGCGGGGCCCGGGCAGGGAGGCAGCGGGGGGCGCTGCCGCTGCCGGGGTGGCCGGTGGTGACGCGGGCAGCGAAGAGCCACGCGCGGGGACAGAGTGGACTCACTTCCAGGGGGGAGGGGCCAGACGTCATGAGGGATGTTGACCCTGAGTTTCTGTCTGGTGGTCTTCAGAGGGCTTAGGAAGGATGTGGGAGGGTTGTGGCTGCGCCCGTGGAGGGGCTGTGCGTGTGTGTGGGGTCCACACGTGGCCAGGTAGGGCAAGGGGTGCCGGGGGAGGGGCTCTGTTTGGGGTTCATCGGGGGTGTGAGAGGAATACGTTTTGTAGTCGTGGTCTATTTTCTGACAATGGAGGGAGGGCCCTGTGACCCAGAAAAAGACAGTTTGGGCCAAGTGCAGACACCTGGGAATTTTGTCTGTAAGCTTGGCTTTGACTCGATTCCTTGATTCCTTTCAGCAGCCCTGAGGTCCCTCCCTCCCGGAGAGGGGGCCACACAGGCTTAGAGACCCCAGGCCCAGGGCCCTAACCCCTCAGCAGGTCAGAGGAAGGGAAGGGTGTCCCGAAGGCTCATCCCACCCCAC
>NW_027532747.1:2530955-2532590 GCF_008692635.1 Crocuta crocuta | reverse complement strand
AGTGTGGCTCGGGCGTCCGTGGCTTGCTCTCGGTGGCAGAGTGGGCTGGCCGAGACCCTGGGCTCTCCCGACCGCAGAGCCCGTTTTCTGGAATGCCAAGGCCGGCAGTGTCTGGATCCAGCCCGGGCCCCTGTGCCCGCTTGGGACTTCTGAGCCATGTCCGCCGCCCGGAACCCCCACTGCCCTCCCTCCGCCTCTCCGACTCCAGCCCAAAGGGCAAAGCGTGTGAAGATGACGGATGGCGCGGTGGTCCCGCCTGAGAGTGTGCGCCCCGAAACGACAAAGATCCCAGGGCAGGCTTATGGGAGGCCTTGCTCTTATAAGCTGGAAACATCCAAAGGGCATCCCTGACCAGCTGTGGCGGCCGCGGTACGTAGGTTGTGCCTAACTGCCTGTGGCTGTGGCTCCGGGAGCCGTGCGGCCACGGGCCCTTCCGTCCTCCCAAAGCCGCACGGCAGTAGGTGACAGAATTTGCACTTTACAGACAAGGACGCTAGGCCTAGGGGTTCTGCGGGGGCCCACGGGGGGACAGGCAGGGCGAGGGCCAAGCCTGGGCGGCCTGGCTCGGCCTCCTGCCCCTCCCCCCACCGTACCCCTCGGCCACACCGCGTGCACCCGTGGACGTGCACAGGAAGGGACTTTGCAGGAGCCTTGGTGACAAGCCGTCCCAGGCACGTTGATAAGGGACGGAAGCAAATCACAAAATGATAGTAGAAAAGATGGTGTTTGTTCGTACCTCCAGGCGGGGCTTTCCCTTTGTGCCTCTCTTTGGTCTGCAGGGTTTTTTTCCCTAATAACTTATGGTTATTCCTTTTCTTATAAAATGTGACGGTACATTTCGGAATGTGACAAGCCCCTGGGCCGGAAAGCCCCTGTGCCCACTGGGGCCAGCGCCAGTCCCTTTCCCAGAACCCTTAGCGGCAGCTCAGGCTTGGGTTTTTGTGCGATGTCTGTCTCCTTCTAGAAGACCGGCCGAGCAGGGCCGCACTCAGTGGGGCTGCTGTTGCCAGAGGAGGCCTGGAGCCCGGCTTGGTGCTGATAATAGCCCTGCCTGCCCATTCACGTGAATGGCCCCAAGGGGCCCCATGGGCTGTGCCTTCTGCTATCCAGGCCACACCCAGAGCTACACTACTGACCCATGGTCACACATCTGGGAGAGGCAGAGCCTGGCATCAAACCCAGGCTGTGGGTGCCCAGCCTGAGCTCTCCCTCAGACCGTGTAGGGCTCTCCCCAGCCAAGACCTCTGCCCTACCCAGCCACCCGCTGGCCTCTCTGCCACCTCCTGTGTTAGCTCAAGCTCATGTGACTCCGGGGGTTCATTCATCTGTAGTTTTCGACTGTCAATTCACACACCTCTCACCCTTCCACCCCATCGATTCATCTTTCCATCTGCCCATCTGTCCTTCCTGCTGTCCATTCTTCAGTCCATCTGTCTGTCTGTCCATCCATCCACCCACCCATTTATCCCCCCCCCCCCTCAATGAAGCCATCCATCCACCCATCCATCCATCCATCCATCCTTTGATCTGCCCACTGTACTTCCATCTATCCATCCATCTACCCAGTCACCCATCCATCCACTGACTTGTTCCCTCATGTGCTTATTCACCCGGCCTCCCCAGGGTGCCTGTCCT
>NW_027532747.1:2527088-2530562 GCF_008692635.1 Crocuta crocuta | reverse complement strand
GGCAGGGCGAGGGCCAAGCCTGGGCGGCCTGGCTCGGCCTCCTGCCCCTCCCCCCACCGTACCCCTCGGCCACACCGCGTGCACCCGTGGACGTGCACAGGAAGGGACTTTGCAGGAGCCTTGGTGACAAGCCGTCCCAGGCACGTTGATAAGGGACGGAAGCAAATCACAAAATGATAGTAGAAAAGATGGTGTTTGTTCGTACCTCCAGGCGGGGCTTTCCCTTTGTGCCTCTCTTTGGTCTGCAGGGTTTTTTTCCCTAATAACTTATGGTTATTCCTTTTCTTATAAAATGTGACGGTACATTTCGGAATGTGACAAGCCCCTGGGCCGGAAAGCCCCTGTGCCCACTGGGGCCAGCGCCAGTCCCTTTCCCAGAACCCTTAGCGGCAGCTCAGGCTTGGGTTTTTGTGCGATGTCTGTCTCCTTCTAGAAGACCGGCCGAGCAGGGCCGCACTCAGTGGGGCTGCTGTTGCCAGAGGAGGCCTGGAGCCCGGCTTGGTGCTGATAATAGCCCTGCCTGCCCATTCACGTGAATGGCCCCAAGGGGCCCCATGGGCTGTGCCTTCTGCTATCCAGGCCACACCCAGAGCTACACTACTGACCCATGGTCACACATCTGGGAGAGGCAGAGCCTGGCATCAAACCCAGGCTGTGGGTGCCCAGCCTGAGCTCTCCCTCAGACCGTGTAGGGCTCTCCCCAGCCAAGACCTCTGCCCTACCCAGCCACCCGCTGGCCTCTCTGCCACCTCCTGTGTTAGCTCAAGCTCATGTGACTCCGGGGGTTCATTCATCTGTAGTTTTCGACTGTCAATTCACACACCTCTCACCCTTCCACCCCATCGATTCATCTTTCCATCTGCCCATCTGTCCTTCCTGCTGTCCATTCTTCAGTCCATCTGTCTGTCTGTCCATCCATCCACCCACCTATTTATCCACCCCCCCCCTCAATGAAGCCATCCATCCACCCATCCATCCATCCATCCATCCTTTGATCTGCCCACTGTACTTCCATCTATCCATCCATCTACCCAGTCACCCATCCATCCACTGACTTGTTCCCTCATGTGCTTATTCACCCGGCCTCCCCAGGGTGCCTGTCCTCTGCTGGGAGCTGTAGACTCAGGGACAAACCTGGCCCAGCCCTGCCTGCTAGAAGCTCGCAGCTGGGTGGGGAACCTTTAGACCTGTACCAAAGCAGCCTGAACCGCGAGGTGGCATGTTGTCTGTTCCTGCTGTGGAGAGGGTAAAGTTTGGGCATGTTTGCTCCAGAGACAAAGGGCAGGTGAAACTTGGNGCTCGAACCCATGAACCGTGAGATCATGACCTGAGCCGAAGTCGGACGCTTAACTGACTGAGCCACCCAGGCATCTTGAGCTGCCCTTTCCCATGCCCCCCATCCCCCACCTTGTCCCCTCCCTACACTGCCTCTGTCCTTGGCACTCCCCACTGTTTGGCAGTTTCCTCATCTCTGGGTTGTCTGTTCCCCTCTGCTTAGAACGGAAGAGCCACAGGGTGGGGACTTTTGTCTGTGTGTCCCTCAGAGGTGGGATTTGAATGCAAACAGTCTGGCCCCTAAGCAGATGCTGAGGTGTGTCTCTCTAATGGCCAGGATGAGGGGAACCTGGGGGGCTCAGTCAGTTGGGCGTCCGACTCCCGCTCAGGTCATGATCTCGCGGTTCGTGGGTTCGAGCCCCGCGTCGGGCTCTGCTGACAGCTCAGAGCCTGGAGCCTGTTTCGGACTCTGTGTCTCCCTCTCTCTCTTCCCCTCCCCTGCTCACACTCTGTCTCTCTCTCTTTCAAAAATAAATAAACATTAAAAAATTTTTTTGAAAGGCCAGGGCAGGTGTCAGGATTGACCTTGGGCGGGCTGCATCCTGCCCTTTGCCCTCTGCCTGGGCATCTGCCACACCAACTCGTCCCCCCTTCACCCTGCAGTGGCTGGGCAGGCAGGGACGTAGCTGTGTGCCCTCCCCACCCCCCCGGCCCTGTCACACACAGTCTGTCCAAGGCCGGTCTGCATCTGCCCATCAGAAGACAGGAAAACAGGTAAACACACAGTTCCTGGCCTGAGGCCCAAACCGTGTGACGTCAACACCTGCCCCTCTACTAGGATCCTGCCAGCTTTCTGGTCAGCGGGACACTCACACTGTGTGACCCTGGTAAAGTGCGTGGCCACCTCAAACCGCTGCCGTGTCGCTCACATGGGAGAACACACTGAGCCCCTGGGAAGGTTCACGGGGTGGCAGCCATGGGGGCAGAGCTCGTGGGCTTCAGGGCGTGGCCCTCGGTGGCAGAGAGGTGCTGGTTGTTCTAGAATGTTCCATCACATCCAGCCCTGCCACTTGCCTGGCCTTGGACAAATCCCCCTCTGGGCCTTGATGGCTCCATCTGTACAATGGAGACCATCATCCTTGCTTCCCTCCGGGGCTGTGATGAGGACCCTGTGAGCCGGTGGAGGAGGAGTAAACTGTAAAGTGGGGTACACTGCTCGGGGGGGACAAGCGACCTCTTGTAGCGGCTGCCCCTTCAGGATCGCCCTGGCTTAGTTAGAGGCCGGGCAGCAGGGCTGGGTCAGTCAGTGCCGGGCGCTNGCAGATGCGGGCGCGCAGGGACGCTGCGGCCCCGGGCAGTGAGAAGGGCGGTGACTCGCGTTTGCTCCTGGGCAGGGGCAGCCCTGCAGCCTGCCTGTGCTCGCCTCCACTCCCCCCTGCCAGCTGGAGCTCCGGAGGATGGGGACCGGGTCCTATGAGCCTCGGCTCAGCCTCAGCCCCGTGTTGAACGTCCCGGGCAGGAGCAACCCCAGGGGGCTGGGGGGCCTGAGGCCTCCAGGCTCGGCACAGCCGCATCTCCGGACCTCCCTGGGGGGGCTGGAGGTGGCCCGGGGCCCAGCCGCGCAGGCAGTGTGGACAGTGAGGCTGCCTCCTGTGGCCTCTCACATATTTCCCTGCCACCTGGGTCCTGAGGGCACTGGGACAAGGGTCCTTCCGGGACGGTGGGGGGGTGGAGGGGGAGGGAGAACGTCCAGCTCCCCGGTGCCTGGGTATGGGCATTGACCCTCATGGCCTCTGCCTTCGGGGCCAGTGGTCAGCGGGCTCCTGTCTCCTGTCCCGCCCCCGACCGCAGGGATTTAAGGTCTGCGAGGAGCTGGCTCGTTGCTGTTGAGGCCACCCAGGTGGTGGCGCGGCTGCTGTCCCCCAGGGCCTTCCCCCCACGCCACCGCGCCGTCCATGGATTTTGTTGCTGGAGCCGTTGGAGGTAACGGACAGGGATGGGGGTATCAGGTGGGGGCCGCGGGGGCCCGAGAGCAGCCTTCCCACCGCAGTGGGGCTTGAGGGGCCCCCGGAAGGGGTCAGGACCTGGCGTGGGCCGCAGGTGGGTTCCGGGAGGAGGCGCGGGGACATGAGCCTGCTCTGGCCTGGCTCTCTCAGCCTGGGAGGCGGCAGACAGGCAGTCTGGGGGTGGGGGGACACT
>NW_027532747.1:2519938-2522776 GCF_008692635.1 Crocuta crocuta | reverse complement strand
GATCCAGGGCCTGGGGGTCGGGGAGGGGGAGGGGGAGAGGCCCTGCAGAGCCCCGGCCCCACCCCCACCCCCTAGCCGGATGGGGGCTGTCTGGCCTTGCTGGGGCCTAAACTATTTTCCCTTCTGGGGAAAGGGCTGGTTGCGAAAGACTAACCCAGAGAGATAACCGACTTGTTAGGAGACAGGCTGGGAAGGGGCTTCCCCCACCCCGGGCCGCTGACCCTACAGGCTGGGAGGCTATTTTGGGTGAGGCACCCTTGGCCTTGCTGGTCTTGTGCAACAGCCGTGGGTGCTGGTCGATACTGCTGGGAACAGGGTGGCAGAGCTGATCCAGGAAAGACTGGAGCCCTGGCCTCGCCGGTGACCTTTCTGAGGTCCTACTATGTGCCGGGCCTGAGGCCTGCAGCTTCCCTGGATGTTAGCACCCTCAGGAGGAGGCTCAGAGAAGGGGCTTGACTTGCCCAAGATCACAGAGCCAGGAAGGGCTCCTGAGTCCTGCGATTTTCCTCCAGGCCAGGTCAGACGAGGGCCTCGTGGAGGACAGACATGACGTGTGTAGACACACGTGGCAGGGGCTCTGGTCAGCGTGTTTTCCAGACACAGGGGTCAGGGAGGGCTCCAGGCGGGAGGGCGTGCTGCGGCAGGGCTCTGATGGGTGAGGAGGAGTTTGGTGAGGTCTACCTATGTGAGGATCAAGGAGGGTAATTCTAACCAAGTCATTCAGTCAGTCCTTTGCTTCACTTGCTTTGTTCATTCACTCATTCACTCATTCATTCATTCATTCATTCACGTTGTCCTTTCATTCACCCACATTTATTGAGTCCTGGGATGCCTTATTGTCCTCAGGTGCTCTCACCACCCCTGGCCTCCAGGGTATGAACCCCAGGGGTCTGAGGCTCTCTGGCTTCCCCAAGGTGGTTCTGGGGGTGTAGACACTGAAGCTCTGCTCTCAGGAAAGGAGAAAAGGTCGGGACGGTGACACCCGGCCCTGTGCAGGAGAGCGCCCTGGCCCAGGAAGCCTCGCATCCCACCCTGTTCCATGCAAACTTGTGGTTCCAGGCGGTCCTTCACAGAGCCCCGGGCGACCTGGGCTTTACCACTGGCCTTTGCTGGGTCGGTGACTCTCCCCCCCACACACACCCCCTGCAGCTCAAGGCAGAAGATCCCTTCACAGGCCCGAGGGCAAGGGCTGCCTGGTTGGGAGATGGGGCCCAGCCAGGGTCGGAGCCGAGGCTCTTCCAAACCGGGGACGCCGGAGGTGAGGCTGTGGAGCGTCCTGGCTTTCAGAGCGAGGCACCCCTGGGCCAAGACACGGAAGGAGAAGTTGCTGGCAGCTTGGCAGGAGTGACTTTACCTTTCTGAGCCTCAGCTTCCTGCTCTGCGTCAATGCTCGCAGGGTTGATAAGACATGGTGTGGACGGAAGCGTGGGGCTGCTCTCAGCGGGGGTCCTGCAGGGTCCTCCCCCGCCCCCTCCCCCACTCCTGCCCCTCACCTGCTTCATCTGGTTTCCTTCCAGGAGTCTGTGGTGTTGCTGTGGGCTACCCCCTGGACACGGTGAAGGTATGGCAGCAGCCAGGTCCCCCGCGCCCACCCAAAGGCCCCTGGCTGGGATCAGGCTACCCTCCAGGTATCCTACGTCCATCTGTGGCCAGAAGACTTTGGTGGCAAGCTCATCAGACCAGCCCTCCCCATGTACCTCCGGACTATACGTCAGCCCTTCTTCTCACCTGAGCCTGCTTTCCTGTCTTACCTGGGGGCTCACGGGCCCCACTCTGCCCGCATTCAGCAGGGCGCTGACATCGAGGGCTTGGCTCTTCCCCTCCCCCAGGCCTACTGACCTTGCCCTAGGCCCGGAGACACCCCTTCCTGAAGCCTGCTTCTCTCACAGGTCAAGATCCAGACAGAGCCCAAGTACAGAGGCATCTGGCACTGCGTCTGGGACACGTTTCGCCGGGAGCGGGTAGGCCTGGGGACAGGGTGACAGGCGGGGGGATGTCAGGGCCTCAGACCCAAAGCAGCCAGGGATGCCGAACCCCGCTCTGATCTGTGTCACCTTCCAATTGGAAATGATCGTACCAACCCGCGGGGTTTCTCTGAGGAAGAGAGCCAGGCATCGGGCCCACAGAGGTGCTCAGAGGAGGGCCTGCCTTTAGGAGAGGGTCTACACGGGGCATCTGGGGCCTTTGAGGGCCAGGGAGGGACCCCCGAGCGTTGGCATTCCTGTCCCCCCCTGGCTGGGCACCCCTTGAAAGCAGTGCTGGGTGGAGCTATTAGGTGTCCCCCCAGCCAGCTCTGAGCCTGGTCCAGAGGAGAGACTCACATGAACTTGGGCTTGATGCTGGCCGGGGATGAACAAATGAACCACGGCAACAATGAAACACACCATCCCACATCGTTGCCAATCACCGTCATCATCAAATAGCTGCCCTAGGTCCAGCCACGCCCTCTGTCTCTTCAATCCTTCACATAAGCTTGAAAGTGGGGTATCACGGTCCACAGTTTACAGCTGGGGAAACTGAGGCCCTGGGTAGAGACTGGCGCGGGGGCAAGACCCAGTCCCACTGGCCCAGGGCCCCTCTGACAGCCTTCTTCCTGGCTGGACCCCTGCCTGACTTGGGCCCCCGGGTCCTGTCCGCCCTCCAGGTGTGGGGCTTCTACCGAGGCCTCTCGCTGCCCGTGTGCACCGTGTCCCTGGTCTCGTCCGTGTCTTTCGGCACCTACCGCCACTGCCTGGCGCACATCTGCCGAGCTCGGTATGGCAGCAGCGACGCCAAGCCCTCCAAGGCCGATATCACACTCTCAGGATTTGCCTCTGGCCTGGTCCGCGTGAGTGTGGG
>NW_027532747.1:2516729-2517415 GCF_008692635.1 Crocuta crocuta | reverse complement strand
GAGGGGCCACCAAGCCTGGGAGGTGGGGAAACTGAGGCTTGGTGAGGGCAGAGGCTGCATGAAGGCTGGGGGCTGCGGGGAAGGGCTCAGGAGATTCTCGTGGCAAAGCTGGGGAGTGCCTCTGAGCTTCTGTCTCTTCACCAGTAGAGGCCTGGTGAAGGTCAAGTAAGGTTAGGAGTGGAAATCCCCCAGCATGGAGTCTGACAGGTATGAGCACCCACAGAACGGCAGCCGGGATTGTTAGGGATACTGTAATTAGGAATATCACGTTACTTACCAATGTTACTAAATACTTAAGTTTACCTGTCCTATTATTCTTACATTAAATTCTTACATTAATTACATAATACATTAAGGTCATTAACATTAATTCCGTGGTGAATACCTGCATGAACCCAACTCACACACATTTACCCAACACCTACTGTGTGCTGAGCCTGCTCTGTGCTGGCAGAGCTGTGCTGCTGAAGCAAAAGAATTGGCTCTGAGCCCTGACCATGACCATGACTGTGGGGCCAGCGGAGGCTTCCTTTTTTATATGTCATTTATCATTTATTATTATTGTAAATTATTATTTTTGCTATTATTTCATTAAATAATACTACAATATTTTATTTTTTTATTTTATTTTATTTTTTTAAAATTTTTTTTAAATGTTTTATTTATTTTTTTAGGAGAGAGAGAGA
>NW_027532747.1:2512622-2515472 GCF_008692635.1 Crocuta crocuta | reverse complement strand
GGACGCTTAACCGACTAAGCCACCCAGGCGCCCCTACAATATTTTATTTTTATAAATTAATTATTTTTATTAAATTTATTAAAAAATTTTTAATGTTTTATTTATTTCTGAGAAAGAGAGAGAGAGACAGCATGAACAGGGGAGGGTTAAAGAGAGAGGGAGACTAAGAATCTGAAACAGGCTCCAGGCTCTGAACTGTCAGCACAGAGCCCGATGCGGTGCTCGAACCCACGAACTGTGAGATCATGACCTGAGCTGAAGTCGGATGCTTAACCGACTGAGCCACCCAGGAACCCCTGTAAATTATTATTTTTAATGTTTACTTATTTTTGAGGGAGACAGAAACAGTGCGAGAGGGGAGGAGCACAGAGTGAGAGACACAGAATCCAAAGCGGACTCCGGGCTCTGAGCTGTCAGTACAGAGACCGACACGGGGCTCGAACTCAAGGACTGCAAGCTCATGACCTGAGCTAATGTCTGACGCTTAACCAACTGAGCCACCCAGGAGCCCCCTTTTAAAAAAATGTTATTTATTTTATGTTAAATCTTTTTTACTTTTGAGAGAGAGAGGCAGACAGTGCAGCAGGGGAGGGGTGGAGAGAGAGGGAGCCAGCCAGAGGCTTCTTGAGGCCAGGCCCTCCACCCCCGATGCTGCTCTGGGCGGAAGGCTCCCGGAGTCAGGTCCAGGGGCAGAGCGGCTGGCACCCCCTTACCTCTGCCACTTCTGCTTCCAGGTGTTCCTGACCTCGCCCACTGAGGTGGCCAAGGTCCGGCTGCAGACGCAGCCGCAGGTGCAGCTGCAGCCGCAGGCGCAGATGCAGCAGCGGCGCCCCTCGGCCTCAGGGCCCTCGGCCGCGCCCCCCACGTGTGCTGCGCCCCCTGCGGGTCCGGGGCCTGGGCCCAAGTACCGAGGGCCTCTGCACTGTCTGGCCACGGTGGCCCGTGAGGAGGGGCTGCGGGGCCTCTACAAGGGCAGCTCGGCCCTGCTCCTCCGGGACGGCCACTCCTTCGCCACCTACTTCCTGTCCTACACCCTCCTCTGCGAGCGGCTCACCCCCACGGGCCGCAGCCAGCCAGGTGAGCGGGGGCCCGGGGCCCGGGAGGCCGGGGCAGGCCCGGCACGGTGGGAACTGAGGCCGGGAGAGGAGGCATGGGAGCGCAGCGCCCTCGACGCCAGGAGTGGGGACAGACCTGCCGTGTGGCTTTGCGTGGGTCACAGGGGCGGAGCGAGCCCCGGGCTCCGGTGCGGCCGGGCCCCTGTGCCGGGCACCCCGCTGGCCGTCCTCGGTGGCCCCGCCGGGTTGGCGGTTGAGGCACCGATGGGTCTCTCCCTGCAGACGTGCTGGGCGTGCTGGTGGCCGGGGGCTGTGCCGGGGTCCTGGCCTGGGCCGTGGCCACCCCCATGGACGTGATCAAGTCGCGCCTGCAGGCGGACGGGCAGGGCCGGCGGCGCTACCGGGGCCTCCTGCACTGCGTGGTGAGCAGCGTTCGGGAGGAGGGGCCGCGCGTCCTCTTCAAGGGGCTGACGCTCAACTGCTGCCGCGCCTTCCCCGTCAACATGGCCGTCTTTGTCACCTACGAAGCCGTGCTGGGGCTCACGCGGGGCCTGTCCACATAGCTAGTCCCCACGCCCAGGGCCAGCCTGCCCGCGGCTTGCGGACATCGTCGTGGCTGCAGGAGGCGACGGGACTGTGGGGCTCTGGGCCCCGCTGCGCCGCCACCTGGGGATAGCGGAGCCGTGCGGTGGCCAGAGCGAGCCGTGCCTGGGGCTTTGCTCCCCGGCTGCCGACCGTGAGGAGGCTCAGGGGCCCACGTGCCATCAGCCTGGGGCTGGCTTGAGGGTCTCGTGAGCCAGCGAGGAGCGGGCCTCTTGGATGAGGACACCTGTCACACGGAGCTGTTCCAACACTCGGTCAGTTGGTCGTTCAGCGTCCCCGGGGCCTCTGCCTGCTGCCTGGGTCTTCAGGGCACCCCTGCACTCCCCCAGTGCCCGCCGCCACTCTCCCTGTGAGGCCCCTGCCCGCTCTCTTCTGCTGTTCGGTGAGCTCCTGTGCACCCGTCCCCCCTGCACCAAGCTGCCCAGAGAGGGCGCTGTCCCGACAGCCATGACCAGCTTGGTGCCAGACCTGCTCAACATGCCCCTCCTCTGCAGGGGGAGCCCTGAGACTCCGCGGGGAGCTGTTGACAATAAAATGTTTTTGTTTGAATGTGCTCAGTGGTGTTGCTGCGTGGTCTGTGGGGCGGGTGGCCAGCTCATCCTGGAGACTAAGCCCTCCACACCATTCCCACTATGCAGATGGGCACACTGAGGCCCAGAACTGTGGCTGGCTCTGCTCCCTGGGCCTTTGGGGCACCGAGCCCTGCCCTGGGGGGGTCCCTGCAGCCTTCAGCATGATGCCAGCTCTCCCCACCACCCCTAACCCAAACCTACCCCTGTCTGAGTGAAACCGGCCCCTCCGTTGCCCGGACACCTGGCTGTGGGCCACCTTTCCGCAGGGCCCTGGAGGAGGGAGGGGTGGGTGTGGCCTGGGTGCTGGGTCCCTCACCCAGGTCATCACACAGCCTGACGGCAGGGGAGGGAACGGCTCTGAGAGAGATGTGGGGGGACTTGCACCTGCACCTCTGAACCCCCCTTGGGGGTACCACATGGCTTGAGTTGTGAGCAGCCGTCAGGGGCCAGGATGGCAGGTGGAGGCCTCTGGGAAAGCCAGCCAACACCTGCCTCGATGCCCCTCACAGACACTGGCCTTGACCTTGTGTCTGCACCGGAAGACCTCTTGTGTTCTGTTTCCCAGACCCACGGGTGGGCCCTGGCTCCTCCGCCCCTCCCCTTGCCCCCCTCCCCCTCTC
>NW_027532747.1:2502913-2512552 GCF_008692635.1 Crocuta crocuta | reverse complement strand
ACATTGACCCAAGTAGCTGCTTACAGTGTGTTCTCTGCCAGGAACACCCTTCCCCCTCCTCTGCCCGGCTGACTTGGTACCGCCAGCATCACCTCCTTCAGGAAGCTCTCCCTGCCTGACCACTGGGCTGCTTTTCGGGCCCCCACAGGCCCCCACTCCACCTGGACTGAGCTGCCTGCCTGATGACTCCATCCAGCACAGGCCCGAGCACAGAGTCGGGGCTTGGGGGGCGGGGCGTGGGATGAGCGAATGAAGTCCCGCAGCAGGTCCTCCCGCCCGAGGCCGAGGTGCCGGCGCTCTCGCGCACCCGGGAAATGGCGCCAGACAGAAGGTTCTGATGACTGTCGAACCCTGACCACGTCCACCTGTCGGTGTCCATTTACCCGCTGTGGCCTTGGAAGGACGGCTGTTGGCACTACTCCCGGCTGTGCCGGGTGCAGCTGGGGACCCTTGGGACCCCTGGTCCCTGGCAGCCGGCCCCGCCCATGGTGGGGAAGTGGTTTGCAGGAGGGCCTGGTCCTGGTCCTTCCGAGGCTGCACCGGCCCCTCTTTCAGAAACGGGGAAGAGAAGGCAGGCCCAGCTGGGTCTTCCCCGAAACCGTGGCCTCCTCAACAAAGGCCAGGCTGCGCTGAAGTTTCAAGTGGGAGGAGCAGGCTGGTCCCCCAGGACCCCCACCGCGGGGTGCGGACGGGAGAACCCAGGGCTCTGGGAGGGGCCTCGGGCAGAACTCCCCGGGAGAGCCGCACTGGCTGCTCGTTCTCACTGACGTGCTCCCTTGACTGTGCTTTAGCAAACTGTGGGGGGCGGGGAAGGGCTGTGGGCCTTAACAGCAGCGACCCTTGGGGGAGTCACCTGACCTCTGACCCACGGTACTGCTCTCAGGAACGGAACATGCGGTATGGCTGCTCTCATCTTCCAGGAGAGGGGGGTGGGGGTCCCCAGGGTCAGGAGGCCTGCCCTGAGCCCCACAGCCTGGGTGGGGATGAGCTGCCTGTGAGGGGCCACAGCTCCTCCTGTCCCGGCCCCGATGGTGACAGGCACTCCTCCCCCAGTGCTCTGCCGCCCTGGGGGCTTCACGTGTGGCCCCTCGGTTGTCCCTCGCGGCACACCTGTGACGTGGGCACAAGGGAGCCACAAGAGGTTGTACCACATCCTGGCACTAGGGCGGGGCCCTGGGTGCCCTTGTTTGTGACACGGTCCCTCGGTGTGCGTGGAGACAGCAAATAAGAGGCAGGACAGATCTGCTCTGTCACAACTCAGTGTGGCCTTGGACAAGTCCCAGATGAGGACGGCGGGCAGAGGCAGTCCAGGGCTGCATTCCGGCAGCGCCCCGGGCGAGCAGGCGGCCCAGCTCCCGTACCACTGGCACCACCGCTGCCCACCCTGTGGCCCGTCCCTTGTGGAGAACAGCCACCCGCGGGGACACGTCCACCGCGTGACGGCCGGCACCAGGGTGGCCGCCAAGGGCTAAAAAGGCAGGCAGGCTACCTCCCAGCTGATCCCTGGGAGCCTGCGTCCCTGCGCCGTGGGGACTTCCTGCCTGTCTCCAGCCCACATCGCCCCCTGGTGGGACTGCGGGACGCGAGGGCCACCCTCGGAGGGGCCTCTGCTCTGGCCCTGGGCCTGAGACAGGCCTGTGGCTCCTCCAAGCCCGGACCCAGCACAGACACAGAGGCAGGACCGAAGCAAGTTTATTCACGCCAATGACTGACATGAGGGAGTGGGCCCTGCGTATCCAGAAGGGACAGACCCCTCGACCACGCGCTTTCCCTGAGACAGGTCTTCCGCTTTTCCAAAACTACACAGGGCGCACGGTTCAACAGGCCTCCCGCGGGCGTGCCGCCAGGGCCGTGAGGGCGGCTGCACGCGGTCTAGCTACGTCCACCTGCCCCAGGGCACTGCTCTGTGCAGAGCGACTTCCACGCCAGTCACGTGTCAAAACAAAAGGATCTGCAAAGACAACAGAGCCCTCAGCACCTGGCCCGGCCGGTGCGAAGCGGCCGCTGGCTTTCGGGGTGGAGTGTCAAGGGTTCCGCGGTGGAAACGAGGTGTTAGTACTCGGGGAGGAGCGTGATTCTGGAGTGCGGCGCATGCACGGTCTGGAGTGTGCTACGTGAGCTGTAGTCTGGCCCACAGACGACGTTGGGAACCGGCTGGCCAGGGCCCAGCAGCCTTCCGGCTGGGAGCTCTTGGCCACACGGACTGTCAAGCTTGTAGCTGGCAGTTCTTTTAAATCTTTGGGGGCCCAGGGTGAAATACACCTGTGCCCGTTCAACTTCCCACATAGACTTTCCAAAGCATGTTTGAGTCTAGGATCACGACGTTCTTACATGACGTAAGCACGCTCATGTTCTTTCACAGAAGGGGTGAAGAGTGTGCTGAAGCCGCAGGGTCCCGTGGACCCAGGCTGGCCAGCGGTCACTGGGCCAAAGGTCCCACGTCTGGGGGCTGCTCTGTGGGAGAGACTCCAGCCGGATTGTCTGACCACGACATGTTAGCTGGCACCCAGTCCCAAAGGTTTTGAAGCGAGAGACAGAAAGGAGGGCATCACAGGAAGAAACAGTACAGATACACGCACGGGGCTTACAGATTCCAGGCCAGGAATTACCGTGTGGCAGAGCCTACGGGTAGTGGTGATTCGATTGGGCTGGGATTACTGGTAAATTACATCTCTTTATAAGCGTGTATAAAATGAATGTTACTGAAAGTCGTAGGACAGCTTCCGCGGAGTCATGAACTCCTTCACGATCTCGTCGGTGACCTCCTTGCGCCTGGCCTGGTGCTCGGCGATCAGGGGCTGCAGGACCTCTATGAGGGTCTTCTTGAGCTCGCCGGTGAGCATGGCCCCGCTCGTGTAATCCTGCGGGGCGGGAGACCGCGGTGAGGCGCGGCAGCACGTGCCCGGCACGCCCACGCGGGGCCTGTGCACGGGGGCGCTCGGCGGCACGAGAGCCTGCGTCCTCGGCTGCGCTTCACGACCTGCCTGACGAGCGGCCACGGCGTGCCACTCGCCCCACCCGCCTCCTTTCCGGGTGGCAGAGCTCCAGGCCGGACAATCGACCGGGCTCCCGTCGCCTTACCGCCTTCTCTATGTCGGTGCTGACCCTCCTTTCACTTGACTGCGAAAACAGGACGTTCTCCCCGAGCGGACTGGACACTCAGCACAAAGCAGCAGCGCAAGGTGCGGAAAGGTCACCTGCAGGGCCAGCACCCAGCAGCCGAGAGCCACAGCCTACATCCTGCGTGTCTCCTCCTTGGTTTTTAACGTTAAGAATAGTTCACCTCACTGCACTGCCAGCCTGGTGACTGCGATCCCGGTCAGGGGCACGCTGTCCCGTGTCACGGGAAACTCACGCCTGCGTGGTCACCCGTCTCCCCTCCCCGTGTCCCCTGTGCCGTACGGTCTTGCTATTATCAGCTTTAAACACCTTTGTATGGAAAGAGCTCTTTCTTATTCGGGACCAGTTCCTTGGAAAAGATTCCAGGGACTGGAAAACCTAAGGCAAAGGCTACACTTGTTCCCCGGGCTCTTTCTTCGTGCTCCTCATCCAACCAGAGAGGTCACGCTGGGAACACACGACCCACCGAACAGGCCTCAAAGCCTCTGCAAACACCACAGCGACACTAACCCGCTAACTCAGTGGGGGAATGGTTTTAACTGTGATGCTGCCTTGTGTGAATCTGTCTGTCCGTCCGTAGAGTCCAGTAAGAGCTGACCACACCGCACTTAGTGCTTTCTCTTCTGCGCACTACCCGTTACGAGGCTTTCTGCATGTGGCTGAAGTAGATGGACCTCCTGGCCTTTCATCTCGTCTCGGCTGAGCGCCTGTCCCCAAGGCCCGGGCCCTAAGGGTCTCTGAGCCCCATAAGCTTGGCCGCCAGCCCCCCATGTCCCGTGACAGAGCCAGGGGCCGCTGCACCCCACGGCCTGCGCTCCCACCTTCCTGATCTGCTCGAGCTTGTCGTCGTCCTCGAGGAAGAAGGTCAGGTACATGAAGGAGACGTCCACGTCACAGTTGCCCCCAAACTCCCTGTGCTCCTCGATGGTGTCTCTCCCTCCAGAGAACGCATGCTTGTTGACCTGCACCAGCAAGAGCAGAGATGCTAGTTGGTTCCGGCCGCCCCGCGCGTGCAAACTGGCTTCGAGCTGAGGGTGGTGGTCGGGCCACTGACTGCTTTCTGCCCCGTCAGGGCCCAGGCGGAGGGAGGCTGGGGTTCACCGTCGGGCGGAGCCCCACGGACTGTCTCCCCCATCTGTCAAGCCCAGGTACGTGCCAGTGGGGCCAGCTGGAGAGGAGTAGTGGGTGGGGATCAGGTCTGGTCCCCCCGACCCCAAGGAACACAGAACAGGGCTGGGGAGGCCAAAGCACCGCCTGCACTGGTAGGGGAGGGCTGGGGGGTGTCCTACAGCTCTCAGGTGATGGGTGGACACCAGCCACCTTCAGCGTGAAAGAGACCACCACGGAAGGGGGGCTGCTGCCTTCACCACCATGGAAGACACAGTGGGAGCCACAAGAATGGGGCTTATAAGAGAGAGCAGAGCCCACAAGCAGCACAGAAGCAGACGGCACATGCAGGCAGCCCTGGCTAAAAATACGCAGTTTCAGGAACTAAAGAAAGACTCAGACGCTAACAAAACAGTTTTTAAGCATCACTGACGATAATCTGGGAGAAGTCAGGGCCAAGAGGCGAGAGAAGAAAAGCCAAAAAGGACAAAGTTTCCTCAATCTTTTCATGAGCATTTGAGAAACCCACTATGTACAAATGTCACCCTATTTTTTTCTTTAAATGTTTATTTTTGAGAGAGAGAGACTAAGCGCGAGCAGGGGAGGGGCAGAGAGAGAGGGAGAAACAGAATTTGAAGCAGGCTCCAGTCTCTGAGCTGTCAGCACAGAGCCCGACGTGGGGCTCGAACTCATGAAGCAGAAGATCAGGACCTGAGCCGAAGCTGCTTAACCAAGCCACCCAGGTGGCCCATCACCCTATTTTTCTTTAATGGGGACGAGGGGGGCAGAGCTGACAGTTTCTAGGTGGAGATGTTTATTCCTTCTCCCCAGGACTGCAGGGCAGATTACTGCCTGGACGCTCCGGGGCCCTGCACAGGCAGCAGGCGGACCCCAGGGGCAGAGGCAGTTCTGGCACAAGGGAGCCAGGGACAGCCACCCCGCCGGGGGTCACCGCCAAGCAGCTGCTCCGGGAGAGCGGGCCCTGCCCTGTGCCCTGTGCAAGGGGCACTTGGGGAGAGGTGGGTCCTGGCAGCTGGGCTGCGGCAGGAAAAATAAAGACAAGTGCGGTTCATCTTTCCTCTTTTCCACAAAAAAGACCAAGTTATAAAATAAAACCAACGCAGGCAAACTGCAAGAGCTGTGGACGGCACAAATCAGCAGGAGGGGAGAGCACGCAGCAGCAGGTTCCCCTGAGGCCTGGCGCCCTGGGGCAGGCGCTGGGGGTCTGACGGGGTCAGGGGGCGGCCCTGCCTGCACAGACATTGTCCTGTGCTCAGGCTCCTGGCCACTCCAGTGCCAGGAAGAAAGTCTTGGGGACAGAATTTCCCAGGCTCCACGTGGGGGGAGGGGGTGGGGGGGTGATAGAGGTGACAGTTCCCAGTCCTTGTCTGAGATGAAGATGAGGAAAGGCGTGTTTGCTGCATGTTTTAGCAGATCCATGGGGAAGGCCTGCCTCCTACGTGCTGCTCCTCCCCCCCTCCCCTACCTCGGGCAGGGCCTCGGCCAACGATGGTGTGCAGACGTGCAGCAGACGTGCCATCATCACCACATCATTTAACCCGACAACCCAGTGACCCCACTATCGCTTCCTCCGCTTTACGGATGAAAATGAGGTGCCATGTCAAGGACCTGCAGTACATGGCAGTGAATGGCAGAGCCGGGCCGACCCTTCCCGGGACACTTCTCAGGCCGCTGAGAGTTTGCCCGGGGTGGGCCTGGCCCGTCCTCAGCGCCACTGGGGCCGTGCTGTGGGAAGCCAGCAGGAAAACGGGTTTGCGTTAGGGTGCAGGGCGGCCTTGGTTGTGGGGACCAGAATGCAGCTGTCAGAATCCAAAATGACAGAAGCAGGTGAGGCGTCCCCAAACCATGCGATTTCTGCTATAAAAGGAGCCTGTCTTGTGAGGATGTCTGAGTTGAAGGACAGGGGAACTTGACTCAACCATCGAGCTCCAAGAGCCGGTGAACTCTGGCTGCTGCGGGAGGAGAGCTGGGCTGCAGGAGCCCCGGGCCCCTGAATGTCGCCCCGGAGCCAGAGGCCAGTCTGGGAGTTTGCACTAAAGGGGTCTGTGGCCAGAAATCACAAGTGGGGGCCAGGCTGGCCAACTGCGCTATAGACCCTCACCCCGGAGGGGGGCTTCCACGCCCCAAGGCCACCTGCAGGGGGGAGGGGCGGGCTCGGTGCGCTGTGGTGGGGAAATAAGAGCTGTCCCACTATTCAGGTTTTGAATTAAATCCTTAAATTTGGGCAGCACGCCACAGTCACAAACACTTCCTACGTGTGATCTCACGTAAGCCTGGCCTCAAAGCTATGGAATGGGTACCGTTGCTCCCACTTCACAAATGGCTCCCCTGGACAGCGAGGTCACTCGCCAAGTGGCAGGGCCCAGAGAGCCTGGGGCTCCTGGCTCTAGGCTACAGCAGGGCCCATGCAAGCTGTGTGGACAGAAGAAGCTGCCTGGCCCCCCGAGTCTTGATTTCCTTGCCCACAAAATGGTCATGGCCTCCCTGGGTGGTTGCGAGGACTGCGAGCACACGTGGAGGGTAACGCCACAGCCAAACCGCTGTGTCCCCAGCTCGGCTGCTGCTGTTACCCTCAGGAGGGCTGGAGCACANGGATTCGGGAGAGGAAGGTGGGCCTGGGGACTGAGAGTGAGGGCTGGCCTGCCCTGTCCCGCCCCTCAGGCTGCTCCCTGCCCATCAGCCCTTGGGGTCCTGTGGTCCCCAAGTTAATGAAAACACCCAGACCCATAAATGAGTTCTTCAGAACAACTCAGAACCAAACAAAATGACTTCTTTTCTGGAGACCAGAGGAGCCGCCCTCCCTCCTCTGCACTCCCTGCGCTGGAAATTTCAGCCAGTAGTGAAAGCAAACAAAAAGTCCGGAGTACGCCAGCTTCCAACAGAGGGGGCAGAAGTGACGGCACCCATTTCCTGGAAGACGGTTTTGACACTAAGGGTTTCCCCGTTGTCAGGTCGAGCCTGCCAGGGACCAGAGCAGGGTCAGGGCGAGCAGTGACTCAGAGGGTTGAGTTATGTGCCTCATAGTTTTGGTCACTCCCTCTGTAATCTTCCAAGCTTCAACCACCACTGGATCCCAAATGAAAGGCCCCCAGCTCTGGGACAGTGAGGGGGTCGCACCTATACCGGCAGCTCAGTACCGGGCAACAGAGCAGCGCCCTGGAAAATACAGAAACTCCTAACTCGAGTTTCTTTGGTGACTCCACAAATATTTGCTGAGCGCCCACTGTGCATCTGGCTGTGCTGTGCTGTCCTGTCAAAGGGCAGCCACCCGCTGCGGGTCTCCGTGAGGACGTGTGGCCCCGCACCCCACCCTGGTCATGGGTGCCCACAGCCCAGGCGGCTCTCCACTGCTCTCCGAGGTGAAGCCTGGCCAAGCTGGTCACCCTCTCTGGCCCTCATCCCTCTCATTCCTCTAAAAGGAAGTCACCGCTACCTCCTACTGAGAAATAAACACAGACAGCATAAGGCACCTGGTCCGCTCCTGGAATGGGGCTGTGGACACAAGTCACTAACACATTTCCTGTTTGTTTACTTTAGAGAAAACTGCCCGAGCACGGTGCTGGTGGGAAAGCGAAGAGGGAAAGAAGAAATCCCCAGTTTTGCCTAAACAAAACGACACAAACAAAACAAACCCAGCTGATGCCTGGGCCCCGGGGCCGGGGCCAGGGTCAGCGTCAGGGTCAGGGTCAGGCCGCGGGCTTGCTGACAGCGGTCGTGGACACTGGCACCTGGGGCCCGTGGTGGAGGATGCCGGGAGGACAGTCCCGCCACCGTGCGTGTGCCCGTGTCCCTCAGGCGTGGTCTACTCTGTGTGCACAGGCTGGCCCCGCGCCCTGGGCGGCGCTCACCTTGGTCTTGATCTGCTTGGCGGTGTCCGTGAGGAAGATGGAGGAGTTGGGGTCGCTGGCACTCATCTTGGTCTGGGCCCCTTGTAGGGCAGGGAAGAAGGTCGAGTGCAGCAGGGCTGGTTTGGGGTAGCCGATCCTGGGGGCGACGTCTCTTGTCATTCTGAAGTAAGGATCCTATGGTGCGAGAGGGGCCTCTGAGGACAGCAGGCAGAGGGGGGCTGGCCGTCAGCCCAAGAACAACACCCCCCTGGGGCTCCAGGGATGCTCCCGAGCTCCCAGTTAGCTAACAGAGCCGCTCCCCACCCAACACCTCTGAAAACTCCTTCCCCATCTAAGGGTGCGGTGCCGCAGACCGAGGGCGCCCCGCCCCGCCTGCCGACCTGGTCGATGGCACACGGGATGAGGCACTGAATGTCTGTCTTGTCTCGGAAGATCTGAGGGAACGAGTTGCTGAAGGAAGGAGCCGCCTGGATGGCAGGAAAGCTGATCTTCCCTGAAAGTGCAACAAAATAGTTTTACACAGGAGGCCAACTCCTGCTCTGGTTCATTCACCCAGAGAGACGGATGGACGGTAGCGGGCTTTGTCCCCGTGGGAGAAGCGGCAGTCATGTCAGAGGGCCTGAGAGCACGGAACAGGGTGGGGGAGAAACAGACTTCTAGTCCTCACTTGCATGTCTCTCCATCCGTTTCCTCCAATCCCCTCTGCGACTGCGCTCTATCTGGCCTCCTCAGCGGGTTTCCTACTTGGTGGCGTTTGCCCACGTTGTTGTTAAATATGTTGCGCCCGCAGCCGTGTCCTATAGTGTTAGCCACCCTCAACCCGTGGGCACACGGGGTCCTCAGCCCCAGTTGTTACCGATTTCTGATCCTTGGAGCCTAAAACTGTTTTCTGTCTTTCGGAAGTTGCTGTTAACACCGCCACTGCTACCTGCTTAGACCCAAAGAGTGCTCAAGGGCACCGACCTCTATGGGGCTGACAGGTGGGTGCAGGGCGAGTTCTGGGTGCTGCTTCTCTTCCCCCCTGAAAGTCTGGCCTCTGTGATGCTCTTTCCTGGCAGAGACACCCCATTTCTGCGGTCCCGTCGTTCTTGGGGGGCCAGGTAGATGGCTGCCCCTACCAGCTGGGCCTTCCCCGGGCTCACCTCTGCTCACAGCTCTACGAGAAGGTGCCATGTGTGTGGCCCCTGTTCTATAGACGTGGACGCTCAGGCTCAGACTGTTTAACAGCCAAAGCTAATACACGGCAAGCAGCTGGCTGGGCCAGGATTCAAACCCGGGCGTCTGGAAGCAAAGTGCGTGCACTTATTTGTACATCTACTGGTTTCGCTTCTCGCCCAGTGCAGCCCTCCTGGGACGCTGGGATCCCGAGCATGAAAACCCTTTCCAAAGCACAGGATTTATGCCCCAGTCGTCAGGATGGAGTCTAACTGAAACATCAAAGAAGAGGCTCATGTGAGAAGCCTCCCAGTGAGGGCTCTCCACGGCGTTCGCGTTTCTCTCCACACTTGTCCCCCAGGGTCCCTCACCAACAGGCCCTGTCCCC
>NW_027532747.1:2480673-2502014 GCF_008692635.1 Crocuta crocuta | reverse complement strand
ATCCTGGCATGCTGTCCAGGCCTGGAGCCGCGCCCTGAAAACAAAGCAGGTCAGGAGACCCAGCACAAGCCTCAGGGGTCCAGTCTTCAGGAGCTAAGGACCTAGGAGAGGAGGCTGATGCAGCTGAAAGGCACAGACGTGTGTGTGCAGGGGCCCGAGCCACAGGAGAGAGCGAGGGTGGGCAGGGTGGGCTCCACAGGGCCTCTGGCCAAATCCATCCTCTTAGGGGAACTCGAGGCTCCTGGCATCAGAGCAGGTCGTCCTGCAGCTCCTGGGCCTCCTCCGGAGGTGACCCACACTGGCTGGGACCCCACGAGTGGGCAGAGGAAGTCTGGTCATCCCTACCCTTTTCTTTCTTCTAAACCTCTAGGGGAGGACAGTCTCCCGAGGTCCGCCCCACGCAGCCCAGAAACGGGGTGAAGGCACCACACCAGCTCTTCAGGCTCCCGGAGGGACCTGCCCTGGGGCTCAGTACATGGAGGCCAGCGGCAACGCCACCACCTGAGAGTGCTCAGCTCCAGGCAGACGCCAGTGGTTCAGGGCAGCGCGCATGGCTGCGGGCGGCAGCCAGCTCCTTACCGATGCTGTCACTGTCAGTGAAGCCGAAAATGCCTTTCACCTGGTTGAAGGTGACGTGCTTCTGAATCTTCACCACGTTCTTGTAGAAGCCTGGACTCGTCCTGCACACACAATCAGAATCAAACCCCAGGTTTACGGGGTGTCCTGCCACCAAGGCCAAGGCAGCAGACGGTGAAACCTGAGGTCGCACGTGTGGGCGGAGGACACAGAGCGCGCAGGGAGGGGCCCAGAAGGCACCCGTGGGCAAAGGCACCTGTGGCGGGCAAAGTGGAGTGGCTGGGGGAGGGGAGCAGACCCCTCCACTGGACTGCCTGCCACTGGCACTGAGCCCGAGGGCCGACGCACAGGAGGCTCAGGGAACATGCCGACTCGCCTCAAGGAACCACACCAACTAGGAGCAGAGCTGGGTCTGCAACACCAGCTCTCAGATTCCCGGTGCGGCGTCTTTCCATCCCTCGTGGCTCCTGGCAGGAAGGCCTCTCTGGGCCCTCACGCAGGGCCAGAAATGTGCGTGGGGACAGGGTGTCCGGGGCTGGCCTCCATGCCACGGCCTGTGTCCCCACGGGGCCCTGGCTGCTTCGCTCCCACCCAGAGAGGCTGGAGGCTGGCTTTGCTGTAGTTTCAGCTCCTACAGACTGGGAAGGAGCCTTGTTCGATCAAAGATCTGGATTTTGAGTTAAGTCTCAAGAAAAAAAAGTAAAATGCTCAACTCTTTAAAAGAAACTCTCAAAGGGGGTAAGACATTTGAAAACAGGATTTAGCTTTTAAAACTTCTCTCCTGACTTTAGGTTCAATGAAAGAGATCTTTCTGAGAAGAGGTAGCACAGAGCCTTTGATTTACACGTTATCTGGGTTTTCATCTCTCCTGCGTGTCCATGAAGAAAGAGGAAGTTCCTGCCGAGCAAAGGCGGAGGACGTACAAGTGCACTTACCAGCGACAGGCTGGGAAAGTCGCCGCAGACCCCACGTTCTCTCGGAATGTGCGGAGAACAGGGGGGCTGTGCGGTGGCCTTTCACGTGCACTGCTCAAAAGTCCACCCCCCATCACGTGCCCGCCCAGTTATCTCTGTGGGTTTGCAAGAGGCGTTTGCTTCTGCCCCACCAGCGTCTCCGGGCAGTGAGGCGGGGACTTTGTTTGGCCCACGGCTGTGTTCTCAGGGCCCGGGGGCACCTGCCACAGATGGCACCCTGTGCCTACCGTACTGACCTGCTGGGACAGGCCACCCCTCACCGTGTGCGTACCAGACGCGGCTGAGTGGAGCCTGGGGTGCTGGGCGGCGCATGTGAACCTGGCTGTAGGAGGGACAGCTCCCAGGAAAAGGGAGCTGGACCATGTGTTTGGAGAGGGCGCGGGGAGAGGGGAGTAGAGCACACTCAGAGGCCGGCGGTGGGACTGTGGGCTGTGTCCTCTAGCTGGGGGGGGCACCGGCCAACCCACCAAGGGGCCTGTGAGCTAAAGGGAAGGCGGACACTTCATCCTGATGCTGACACAGAAGCGGGAGAGGGGCGGGGTGGCGAGGCCCAGAGAGCGCTGGCTGTGGGGACTGAGGCTGAGGGGCTGTGCGGGGGGCAAGAGGCAGCACCGGATGGTGTGGTGACCGGTAGCGCCTGCAAGGAGGACGTAGGGTGGGCTATGTGCTCACGCAGTTCCGTCAGGTTCTTTTAAGGAATGAGAGAAAAATAAAGCACCATGAAGACTCTAAGAGCCACAACACCTAATGTCTCATCTAACCCTATTTTGTGGACCAGACTTGGGATGACTCATGACGACCAAACAGACGTGCCAGGTCTCGAACCCCGGGTCCGTTTCCTTTCTTCAAAGACCATGTTTCCTCAAGGACACCACAATGCCTCTATGCCCACAGAGAAGTGATTTTAAAAAACTCAAAGTAAAATTAAAAAATTATTAATTCATTTACTAGTTGGTAGAAAGGCCAGACTTCGTATCAAGGCAACGTCGCTCCATGGGTGTAAAGCCACCACTCAGACGTCAGTCCTCATAGAAGGGGACGTTCTGGGGAAACGGTAGCGAGCAAGTTGATTTGCACTGAGTGCAAACGCAGCCCGTCCCGTGTTTTCACCACATCCCTCCTTGGCCTGGTAGAGAGCACGCGCATGACAGGGGCCACACTGCCTACGTTCCTTGGGGGTCGCCCGTGCCCTGGGTGGAGAGCTGCGCCTCAGGTCCTCAGGAAGGTACGTGCTGAGCGGAAGAGCATATTCTCGGGAAACCTGACAAAGCCTTATTTTTCTAACATGCTTCTTCGTAGTCGTTTGGGATGGGACAGACCTCAGAAGTTTCAGTTCAGGGGTTTTCTGAATGCCATACTGGGGCCTACTGAGTGGCCAACTTAAAGAACTGGCCTATGAGCGGATCGTGTACCAGCGAGTCCTTCTCTGCGAGGAGCCAAGTATGCCGAGATAGAGAGAGGCGCTGACCCTGCAAACTGATGGCCTTGCAGAGAAACTACAATTCTGTCTCCAGCTGGGGAGCGAACCCTGACCTGGGGAATGAAAGCAGTAAGCCATATCCTAATGTTTCATAAAGGGAGGGAAACCTTCATCAGACCTAAGGCCACTTCCGCTGCGTCCGACTCAGCCGTGGCTGAGGCCCTGATGGCCGCGTATCCTTGTGTGGCAGGCGGCTGGGCCCCCGCTCCTTACCCCATGTAGTCAAGATCCGAGAAGATGAAAGTCTTGTTGATGTCGAAGCCGCAGGCGATGATGTCCTTGGCGTTCTCCACGGCGTAGCCGTAGGCCTGGTCCAGGGTCAGGTCTTTCCACAGGTACTTCTCGTCATCCGTCATCTGGATGACCAAGGGCACGTTAAACACGTCCTGCAGCCACCTAGGAGACACCGGGGAAGAGGCTCACTTCCCTGTTCTGCAACCGAAGACACCGTTCCTGCTAACAGTGGATGTCAAAACTCTCTTGTCTACACAACCAACCGCATGGTGTCATGCCATGAAACGTGACCGCTACAACCGACACCTAGAGGGCCCTGCCTTCAGCCCTGTGCTGCTTCGCAGGCTGGCAGCTGCCTCAGGAGGTGGGAGCACCACTGCCCTCCCGCAGGTGTGGGAATGAGGGCGCAGGGAAGGGACTCTGCTACGGTCACTGGAACAGGGACAGGAGGAAACAGGCTGGCCGACCCCATCACAGCACGCTTTCTAAAGCGACACCAGGAACGTGAACAGAAGCCAGAAAGGAACCAGTGCCCTCACACCTTGTCTGTCTGACAAACACAAACGGGGGCTACCGTGTCATCTAGACATGCGTCATAAATAGCATTCCTGGTTTACCAGTAAGGGCGGTAAAGGGCACACAACACAATACTTACTTGGTGAAAATAAATGGGATGAGGTGACCTACATGCATCGCTTCGGAAGAGGGGCCCCTGCCTGTATACAGGTAAAATGGCTTCTTATTTTCATAGGCATCAAGGATTTGATTCATATCTCTAAAGGAAAAAGGAGAAAAGGAGATAGTGTGGTTTTCTGAAATAAAAATCAAGGCACTCATGCTCACTTGAAAATGATAGAGAAAATACAACACAGATAATAATTAGATTTGTTATCTATGGCGCTCATGTTAGAAAAATGACAGGAAACGTCTGCTGACAGGATTTCTCCTGTGTTTGTTTTAAAAGCATAAGGCACACAGGTTTGGAATAAAAGCTGGATACAGTTGGGCAGCCAGTGGAGCCCCTTTGGAATTTTTAAATATCAGTGTTCACACGTCATCTGCTTTCCTGGGAATGACACCAAGCTGGCCCTGCACACTCCCTTGTTTAGAACCCCCAGCCCTGAGACTTGGAGAGCCAGGCTGGAAGAGCGCAGGGTTCTGCGTGGTCCTGACTCTGGGCCAGGGGCGAGGAATGCCCATGGGGAATGCAGAGGTGAGGTCCCCAGCTGCAGGTCTGATTCAGGCTCCCGCAGCCAGGCTGGGACCACGGGTCTTCATCTGGGAGTCGCCGTGGCGTCATCGGGCCTCCCCTAGGACCAGGGCCCACGGACCATGCACATGAAGGGTCCTCCTTCCTGACCGTGCAGCAGAACCACCTGCACATACTTCCTGGACCCCATCTTCAGAGAATCTGACTCAGTGGGTCTGGGGTGATGTCTGGAAATCTGCATTTTTAAAAAGCCCCGTCTGGGATTGCCACGTTGGCGGGTGTGAACCCACTACTCCAGGGTGTGAATGCTCTTTGTTTCCGGACAGTGTGCCAAAATAAAAGAGGCCCTTTTCTGGAGGTCTGGGTGGGAGACCCCACACAAGAGCGCTCTCAGAAGTGACCCCTCGGGGCGCCTGGGTGGCTCAGTCAGTTAAGCGTCTGACTTCAGCTCAGGTCATGATCTCCTGGTTCGTGGGTTTGAGCCCCGCATTGGGCTCTGTGCTGACAGCTAGCTCAGAGCCTGGAGCCTGTTTCGGATTTTGTGTCTCCCTCTCTCTCTGACCCTCCCCTACTCACGCTCTCCCCCTCTCTCTCAGAAATCAATAAAACATTAAAGAAAAAAAAAAAAAGAAGTGACCCGTCCTCACAGCTGACACCAAGTGTTCACCGTGCCCATCTTCGGGCTCACAGGATCATGGGAATCGTTTCTTTGTGCTAAGCTTCTTTTATCTCCAGGGACTGATCGATCACAAACAGTTTTTGAAATAAGGAAAGAATAAAAAAAATGTAATTTTGGAAGAAAAGGGTCCTTCTTTGGTTCTCACAACTACCTTTTCTGGGCTTACATTAGGGAGAAGAGGCTGTCCCATGAGCTGTCCTTGAAGTCTCTAAGCCCCCAGGGACTGCCCCAGGGCCAGGTGCTCTTAAGGAGCAGAGGGAGCGGACTGGACCTTGCAAACTGATCTCAGCTTCATGAGGATGGCTTCCAGCAGGTGAGGGAATCTAGGCAAAGCCCACAGTCTGCAGCTTGACGGCGCATGCTACTTCTCCTCCAACCCCCCCCCCCCTTTACAGATGATAAATTAGAAGGGCATTCTCAAATCTGAGGATGGCCAAAAGGTGCAAGTTCTATGCCTTCCGGAGCCAAGAGCCCACGGGGTTTCTCACTGAAGTAAGCAAATCACATGGGCAGCAAGAGCTGTAAAATGTTGAGTTCTGATCTAAGATCAACAAAACTGGTAAACCTTCAGCTAAAGTGACCAAGGTGGGGAAAGAAGCACGAAGACTCTACCAAAGTCAGGAATGGAAGAAGGGACGTTATTACTGACTTCACGGGAATTAAAAGGATTATAAAGGAATACTAAGAACTGCAGGCCCACAAATGAGACAACCTGGATGAAAAAGACAAATTCTTAGTGAGAAACAAACGACCAAACTGACTCAAGAAGAGACAGAAAAGCTGAACAAGTCTAGAACAAGCAAAGAAGCTGAACTAGTAATCAAAGCAGGAGCCACAAAGGAGAGGCTGGGACCAGATGGCCTCACAGTGGGTCCCATCAAGTATTCAACAATCAACAATCCTTCACGAACTCTTCCAAACACACTGAAGAGGGAACATTTGCAAGCTCGCTGAGGCCAGGTCATCTCCACACCGCGAGCGACACAGAACTAAAGACCCTCACGGTACAGATGCCAACACCCTTGCAACCAGCTGCATATAAGGAGGATGAAACACCACGATCAAGTGGGACCTGTCCTAGGAATGCAAAGTTGGTTCCACACACAAAGACGCCCCAGTGTGACGCACCCCATTAATATTAACATAAGACAAAAACCCCATGGTCATCTGAACAGACTCAGAAGAGTTTAATAAAACCCAATACCTTCCAAGATGAAAATACTCAACAAGCTAAGAAGAGAAGGAAACTTCCTTAACGTAACCCAGGGCATTTATGGAAAACCCACAGCTAAATGTAAAAAAACTCTCGGAAGAAAACACAGGTGCAAATCTTCATGATCTTGGATTCGGCAGCAGTTTCTTAGACAGGATGCTAATAAACTGTATGTCATAAAAATGAAACAAGTTTTGTGTTTCAAAGAACACGGTCAATGAAGTGAAGAGACAGCATACACAATCAAGTATTTGCAAACCATGTATTTGATAAGAAACTAGGATCTGGAATATTCTATAAAGAACTCTTACAGCTCAATAAAAAGATAACCTAATCAAAAGTGGGCAAAGGATAAGAATATAAAATTAGCCAATCAGCACATGAAAGGATGCTCAACATCATTAGTCACTGGGGAAATATAAAATCAAGACACAATGAAAAACCACTTCAGGGGCGCCTGGGTGGCTCAGTCGGTTGAGCATCTGACTCTGGATTTCGGCTCAGGTTGTGATCCCAGGGTTGTGCGGTTGAGTCCCGCATCAGGCTCCTTGCTGAGCTTGGAGCCTGCCTAGACCCTCTTTCTCTCCCTCTGCCCCTCCCGCCAGATCTTGCCCGTGCTCTCTCTCCCCCTCTTAAGAAAAAAAAAAAGGAAAAAGAAAAGAAGAAGAAAAGCCACTTTATACCTACGAGAATGGCTATAAAGAAACGACCACAAAACAGAAACCAGGAAGAGGGGGTGAGGGTGTGGACACACCGGAGCGCTTGGCGGTGCACTACTGGCAGGAATGCAGAATCACGGGCACCGTGGAGACGTCTGGCGGATCCTCAGAAGGTTCAGGAGCTACCTTACGACGCGGCAGTTCTGTTCGCACGTTCGCCCCGAGAGAACTGAGAACGCATGTCCACACAGAAACTTGTGCACAATGTTCAGAGCAGCCTTACCGATGACCAGGAAGTGAAAATGACCCAAATGCCCAGCAATCGGGGAACGGGTCAACAAAACGTGGGCCGGGTCTATTCAATGGCACACTATTCAGGTATAAAAGGAGGGAGGCATGAACACACCAGGCAACAAACACGAGGAACCGTGAGAACCTGAGATGGTGGCTGCCGGGGCAGGGGGCATGGGGGCCGGGGGCTCTTCCTGGGGTGGAGATGTTCTAGAGTTAGTGGTGGGGATGGGCGCACAGCCTTATGAGGATACTACAGACCACGGAACTGTGTACTTTAAACAGGTTACTTAGGTCTTAATTAAGGTAAAAGCCTTGATTATATTCTGTCTGGAAAGAAGGCTGAATGGGGCCTGGAGTCTTTTGCATATGGAATTTTAGGTGTGCCGGCAGCTGGCTGAGCGCGATCTCATGCTCTCCCATAACCATGAAGCATAAGCAGAACAGAATAGCCCGAGCAGAGCTTCAACAACGAGCTACAAGAACGCTTTGGGAACCTGCCCACTTTCTGATGCAATCTGCGTGGAATTTATAGTCGCAGCTAGGGATAGTCTGCTCCAGGTACACGCTCTTAGTTTCTTTTGCTACGACTTATGAGGGGCCAGGACAATGGCAGGAAGACGGCACAGTTTCAGGAAGTCTCTTGCTTATCGCGTGGGAAACGTTAAACTTGGACCCACTGATCTCTTTTCTCTTATGACATTTTATGATTTATTGTGCATGCTCTGGCATGAACCTCCTCTGCTGTGTATGTGACCTCTACCTCGTGAAGTGAGCAGTTCACAAGTGAATAAAGCTGGGGCCCGACGGTGAGGGACTGGACATGAACCCACGGCCAGTTACTGACAGGACAGAAGGTGGACCCCAGTCTCCAGACAACGGCTGTCATTTCCCCCCATAGCAGGCAGCTGGCAGGGGGGCCTCGTCGTCCCGTCTGGAACTGAAGGCAGGGGGTGGGAAGCCCTGACCTGTGTGAGAAGAAGATGCCTCTGCGCAGGAAGCGGTGTGCCCTCCGCCCGGTGGCTCTCTCGATCCGGCTCACCAGCTCTTTGTCAATCTTGCTGCTCCCGAACCGAACTGGAAAGAACAAATTGTAATAAAGCGGAAATGGCTGTCTTAGGGGGTGTGGGGTGTGGTGATCGGGCATCACCGGAGGGGAGGAGCTGGTGATCCGTGTGCAAGCTTAACGAACCCAGCCCTCTCCCAGTCCCGACCTCAACCCCAAATCATATGTCGTTCACGCTAACACTGACAGCTGAGACGACAACCGGCAAAACAGGAAATGAATTACAGAATAAAACGCTGGTTTGTCTGGGACTGGATTCTGAGGGGAAGCCTATTTGGAACTCAGTGTGGCCGGCGGCTTTTCACCTCCACCCCCTTGCCCCCAGTTGGGCTTACTGAGGTAAACTTCATGAACACCGACAACCACGATTTTAATATTCTTTCGCTGCTGAGTTGAACTAACCTGTCTACAAATGAATCTTCCCTCACTGACAGTCTATACTTAAATGATGGAAGATGGCTCTCGACTTTGACAAAACCATTTTAGTAGCGCCTCCTCTCTGGTGATCACCAGTGATCTTGGAGTGAGGACTTCCCTGAGCAGGAAGTCCCGAGAGGAGGGCTTGCCAGGGGCGACCTGTCCCCTTGAGGAGTCACCCTTCTTAAGCAGACATCCAGCTTTTCAGCTCCACAGCCGACATCACTGGAGGAGACTTAGGTGATCCGTTACTGACTTTTACCATTCAGTGAAAGGTGATCTGAATGACTGCAAAGATGCCATTGCAAGAGACCTTTCCTGAAGTTCTGAATTGCTCAAAACAGAGGAGAAAGCTACTAAGCTATCTTCTATAGACTGTTATTTTGAAGTAAGTTTTACATTGTTATTTCAGTTGAAAAGAATCCTTTGGGAATATAATGCATGAACAAAAGATTTTAGCATCTATTTTTTTCTTGGTGATGAAGCGTGACTGGGTTTATAATTCAAAATAAAAAAACACCAATGAGATCAACTAGTGACCAATAGGATCACTTCTAAAAGCTGAGGTTTCTCCCAGGACGTACCAATGAGCTTGTCATAGTCAATGCCCTTAGCACTGCTGGTCTGTACCGTCCACGGGTCCACAAAATCCTCTTCGGCCTCCGTGGCACCCAGGCCTCTGTTGCTCTCAGGCGCTGGGTTCCCTGGAGGGCAGTCGGCTCTGTAATCCTCCCCCATGGCGGCTTTGTAGTTCATTTTCAATGATAACAGCATCCGTACTGCAGAATCAATTTCATCCTGGACAAAGGAAATAAGGATGAAGCCTAAAAATACTAACGTAGCTGACATTTTACTGAACATGACTGCTGTCATGTGGCAGGCCCTCACACATGTTACCTCCTTCAGTCTCATGACAGCCCTCTGAGGCAGGTATCACTGTCACTGTGCTTTTCCAGTAAGACTCTGACACTCAGAGAGGTGAAGGAGCTGGCCCATGGACACACAGCAAGTCACAGGCCCAGATGAATTTTACTTTCGCATTGTTCTAGCGGATCCATGGAATGTATGGGTTACTACCACCAACACTACAGGAGAAATGTGATGCAATATACGCTGTCATTTACGACACAGTGAATACGCTAAAGATTTCTCAAACACCAGCGATGCCAGAGAACGCTGTGACAACCTCCCTGATCTGAGTATACAGGATTCTACATTGGACCTTGCTTTTATGTGCCACACAGTTGAGATGAGTATTGGTGGCAGCTTAGATAATACCACCAGTAACGGTGACCCTAGACATCAGGGAAACAGATAAAGGCAAGGAAAAATATAGGTATTCAAGTCATAAACTAAGGAGGGATGTAGTGGGAAACAGTTATAGTATTTTAGAGTCTTACCAAGCTGTCCAAAGTGTCTGCATACCGAGAAGCATGAAGAAAACAAATGTAGACTATACCCGTGGGTACTCTGGGGACCTATCAAAGACTTCCTGCTCCAGAAGCCCACACTACCACCCATGAGGGCCGGCCTCTGAAGAGCAGGCCTCATTAGGCAGATTAGTCACGCTACGCCCCAAAGCTCTGCTCCTGTAATTGGCCTTGCTGGATTAGACCACAAAGAATATACACCGTCCAATCTGCCTGCTGCAGGAAGTACGAATATTCCCACTTAGAGCCCACACGTAATGTTCCACACACTGGGCTTCCTGGGGGAGGCCCCACACCAGCCTCCGTCCAGATGTGGCTCTGCATCAGGAGCAGCCCCGGGGCCAGAGGACTGATACCTTGGGGAGGTTCTGCAGATAGATTTGCGTTTCAAACTTGGAAACTATCGGAATTCGTTATTAAAATGAATTAGAACCCTGGGCCGAATAACCCCACAGGCTATACCTCACAGAAGAGATAGGATACTTGCCCAGGCCGGATAGGGGAGTGCTCTTACTCATCTCACTCCTTGCTAAATCCTATAAATGTTTAGCAAGCACGATTTATCGGATTATCTGTGGAAAGAATTAGCTTGCTTTGAAGTACACTTTAGTCAATGCCCCTTTATCACCGGCTGTGTTGACATTTCATACTCTATCTGCTCGAGCTCTGCTGGCAACCTGGAGGCTCTCTGAAAGTCAAACATTTAAGCGGTATCCCTGCTCGGGAATGGTCTGTAGTCTGGAGTGGGATTTAAATAGACAGGCCAGCTTGCCACGTTGATTTTCTTGTTTTCTTAATCTAACATGGGACAGAATGCTGAAACAGGATTTAAATGCTGACTTCCTAGGGGAAGAAAAAAAAAATGATGACATGCAACCTGATTATGTAAAGCTCCAACACAGGCAGAACTACCCACGGTGGAGGCCTAGGGTGGAGGACAGAGGCAGTGGCTGAAGGGGCCCGAGAATGGCTTCCAGGCACTGCTGTCCGGTTTTCTGAGTTGGGCCCTGGTTACACAGGTGTGGTCATTTAAGAAAATTCAGGAAGCTGTCTGACGACGATCGCCGTACTTTTCTCACAAAATGGTGCACTTCCAATTGAAAAGTTTAGTTAAACTAAGAGCACAAGAAAAAAGACTGCTCTGTAGCTTAACCTCTATGATCCAGTGTCAGTAGTTGAGTGCTGCTCAAGCGGTGCGTGCTCCCAGCCACTGTCTCTCTTCAGAGCCCCTAGATTCTGACTTGTTCCCCACCCCCCCGGGGAACACCCTGCTTTTTAGGGAGCTGTTACCACCATATCGGTGCTCCCAAAGTGGCTCCAGTATTTTGCATAAAGTGAAGTTCTAAAACATCAGGTGCTTCTATTATAACACATTCCAGGGTCAAATTTACTTCTGACTTTTCATCATTTTGCTCTGACTTCATTGTGCAGCCTCTGATCTCTCTCGCTGAGGGTCAGCTGATGGCTTAAGAACAAACTTGAAAGAGTAATTCTAACCTGTGTTAAGTATTGTGTGATTAACAATGAACATAACTGGAATTCCTAACTAAAAACAAGTATGAAATGTTATTCATATTTAATATTAAATAGATAAAAATACCACTGTCAAGTCTTAAAACATGGGTTTAAAGAGTAAATGAGCAACATTTGGGCCCTTTATTTATTTCAAGGTTAAAAAAAATTTTTTTTTAACGTTTATTCGTTTTTGAGAGACAGAGATAGAGTGTGACTGGGGGAGGAGCAGAGAGACATGGAGACACAGAATCAGAAGCAGGCTCCAGGTTCTGAGCTGTCAGCACAGAGCCTGATGTGGGGCTCAAACTCATGAACTGTGAGATCATGACCTGAGTTGAAGTCAGACGCCCAACCAACTGAGCCACCCAGGCACCCCTATTTTCAAGGATTTTATAAACAACTTAGCCTTATCCACTGAGTCCTACCTGGTGCGTAAACTTTCTGTGAATAACCAACTCCACTGTCTTATGGTACTATTTATTTCTTTTAACATATAATGGTTTATCTGGTGTCCAAAGAGTCGAAGTAAATTGCCAGGGTGGTTGGGAGATGGTTTATACCATCTGGGGAGGACCCAGGAAGGGCTCCTGAAAAGAAGACATCAGGGGTTGGAAGTGAGGGGCGAGGAAGTCACGGCGACGAAGCAGCCAAGAGACCTAAGAGTGGAGGAGGCATCGTGGAATGAAAGGCGGTGCTCGCATGCATTCAAGAGGCAGACGGAACGGGTTACACTGCTGAAACGTCCCGCAGCAACAGCGGAGGATCTATAAGAAAGGCGTGACCCCGTGGGGACAAAGGCAGCAGAAAAAGGGTGCCAGCGACAAGATTTGGGGAGCTGCAGAGCTGCCGGGTGACTGGTAGCAGGATGTCACATAGACACGGGAATGTCGCAGGGGAGTCCCGGGCTGGGGCCTCGGAGGAAGGGAGGGTGATAGTGGGTTCTAAAAACAGGAGCATGAGTTGAAATCTGTTTGAGGAGCAGCTGGTTGGCTCCCCCCTCCCGCAAACAGAGGTTCCGTGCTAGGGAGGTGGAGTTAGAAGTGTCTAGACTGGGGGTGCACTGCACGGAACAGGGAGGCTCAGTGACAGCCACACAGCCGAGCCCCTCTGTCCCACAGAGGGTATCAGGAAAACCATCGTCAAGATCTCAAACATAAAGGGGCGCCTGGGTGACTTAGTCGGTTAAGCGTCCGACTTTCACTTAGGTCATGATCTTGCGGTTCGTGGGTTTGAGCCCCGCGTCGGGCTCTGTGCTGACTGCCAGCTCAGAGCCTGGAGGCTGTTTCAGTCTGTGACTCCCTCTCTCTCTGACCCTCCCCTGCTCACGCTGTTTCTCTCTCTCTCTCTCCTAGAAATACATAAAAACCTTAAAAAAAAAATTAAAAAAAAAAAAAGATCTCAAACATAAAAAGGTCACTTACTGTACCTGGGAAACAATAATGGGGTGCTATAAGGAAAGGACATTCAGAAAGCAAATGACTCGTGAAGTTAAAAAATGACAGGATAAATGAAACACGATAGGAGGATTAGGAGTTGAGGAGGGAGCGCCTGGCTCGCTCAGTCGGTGGGGAAGGGGATTCTTGATCTCAGGGTTGGGAGTTCAAGCCCCATGTTGGGTGTGGAGCCTACTCAAAGAAAAAAAAAGGAAACAGAAGAAGTTGAGGAAATAGATCTGAAATATATCTGAAAGAGAACAACAAAAAAACAAAATGGAAAGGAGAAATTAAGAAAAACCAAACACATTAAAAAAATGGAAGAAAAAAAAAAAGGGGGCGCCTGGGTGGCTCAGTCGGTTAAACATCCGACTTCGGCTCAGGTCATGATCTTGCAGTTTGTGAGTTTGAGCCCTGCATCAGGCTCTGTGCTGACAGCTCAGAGCCTGGAGCCTCCTTTGGATTCTGTGTCTCCCCCTCTCTCTGCCCCTCCCCTGCTCATGCTCTGTCTCTGTCTCTCAATGATAAATAAAAACATTAAGAAAAAATTAAACAAAAACGAACAGAGGGGGCAAACTTCTAGGGAAAAAAATCCAGAGGAAACAGAGAAAACAGGAGAGAGGAAATCAAAGAAACAACAGAATTTCTGAGAATTAAGGGTCCTCTTTTTTTTTTTTTTTAAGTTTATTGAGAGAGAGAGAGAGAGAGAGAGAGAGAGAGAGAGAGAGAAAGCAAGCACACGCATGAGAGCACCTGGGAAGCCTGGTGAGGCAGGGGGGGGAGCAAACCTTCGAACCACGAGAGCATAACCTGAGCCCAGGTCGGACGCTGACCTGACTGAGCCACCCAGGCGCCCTGAGAATTAAGGGTCTTAAGTGTTTAGTTAGAAAGGACTGAGCACTGAGTACAGCCCAAGAAATATCAGAACGCTGGAGCAGAGAACCTCTCCTGCAGACTTCCACAGAGAGAGGGCAGGGGGCAGTACCTGGCTTCTCCACAGCAGCCCTGGGAGCTACGTGGACAGAGCACTGGCTTCAGAAATCTGTGGCAAAACCACTTCCACACCCACCCTGCTTATCAAACAGTAGACAAAATAAAGGTACTTTTAGACATGCAAGATCCTCCCAAATTATTTCTTTAGCACTAATTTTTTCAGAACCCATTGGAGGATTTGCTCTGTCAAGACAGAGTAAACAAAGGAGAAGAAAGACAGGATCAGGAAGCGGAGCCCACCGTGGGAGTGAAGAGGGGGCAGCGTGGACAGCAAGAGCAGCAGTCCTGAGCAGGCGAAGGTCCTGGGAGAGACTTTTTCGAGAAGATGAGCTACAGACTGGCCGCCGTGAGTGCCCCGGGAGGAGACTCACTGACCCAGGGGGCCCGGAGACCCGTTACCATTAGGACACGGAAATGCCGAGCAAATAGGAATCAGGACACACGTCAACTCCAGGGCAGGAGAGGAAGGGGAGCTGGAGTACACTCGCGGGTCTGCCTGCGGCCCCAGCGGCGTGGATGCTGACACCGTGACATGCACGGAACGGCAGAGGGTGGGAGGCGCTGACGGAGGTGCTAACTCCTCTCAGCCACAGTCAGTGCCCCAAACTTGAATATCGACAAGAAGCAATAGAGAAATGGGGGAGTACATCTCAAAGAATCTGCTCCAAGAACTGAAATGTTTGTTTCCGCGCATAGGAAATGGGAACAGGCGGGTGGAGGACTGCTGGGTTGCAGAGGCTTTCTTTAGACCACACACATCAATAAAGGAGAAAATAAACTCATGGTCCAAAGACCTGAGTTACTGAGGGAACAGAGTCGTGGGAACAGTCTGCTCCTGGGAAACAGGACCCCGGACTTGGCCCAGATGCACATGCAGCAAACCCCACAGAACCCCGTTACCTGTGGAGCCTTTCCAGCTTTGAGAGACCGCACGAGCTCTCCCTGGGCAGCTACCCTGTGGAACAGGTCGAGGGGGGAGGCGCACCCCTGCTCGCCGTTGGCCATATCTGCCATCTTCCAGGACCTGGGTCTCTAGCCGGCTAGGGCGTTGGAAGGTTTGCTCAGTGGTCCCGACAAAACTGTGGGGGAGAAGGGGGAGAAGGGGAGAGGGAGGGAGAGACCGATTAACAAAGCACTGTAGCTGTTTCACCTCTCCCGCATCTACCCAGTCCTTCGTCTCGCCCATGAGGCTGGTGGAGTCACAAGCAAGGACGCGGATACGATAATGTTAGTAAGGCAGACACAGGGATCTGGGGCCACAAAGAAGGAGAAAAGAGGAAGAGCAAGTGCCAACGATGAGGGCAGAAGGCAGGGCCAGGGGTTCAGGGCAGCACAGGAGGGCCCCCAGCTAAGAGCATGTGAGCCGTGCCCAGTGCCCAGGCAGGACTCGTGTCTGCTTGGGGAGCAAATACCAAAGTGTTTTGACAAACCTAAGTCCACCAGAGCAAAGAACGCTTGGCAAACTGCTATTTACTCTTTACGCTAACTGTGCTGGGGAAGGGTTTCCAGGCCCTCACAGCCACAGCCACCAAACCACCCAACACACGGCTTTCTCCGCCGGCCAGCTGCTCTGTTCTCAGATGAAGCGAGACCTGGAGGGCCAGGCCTTATCTGGGGTCAGGGCAGGGCCTTATCTGTCCTGGGCTCCCAAGGAGGGAAGAACTAGATATAGCCTGTCCGTCCATTCTATGTGCTGCCTAACTTCGCTGCAGACCTCTGCAGAAAGTGTACTCGCACTTCTGTTAGTTATTATTTGGCGTTAACCTTGAAAAGGGTGGGACACAAGGCAGGCCACTCAGTGCTGCCTTGGAGCAGAGACCAGCCACAGTCAGTCCCCTCTTGGGTCAGTGTCCCCTAACCCTAACCCTCATCTATAAAGTGGCCCCATCAGGAACCTCTTCACCTACCTCGAGGGCTGCTCTAAAGAAGAAATGAGGAAAAACCAGCAGGTAGCCTTTCGTAAACTAAATCAAGATATACACCTATTACAAGGACTGTTGTCAGGGTTCTGGGGCTCACCCAGATCCCAGCTCCGTCTACGACTTGGCGGCTGTGCCTTGAATGAGGACTGGACAACGACAATGGGCTGTGCCAGAGTGGCTGACTCCTGGCACTCCCGTACCTGCTACTTTTCTGGGCACCTCATCCACATCCACTTGCTTAGGCTTCACGGTAATCCTGTGAGAGAGACTGGCTGTCTCCATTTCACGGATGAGTCAACTGAGGCACAGAGAGGGTACAAAACTTGCCCAAGACAACACAAGTGGTAGAGACGGGACATAAGCTCAGGCTGCAGCTTCCACTCTCCGAAGCTATCCTACATNGAGTCAACTGAGGCACAGAGAGGGTACAAAACTTGCCCAAGACAACACAAGTGGTAGAGACGGGACATAAGCTCAGGCTGCAGCTTCCACTCTCTGAAGCTATCCTACATATCCCCTGACTGTGAGGTGGGGCCGACGGTACCACTACCTGCAAGACTGGTGTGTGGATGGAATGTAACAGACAGCGTGGATTAACTGATAAACAGTCCATGACAAAATCAGCCCTGCGGCAGGGATTCGATAAATGACTATTTTGTGTCTCTGATTATTTATATTGGTGTGAACCAAACGCACACACTTAAGGGGTAATTTTTTTTTTTAATAGTCATCACACCCAGCATGGAGCCCAAAGCGGGGCTTGAACTCACAACCCTGAGATCAAGACCTGAGCTGAGAGCAGGTTGAATGCTTAACCAGCTGAGCCACCCAGGCACCCCAGGTAATTTTTTTTTTTAAACAAACACTACTTGTGGGGCTCGAATTCACGACCCCAAGATTAAGAGTTGCATGCTCTGCCAACTGCACCAGCCAGGTGCCTCAAGGGGTAATTTATTTTTTTATCAATTCGTTAAATGTTCACTTAAGAAGTATATAAATTTTAAGTAGGCCAATTTTTATAAGTCAATGAAAAAACCATGATACTGAAACCAAAATGAGACAGTAGCCTTTTTCTTTTCCCTCCTTGCTGAGAATCACCTCAATTCCCAGAAAGGGAAGTTGGGTGAAATGATTGTCTCAGATAACACAGGCCCAGCTGAGGGAGGACTATAAAAAAAGGTAAGGAATTGGAAAAGCCCCTGACTAGCCCTGGCGAGGACAACACCCAGGCTTGTATCTAGTAACAATCAAGGGGAGGAAAGCGATTTCTAGCCACAGATGACCATGGAAGCATCGCTTCCTCAAAGCAGTGAACCTGTTCTGCATTAGCCGATGAGAGGCTGATGGTGCAGGGAAGTCAGAACCGCTCTGAGGTTCCGCCGCTGGCGTAGCTAAGCGAGGATCTGATGCCAGAGCCCCTGTGAGTCACGTGCTCTCTGGGAATTCCAGCTTCTCCCCTGCCTGGAACGTGATACCCTCCTCTGCAGGCACACTTCCGGTCATCTTACTAATTCAGACCTCTCCTCTTTTTCAGCACCCTTTCCTGACTCCTGCGCCTGGGGCCAAGCTGATCCCTCTGTCATTAGGGATCCCCAAGCGCTTCGTTAATAACTCTATCAGGGCACTCACACTGCATTTAGTTATTCTTGCCGTCTCCACCAGACAGTGAGGGCAGGCAGCGGGCTTTCTCTTTCAAGTGCTTCCAGTGTCTCATACACAGAAGTTTATCCAACAAACATTTATTGAATTAATCACTCTCATCGGCCACCCAGTTCAATCTTCCCCTGAAGGTTTATACCTTTATGTTATCTTCACAAGTGGCTTGTCCAGTTTAAGGTAGACTTTCCCCATGGGGACTTTAAACAGCCTCATGTTTAGCATCCTACCACGGAGCGGAGGCTGCCAGGGTTTGGGAAGGGCTAGGCACCTTCTCCAGGCCTCACACTCCCAGTCTGGCTGCGCCCCCCACTAACATCTGCCTACCATCCTGGTCACTCTCTTTGGAATTCCCTCCGGTTTATCCCTGTCCTTCGAAATACATGGTGTCTGGCATAAAAGGCAACTGGTGACAGCAGTAAGGTTCTGAAGTCTGCAGGTATGGCTAACAGCAAGTACAGATCAGAATTACCCCTAAAAATGCCCAAGGAAAGTAGAAGTTAGGACAGCTGGGTGAGTGCTGGACAGACACAATCTCCCCCCTGCAATGGAGCAGGTAACTGTAGAGAAGCAGCTAGATGACTGGAGTCTGCACTTAGGGTCCATATTGTAGGGGAAAATGTCTTTCCCCAGCAGAACTCCATTCGAGAAGAAGCAACGGGAACTAAATGTAATAAGGGAACAGCAGATGAGGTCTCCCTGCTCTTGTGATCATGAGGCAAACAGAGCATGGGAACAATCCACATGATAAACGTGGGTGTGTGTGTGTGTGTGTGTGTGTGTGTATGATGCAACCTCAGTAATGAGAGACACAACAGAACCTCTCCTGTTTCACACACCCACCCATCTACCACCGTCTCATGTGCACGCTGTCTTTTTCTCTCACATCTAGTCGACATGCTCTTTTACTTCTTTGTTGACTTTTAGAATGAAGGTTAACTTTGGAGGTTTATAACCCTTAGTTTGGCGTGCCTGAAACGACATACACACTAGCATGGGCATGGCTTTCAGCAGAGCATTCAGGCTCCAGAGTATCCGGGTTACTTTTACAAAGGGGTCTGAGATGCCAAAAATGTACAGACAACTGTCTTGGTGTCTACTGCATAAACTGCAAGTAGGGCTTTGAATCTTTATACATACATATGTATGTATGTGTATCTATAATGCATACACACACACACACACACACATTTATAGAAAGCGAAAGGTAGGTAGGGGAGAGGGTCAGAGGGAGAGAGAATCTTAAGCAGGCTCCAGGCTCATTGCAGAGCCCGATGCAGGGCTCGAGCCCGTGACCCTGGGATCATGACCTGAGCCGAAATCAAAAGTCGAATATTCAACCAACTGAGGCACCCAGGCAGCCTTGAATCTTTGTTAAGGAGAGTTGTTTTAACTATTTCACAAATCCTACAATCTAAAACAAAGAAACAAAGCAATAATCGGTGGAGTAATCTATCATCTCCTCTGAGAAAAGTACTGGGAGTAGAAAGAGCAGAACTGCAGACTCCATAGCAGACCACAGCGCACCTTTAAAGAAAAAGTTAAAAGGCTCTTAAAAATTAATTCTCGAGTCCTCTTTTTAGAGAACTTGAATCTTGTGCTCATTTTGACAGGTTCCATTGGTCTGGAGGGGTATAACAAGCACTTGAAGAAACTGGCTGCTTTTGGGATGAGGAATAGAAAGAATAATAGAACTGTTTAACTGAAGAATAGGACTTGGGCCACGATGAAATCATGCCAAAGAGGATAGAATACTCTGCAATCTGGGGAAAGGGTGGCATAAACACAGACCATTCTAGGGCAGCCGGGAAGAGCAGGTCACCCAGTAGTTTCTGGATGCCTGGAACCCCACCAGGAGGTGGGATACCATCCTTCACATCCTGGCCCCGGAGTGTGGGTGACAAGAGCTCTGTTGTTCCCAGAGGATACGAAAGTGACTTTGGTAGAGCAAAAGGAATTCTTTAATATTTCGAACCCTGAGACAGATTATGTCTACCTTTTCTTTGTTAAACACAGGAGGAAGGGTAATTTTCCCCTTCAAATAATAAAATGTACGTGACCTTCAAAGGCAAAGAAGACACCAACATATAAGAAGCCGGCGTAGGCTAAGTCTCGCTTGTCACAATGAGAACGCTGACTCGTTAGGGTACGGACGATGTAAGGGGGGGCCTCATCAGTGAAAAACAGGAGAGCAAACACAAAGTGTGGCAAGTCAAGCCATAAATCCCAACAGGCAGCTAACTACTCCACCAACACCTCCATTCCCCAGGGAAGCTGTGCACCTGAACTTGGGTCAACGGGACGAAACACAAGGCACGCACGATACGCCCTGATTCTAGGAGAGACCACCCCTCACCTCCCCTGCCCCGCCCCAGCTTTCCAGCACGTTGGTAGAAGGCTGGTAGAAATCCCAAGAAACTCTAAGCCTGGCAGAGCTGGCAATACATACCCAGGTTGTGGGAGACACTGCAGAGGTGGCCACTGGTCACGCGGGGCAGTTGCGAGGCTGAGACTGCCCTGTGCAGCCAGAGGTCTTCTTTAATAGTCTTCCCCTGTTTCTTTCAGTTTCCTTTTTAGTAAAAGGCTCTTCTTTCTTTTTCCCTGTTTACCCTACTCTTCAGCTATTTGTACTAGGGGCGTTTTAAAGAAACCACTCCGCTTCTCAGAAACACNGAACCGAGCTACTAGCCGGTCATTGCATCAGCCGCCCCATACCCGAGACTGGCCTCCGCATAACCTCTCCACCCTCTTCCTGATCCCCACCCGAGCCTCAGGATGACTAATTGTTATGTGGAGTCGTAGAGAGGCCGAAAGGCGACCGTGCCTTCCCCGCAGCTGTTCACTGAGGCAGCGCAATGCAGTGGGAAAGATCAGGAGTTCTGGGGTCGGGCGGACCTGGGTTTCAATCCCATCTCGGGCATGTCTCTCGTTTCAACACGTGGCGCAAGCCACACTACCTCTCTGCCTCATCCTCGGTTTCCTCATCTGTGAAATGGGCATAAAGAAGCCTCCTCACTTTACCGTGGAGGGGACTGAGTACGAGACTATAGGCAAAGCCCCCGGCACGTGACAGACACCCGTTAACACTGGGGGCTTCTCGCCGCCGGGAAAGGGAAGAGGGAGGCGACGATGCAGGGTCGGTGCCGGCCGGAGTGGGCGACAGACGGGGACGCGGGCGCTCGGAGGAAGGGGGCGAGGAGCGCCGTGCCAGCCTCCACGCCCCTCGTGGTGCCAGAACCCGGCGGGCAGCGAGCCGGGCTCTGAGGAGGATACTCCGGGCCCTCGCCTGCAGGCGGCTCCGGGAGGGCCACGTCTTCCGGCACCGCCCCGGCCTCCCGCCCTCCCTCATCCCCTCACTTACCGGCCCAGCCGGGCCCTTCAGCACCGCCGGCTCAGCCACGGGCGGCCTCCTGGGCGTCCTTGGAAACTCCTTCCGGCCGGAACCACTTCCGGCCAGGCCGCACCATCATTGGCTGTTCGCGCAGAGGGCGGGACGGAGGCCGCGGATGATTGGCTGGAGGTCCCGGCACCGGCGGAACGCATCTGGGCTGCGGTGTGCCGGCGGGACTGCCTCCGGGAGGACTGAGCGCTTC